>NC_047090.1:193003209-193364042 GCF_902459505.1 Geotrypetes seraphini | reverse complement strand
ACTAACGGGGATAGGCATATCATCACAAATTTGGAGAGCAATGTATGTTAATGCACACAGCTTGGGCAACAAAATCCTGGAACTAGAAACAGAAATAAGGAATGCAGACCTTGACATAGTAGCGATATCCGAGACCTGGTTCACAGACTCGCATGGGTGGGATATGGTTATACCAGGCTACAATCTACTTCGTCGGGACAGAGAGGGCAAATTAGGAGGGGGGGGTAGCACTATACACTAAGGATAATATCAAAACTACCAGGATCACAGAGGTTAGATACACAGGGGAATCACTTTGGGTAAACCTGACCAGAGGGAACGAAAAATGCCTTTACCTCGGTGTGGTATACAGGCCTCCGAGACAAAAGGAAGACGAAGACAAAGAATTGATTGAGGACATAGAGAACATCACTTTGCGTGGTGACACAGTACTGTTAGGCGACTTCAACATGCCAGATGCAGACTGGAACACCCTCTCAGCAACTACGAGCGGTAGCAAGAGAATAATAACCTCCATTAAGGGTGCACAACTAAAACAAATGGTATTAGAGCCCACCAGGGAAAAAGCAATACTGGACCTGGTACTCACAAATGGAGACAGTGTCTCGGAAGTATCAGTGGGAGACACGCTGGCCTCCAGCGACCACAACATGGTATGGCTCAACCTCAGGAAAGGCTTCTCTAAATCAAACACAGCAACGAGGGTCCTCAACTTTAGGGAGGCAGATTTCGACCACATGAGAGACTTTGTCCATCAAAAGCTGCAAAACCATGCAGAAACTGACAATCCGGAAAATATGTGGTCAAACCTAAAATCCATCCTGAACGAAGCATCTAGCCGCTACGTAAAAACAGTAAGCAAACGCCGGAGAAACAAAAAACCACAATGGTTCAACAAGGAAATTTCTGACCTCATTAAAATGAAAAAAGAAACATTTATTACCTACAAACATCTTGGGAAAAGGGAGGCAAAAGAAGACTATCAGGCCAGATCTAAGGCTGTCAAAAAGGCAGTCAGGGAAGCCAAACTTCAAACAGAGGAAGATCTAGCACGGAACATTAAAAAAGGGGACAAATCCTTCTTCAGGTACATTAGCGACAGGAAGAGAAACAAAAATGGAATAGAACGCCTTAGGAAATCAGATGGAAACTACGCAGAATCTGATACTACCAAAGCAGAACTGCTAAACGAATACTTCTGCTCAGTATTCACCTGTGAAGCACCGGGAGATGGTCCGCAACTACAAATAAGAAACAGCCAAAATGACCTGTTTCGTGATTACGAGTTTACACCTAGTAATGTCTACCACGAACTTTCAAGACTCAAAGTAGACAAAGCTATGGGGCCAGACAATCTACACCCCAGGGTAC
Source organism: Geotrypetes seraphini (assembly GCF_902459505.1). Classification (NCBI taxonomy): domain Eukaryota; kingdom Metazoa; phylum Chordata; class Amphibia; order Gymnophiona; family Dermophiidae; genus Geotrypetes; species Geotrypetes seraphini. Next base: position 193,362,671 of record NC_047090.1, on the reverse strand, counting down.
TCAGAGAGCTGAGTGAAGTTCTGGCTGAACCACTATCCGTACTCTTCAATCTTTCCATGCGCACGGGAATAGTACCCCTAGACTGGAAAACAGCTAACGTAATTCCACTCCACAAAAAGGGCTGCAGAACGGAGACAGGAAATTACAGACCGGTGAGTCTTACATCCATAGTGTGCAAACTCATGGAAACACTGATCAAACAGGAACTTGACAAAATTCTAGATGAAGAAAATCTACGTGATCCACATCAACACGGATTCACCAGGGGAAGGTCCTGCCAATTTAATCTGATTGACTTCTTTGATTGGGTGACCAGTCATCTGGATGCCGGTGAGTCCCTTGACGTGATATACTTGGACTTCAGCAAAGCTTTTGATAGCGTTCCACACCGCAGGCTGTTGAACAAACTAAAATCGATGGGATTAGGGGATACATTCACAACATGGGTAAGGGATTGGCTAGATGGTAGGCTTCAAAGGGTGATGGTAAACGGTACCCCCTCCAAAACGTCAGCAGTGATGAGTGGAGTACCTCAGGGCTCCGTCTTAGGGCCGATTCTATTCAATTTATTCATAGGAGATTTGACCCAAGGACTTAGAGGAAAAGTATCACTGTTTGCCGACGATGCCAAACTATGCAACATAGTTGGCAAAAGCAGTGTGCCTGACTTTATGACACAGGACCTAAGACAGCTTGAACAGTGGTCATCAACTTGGCAGCTGGGCTTCAATGCTAAAAAATGTAAAGTAATGCACCTAGGCAAAAAAAATCCACACAGAACTTACACACTAAATGGTGAAACCTTGTCCAGGACCACGGTGGAACGTGATTTAGGAGTGATCATTAGCGACGATATGAAGGCTGCCAATCAAGTAGAGAAGGCATCGTCCAAGGCAAGACAAATGATGGGCTGTATCCGTAGGGGTTTTGTCAGCAGAAAACCTGAAGTCATAATGCCACTGTACAGATCCATGGTGAGACCTCATCTCGAGTATTGTGTTCAATTCTGGAGACCACACTACCGAAAAGATGTGTTGAGAATTGAGTCGGTTCAGCGAATGGCTACCAGGATGGTTTTGGGGCTCAGGGAACTCACGTATGAAGAAAGGTTAAAAAAACTGCGGATGTACTCATTGGAGGAGCGAAGAGAGAGAGGGGACATGATTGAGACCTTTAAGTATATTACTGGGCGTATAGAGGTGAAAGATGATATCTTCAGTCTTACAGGGCCCTCAGTAACCAGAGGACACTCGCTGAAAATCAGGGGAGGGAAATTTCAGGGTGATGCGAGGAAGTACTTCTTCACTGAAAGGGTGGTAGATCATTGGAACGAGCTGCCTCAGAGGGTGATTGAGGCCAGCAGCGTGTTAGATTTCAAGAGAAAATGGGATATTCATGTGGGATCGCTAGGAGAGTAAGAATCAGGGAGTAGGTCATTGGTATGGGCAGACTCGATGGGCTATAGCCCTTTTCTGCCGTCAATTTCTATGTTTCTATGAGTCTCTCATCTCTCAGAACATACAGTTCCTTCGGATTTCTACTCCCCAAGTGCAACACTTTGCACTGAATTTTATTTGCCAAACATTAGACCATTCCTTTTTTCAAAAGCCTCCATTTGCCTAAACGCACCCCCCCCCTGATTTTGCTCCCAGTTACATTGCGCCTATGGCAGGCCTATCCCCTTTCCCTTCTGGCGCAGGTGGCTCTTCTTAATATGATCATACTTCCCACTTGGCTTTATTTATTTCAGATGCTCCCTCTGTATTTGCTCTGTCGGGATGAGAACACCTATATTCGCCTAGTCCGACGTTTCTTATGGCGAGGTCGTCGCGCTCATTTATCTTACTCACAGGTGATGTGACCACAGTACAAGGAGGGTTTGGGCTTGCGTCACATCAATGACTATTTTCAGGGCATATCTGTCTTCTCTAATACTTCATTGGAATTAGCGTGTTATCAGTAGGAGCATTTCAGTGCTTATTTTCATTCTGTTCCTTCCGCTCACTCTTCTGATATGCACCTTAGGGTTTTGGCCTTCCCTTACGGAAGGTGTGGAAATGGGTGTGTAAGTTTCACGGTATTAGTGCCAGTGAGTCACCCCTTTTGCCATTGTGTAGTAATCAAAATTTTGCCCCGGGTGTGGGGGGTTGAACTGTGTCTATTCGACCTTCGCCTCTCCTGATTTTTGCCATTTCTCCACCCTATCATCCGAGGCCATCAGGATTGCGTGCATTCCTTCGGTGGTCCATTTTATGTACATTAAAATGTATTTTTCTTAAATGGCTGAACAATGAGGCTTCAACAACTTCCATGTGGCGTTCTCAGATGATTCTCCTGCTGTCTTGGGAGCGTAGAGATGTGCCTGATCTTTCTACTGTGCGGGGGGAGCGTTTCATGGCCATCTGGGAGCTTTTTTGGAATACCATGACTCCAGTGGCCCGAAGTCGTGTTTTGAACTGTTGATTGAGACTTTGCTGTTCGTATTTGTGCTGTTACTTTATGTGCTTAATATTGGGGACTCCAGTCCTTGGGGGGGGGGTTGGGGGGGGAAGGTGGGTGGGGGAGAATGTTTTCTATTAAACTATTTTCTTTGGAGCACTGCTTGTTAGGATGAATCTTGGTACCTGTGTTTTTCTCTGCTGTAATAAAAATCATTTTACCACAAAAAAGGTTTGAGGGGAGATCCGGGAAACTACAGACCGGTGAGTCTGACCTCAGTACTGAGAAAAATGGTAGAGGCGCTGATAAAGGACCACATCATTGATCAGCTTGACGGACACGATTTAATGAGGACCAGCCAACACAGTTTCAGCAAAGGCAGATCTTGCCTGACAAACTTGCTGCACTTCTTTGAGGGAGTAAACAGGTGGATAGACAAGGGCGACCCGGTCGACATTGTATATCTAGATTTTCAGATGTACTCACATGGATTAAAAACTGGCTGGAGCATAGGAAACAGAGAGTGGGGGTAAATGGACAATACTCAGACTGGAAGAGTGTCACTAGCGGGATGCCGCAGGGCTCGGTGCTTGGACCCATGCTCTTCAACATCTTTATAAACAATCTGGACATTGGTACAATGAGTGAGGTGATTAAATTTGCGGACAATACGAAGTTATTCAGAGTAGTGAAGACACAGGGGGATTGCGAAAACATACAAAGTGACATAATCAAGCTCGAGAAATGGGCATCGACGTGTCAAATGAGGTTCAACGTGGATAAGTGCAAAGTGATACATGTCGGTAACAAAAATCTCATGCACGAATACAGGATGTCCGGGGCGGTACTTGGAGAGACCTCCCAGGAAAGGGACTTGGGAGTTCTGATTGACAAGTCAATGAAGCCGTCTGCACAATGTGCTGCGGCGGCAAAAAGGGCGAACAGAATGCTAGGAATGATAAAGAAGGGGATCACGAACAGATTGGAAAAGGTTATCATGCCGTTGTACTGGGCCATGGTGCATCCTCACCTGGAGTAAAGCGTCCAGCATTGGTTGCCGTACATGAAGAAAGACACGGTACTACTTGAAAGGGTCCAGAGAAGAGCTACTAAAATGGTTAAGGGGCTGGGGGAGCTGCCGTACAGTGAAAGATTGGAGAAACTGGGTCTCTTCTCCCTTGAAAAGAGGAGACTGAGAGGAGACATGATAGAAACATTCAAAATACTGAAGGGAATAGACTTAGTAGATAAAAACAGACTGTTCACATTCTCCAAGGTAGGGAGAAAGAGAGGGCACTCTCTAAAGTTGAAAGGGGATAGATTCCGTACAAACGTAAAGAAGTTCTTCTTTACCCAGAGAGTGGTGGAGAGCTGGAATGATCTTCCAGAGTCTGTTGTAGGGGAAAACACCCTCCAAGGTTTCAAGACAAGTTCCTGATAAACTGGGACGTACGCAGGTGAGGCTGGACTCATTTAGAGCACTTGTCTTTGACCTGGGGGCCATCACATGAGCGGACTGCTGGGCAGGATGGACCAGTGGTCTGATCCAGGAGCTGCAATTCTTATGTTCTTACAGAAAGACTCCACTGGTTCTCAAAGAAGTATGCCTTGCTTGACTTGCTTGACTTAGGGGGGCCAAGGCTTACTGCTCAGGCTCCTCTAAAAAAATGTTGGAGAGGTGGAAGAAATGGGGGGAGGGACCCAGAACGAGACTCTCTGGGGTTGATACCCCCGAGATTGGACAGACCCCCAAACAAGGCCCACCCAAGCTCAATCCGGTCAAAAACAGGGACTAGAATCCCTAAACAAATTCCAACAGCCCTACCAAGGGAGATGGGTACAGCTCCTCACACCTGCTGAAACTGAAAGAAGACTGATAGGAATAGGGAAAGGCACCTATTATGTACTATTCCACAGTTTTGTTTCAGTCTCCACCTGCTGGTCATGCTTGTAAGATTTCCTATAACGGTCTAGAGAGTGCCACAAGAATCTGAGAGTAGTAAGAATATGCTCTTACTACTATTGCCTTTTTCGATGTATTAGTAGTAAAGGAGGAGGGACCATTTTCTGACAACAGTGTTTATAAAAGGGATGGATAGAAATTTGCAATTGGAATTTACAAGTATGCACCCATATCCAATGAAAGCCAGTATACCTTATGCTCAATGCTGAAGATATTGCCAGATTTGTAGCAGCCCAGTTGAATATGATAACAAGGTCAGTGAATTAATGCAGAACTTTGAAGAAAGGGGGTACCCCTAAGACTATGGTTTCATGAGCTGCCAAACGGGCATTCTTTAATCTTAGAGAGGAGCTACTGTTATGAGTGCAGACAACAGGACTTGAAATCTTTTAGAAAAGAACTGAAAACTCATTGATTTGTACAAGCATTTTATTAATGTGGAATACTTTTTTAGATAAGATATATATAATTAGATATTCTGATAGTAGAAGTTAGATGTGAATGCTGACATGTTGCTTTCAATGGAGGGTGAAGAACTTATGTGCACAACGGAAGAGCGGGACTTGGGTGTGATTGTATGTGATGATCTTAAGGTGGCCAAACAGGTTGAAAAGGTGATGGCAAAAGCTAGAAAAATACTAGGTTGCATAGGGAGAGGCATTGCCAGTAGGAAAAAGGAGGTATTGATGCCTTTGTGTAAGACTCTGGTGAGACCTCATTTAGAATATTGTGTACAATTCTGGAGGCCGCACCTTCAAAATGATATAAAAAGGATGGAGTCAGTCCAGAGGAAGGATACTAAAATAGTGTGTAGTCTTCGTGATAAGGTGTATGGCGACAGACTTAAATATCTCAATCTGTATACTTTGCAGGAAAGGGGAGATACGATAGAGACGTTTAAATACCTACATAATATAAATGTGCGCGGTCGAATCTCTTTCATTTGAAAGGAAACTCTTCAATGAGAGGGCATAGGATGAAGTTAAGAGGTGATAGGCTCCGGAGTAATCTGAGGAAATACTTTTATACAGAAAGGGTGGTAGATGCGTGGAACAATCTCCCAGAAGAGGTGGTGGAAGCAGAGACTATCTGAATTCAAAAGGGCCTTTTACCTGCCGTCATGTTTCTATATATAAGAGCTTACGTATGTGCTTTTAATATAATCTGCTTAGGTTTTAAGCGGAATAGAAATTTTAAAATAAATAAATAAAACATGTACTGCCAAATAAAGAAAATAAAAGAAATACAAAAACAAAATTAGACAATCATAAGTGCAAAACAACTGATTTTCCAATTTAAAAAATAGAACAGAAATTCCAATTAACAGATAAACAAATTAACATTAAAACAAGAGTATTCTCTAATCGAATGCTTTCTAATAAAGGTCCCTTGTTAGAAGACATCTCTTGCCTGCTCCCGCTTTTCCGAATATCCACAATGAAGGTGCATAAGATAGATCTGCATGGGTTGGTGGCAGTGAACTGAACTTATTCTGAAAAACTGACAAGTTTTGGAACCAGTGGAATAGTATGTTAAAAAAAGTTATGAAGTTCTAAAGTTACTTACTGACAAGGATTGAGTGCACCAAGATTGATTTGCAGTGTGTCTCTTGGGTGGAAAATACTTGGCAGCCCCTATAACTCACCCACTTTGCTTCCTCAGCTTCTTGGGTTAGCCTGCAGAGTTCCATGGAGAGACGGAGGTTCTCCTGCTGCAGTTGTTGCTGTTGGGATAAGCACTGCATCACCATTGCCTGGAGCCGCTGCACCTCTGCCTTCAGTGAGCTGCATACACAAGCAGCAGCTGACACCTTCCTCACACAGTCCGAGTCCTATGAGTGGGAAGTACATAAAGAAGGTATAGTGAGGAGACTAAGAGAAGGGACATCTGCTAAGTGTTCAATATGGTTTCCTCCAGAATCATCCTATTATCGATATCCTCAATGCCCCACCCCTAAACCTCAGTCTCCTGTATGCTCCTCTCAAAGGCTTTCAAGTTTCATGCTTTACCGATGTTTCCTCACAGGGCTTCTTATACTGCGCAACTATTTCAGGACTTGCTCTCAATGCCTGCAGCTGCTGGAAAGGTGAGGACTCCATGCTTGTGAGAGAGGGGCTGTGAGGCATCGGGATAAATTCTGCATTCTCCAGCTCCTGCAGGAACCAAGAAAAAAACAACAAAAAACAGCTTTAGCAATACACCACTACATAAAACTTAAGAGACAGCTTCAAGTTCAGATATACAAAACGCTTGTCCATATGCCAAGAAGCAGACCTTACCCACATGTGAAACTCATGTGATACAGCCACCTCAATTCAGCCCACACCAAATCACATTGCCTTTTCGTCCCTCTCAGAGCAGCTCAGGCCACTGGGCTTGTGTACACCCACACATGGATGGAGACAAAAACTTAAGCCCCTTAAAAGCAAGCGTTCAGGATGATGGTTCCAGCAGCTCCTATTTGGGCCTCATCAACTAGTTCCTACCCAGGGCAGTGTTTGGGTGTCAAGCTTAACAGAAAGTCCAGCCTGAAGCTGGGGTGATACTCAGTAATGCTGGGTACCCCCCCCTTGCCTCATTCTTTATTCATAATATGGAGAGTCAAATCCGGGTGATACTAGGTGGTGCTGAGTTTCCCTTCTTTCTTTAAAAACATTCTGATTTTACTCTTGAGGCCCTTTCATGCTCACTTTTCTCCTCGTGCACAGCCATTGATTCCTTTTGTTACTTCCTATCTCTCCTGCATTTCTGCAGGTTTGTGCTTCTTTTCTGGTGCCATATTGTCTTCTTGGGAGCGCTAAAGTAGCTTCAGAGACCCATTGTATTCTTAGAGCAATCTTCTTCGGTTCTAAAATAACATAGGCTCTCTCATTTTCATTTGTGCATTTAGTTGCTGCTTGGAGTCCGAGTCTGCAGCTGGTTTTTGTTTGTTTCCTGCTATATTAGCAGCATGGGATACAGGATGTATTTATTTGACAGTTGCGATTCAGTTGTTTGTCTCTGGCACAGTTCAGCTCCCAGTATCTTCTGCAACAGTACTCCCCAGTAGAAGTTCTGAACTTAAAAAAACACCTCCCCTCAACCGCCCCCCCAAAAAAACATACTGCAACCCCCTAATGATAGTAACATAGATAGTAGATGATGGCAGATAAAGATCCAAATTGTCCATCCAGTCTGCCTAACTTGACTCAATTCAATTTTTTTTTTTCTCCTTAGCTCTTTCTTAGCTTTTCTTCTTAGCTCTGGGCAAAAATCCAAAGCTCTGCCCGGGACTGTTCTTAGGTTCCAACTACTGAAGTCTCCATCAAAGCTCACTCCAGCCCATCCCCCACCAAACGGCCATACACAGACACAGACCGTGCAAGCTTGGGATGAACACAGAGGATCTAGAATCAGAAAATAATAGTAAATATTGAAGAACTAAGGCCAGTACTAGGTAGACTTGCACGGTCTGTATATGGTCGTTTGAGGGAGGATGGGCTGAAGAGAGCTTCAATGGCTGGGAGGGTGTAGATGGGCTGGAGTGGATTTTGACAGAGATTTTGGCAGTTGGAACCCAAGCACAGTACCGGGTAGAGCTTTGGATTCTTGCCCAGAAATAGCTAAGAAAAAAAATTAAAAATTTAAATTGAATCAGGTTGGGCAGACTGGATGGACCATTCGGGTCTTTATCTGCTGTCATCTACTATGTTATGTTGCAAAATTTATAAGAGTCGTCAAATGATGTGATTACACATTGAGAACTACAGCCTTTTGGCTTCAGTTTGTCATTCTGATGAAGAGTGCCATCTACACCCTCCCAGCCATTGAAGCCCTCTTCAGCCCATCCTCCCTCAAACGACCATATACAGACCGTGCAAGTCTACCTAGTACTGGCCTTAGTTCTTCAATATTTACTATTATTTTCTGATTCTAGATCCTCTGTGTTCATCCCAAGCTTTTTTGAACTCTGTCACTGTTTTCATCTCCACCACCTCTCTCGGAAGCGCATTCCAGGCATCCACCACCCTCTCAGCCTCAAATTATGCCCTCTGGTTTTACCATTTTCCTTTCTCTGCAAAAGATTTTGTTCTACATTAATACCTTTCAAGTATTTGAATGTCTGAATCATATCTCCTCTGTCCCTCCTTTCCTCTAGGGTATAACATATTCAGGGCTTCCAGTCTCTCCTCATACGTCTTCTGGCACTAGCCTCCTATCATTTTCGTCACCCTCCTCTGGACCGCTTCAAGTCTTCTTACGTCCTTTGCCAGATACGGTCTCCAAAACTGAACACAATACTCAAATGGGGCCTTACCTATGACCTGTACAGGGGCATCAACACCTTCATTCTTCTACTGGTTACACCTCACTTTAATACAGCCCAACATCCTTCTGGCAGCAGCCACCGCCTTGTTGCACTGTTTTTTTTGCCTTTAGATCTTCAGACACTATAACCCCAAGGTCCCTCTCCCCGTCCGTGCATATCAGCTTCTCTCCTCCCAGCATATACGGTTCCTTCCTATTATTAATCCCCAAATGCATTTTTCAGTATTGAATTTTAGATGCCAGATATTAGACCATTCCTGTAACTTTTGCAGATCCTTTTCCATGTTTTCCACTCTCTTCAAACGTTTGAAGCTGGTATTTAACTTTTTGGCTATGAAAGCTGTTTGGTGAACTTCTAAAGGAGAATACAGTGGATTCTGGAAGCTTTTTGAGAATCCATGAAGAAACCAACTGTGTTGGTGAAACAAGTGCTTGTTGGAGGCTTTGGCTCTGCTGTGGACTTGACTGTGTGCTGTGGGAGTTTTTGCCTGCCATTGAAAAAAGAAGTAGCGATTCATACTGGTGGAGTTCCTTCATTTCTGTCCTCTGGTGCCAGAGCTAAGTATTTTGCTTCCTTGTTCAGCAATGTTGCATTTTTGAATTTCAATGTTGGTGAGTGACATTTTTTGGAATCGTTTGGGTTTTACTGTCACTACTCTTTTTGATCTTGAGAGACGTTTAAATACCTATGTAATGTAAATGCACGTGAGTCGAGTCTCACTCATAAGAACATAAGAATTGCCGCTGTTGGGTCAGACCAGTGGCCCATCGTGCCCAGCAGTCTGCTCACATGGCGGCCCTTGCTCAAAGACCACCACCCTAACTGAGACTAGCCCTACCTGTGTACATTCTGGTTCAGCAGGAACTTGTCTAAATTTGTCTTGAATCCCTGGAGGATGTTTTCCCCTATGACAGACTCCGGAAGAGCATTGCAGTTTTCTATCACTCTCTGGGTGAAGAAGAACTTCCTTACGTTTGTACGGAATCTATCCCCTTTCAATTTTAGAGAGTGCCCTCTCGTTCTCCCTACCTTGGAGAGGGTGAACAACCTGTCCTTATCTACTAAGTCTATTCCCTTCAGTACCTTGAATGTTTTGATCATGTCCCTTCTCAATCTCCTCTCTTCGAGGGAGAAAAGGGCCCAGTTTCTCTAATCTTTCACTGTACGGCAACTCCTCCAGCCCCTTAACCATCTTAGTCGCTCTTCTCTAGACCCTTTTGAGTAGTACCGTGTCCTTCTTCATGTACGGCGACCAGTGCTAGACGCAGTACTCCAGGTGAGGGCGTACCATGGCCCGGTACAGCGGCATGATAATCTTCTCTGACCTGTTCGTGATCCCCTTCTTTATCATTCCTAGCATTCTGTTCGCCCTTTTTGCTGCTGTGGCGCATTGTGCAGACGGCTTCATCGACTTGTCGATCAGAATTCCCAAATCTCTTTCCTGGGAGGTCTCTCCAAGCACCGCCCCGGACATCCTGTATTCGTGCACGAGATTTTTGTTACCTACATGCATCACTTTACACTTATCCATGTTGAACCTCATTTGCCATGTTGATGCCCGTTCCTCGAGCCTGATTATGTCACGTTGCAGATCTTCGCAATCCCCTTGTCTTCACTACTCTGAATAACTTTGTATCGTCCGCAAATGTAATCACCTCACTCATCGTACCAATGTCTAGATCATTTATAAAGATGTTGAAGAGCATGGGTCCAAGCACTGAGCCCTGCGGCACCCCACTGGTGACGCTCTTCCAGTCTGAGTATTGTCCATTTACCCCCACTCTCTGTTTCCTATGATCCAGCCAGTTTTTAATCCACTTCACCCTCGATTCCATGGCTCGCAATTTTCCGAAGTAGTCATTCATGCGTAACCTTGTCAAACGCCTTCTGAAAATCCAGATATACAATGTCGCCCGGGTCGCCCTTGTCTATCTGTCTGTTTACTCCCTCAAAGAAGTGCAGCAAGTTTGTCAAACTGTACTCACTCGAGGAACGCAGAGAGAGGGGAGACATGATCAAGATGTTCAAATATGTCACAGGCCATATCGAGGTGGAAGAGGATCTCTTTTTCCTTAAAAAACCCATGTCAACAAGAAGGCATCCGTTGAAAATCAGGGTGGGAAATTTCATGGTAACACCTTTTTGAGCCACTGTCTCTGAGGTATAGTTTGTATCCCAGTAGCACAGTGTCCCAGACATTTTCCTCAGTCCACCATGTTTCCGTGATGCCTATGATGTCAACGTTATCTTTTTGTGCCACAGCTTCTAATTCACCCATCTTATTTCAAAGGCTCCTTGCGTTCGTGTACATACACTTGAGTTTGCTATCCTCTGCGTTCTGGTCTTCAGCTTCCTTCCCAGCATCCGGAACTGGTCCTTCAGTACTTCCCTGTTGTAGTTCCTGTTGCTCATGTTGTTCGTCCCCACATGGATCACCACCGCCGTATCTTCTTCTTCCACACTGTCGATGATCCTATCGATGCAGCTCACTATGTCTTCTACCTTGGCACCCGGTAGGCAAGTCACCAACCGATCCAGTCTTCCTCCCATTATGTGGCTGTCGACTTGTCTGATGATGGAGTCCCCCACGATTGCTGTCCTCTCTATCTTCTCTTGATTCTCCAGCCGCAGGTTTGTGTCCCTGGTGTATGTCCATCTCTCTTGCCGCAGGTCCATATCCTTCATTCTCGCTGCTGTGGTGATTGTCCGTCGGGTGGTCCACACTCCCTGTAGGTGTCTTTCGGCAGTTCCACTGTTGCTGGTTATTTTCCACTGCCTCCCTGTATGCCTCGTCTATTAACTTTTCCAGCTCTCGGACTTCTTCCTCGATGGTGTCCTCTGTCTTGTTCTCTGCTTCCCCTGTCTTGACGTTCTCTGCATCTCTGTCTCCCTCCTCTGCTGCTTGAAGTGCCTCCAGTTCCAGTATTCTAACCTCCGGGAGTCTGACTTGTCTCTTCAGTTCTCCGCATCAAGCGCATACGTAAGACTGCCTCCCAGAGAAGAGGTAGTCATACATATGGCAGACGGTACAGAAAACTGGATAGCTCAACATCTTGCTTCTGTCTGCTGCTTCCATTGCTGCCTGCTTGCTGGTCTGCTATGGATGCCTTCTATGTCTGCTGTGGTCCTCTGCGCCTGCTGTGTCCTCTGTGCCTACCTGACTGCGGCTGTCCTCAGCACCTGCTGTCCTCTGTGTCTGCCTGGTTGTGTCTCCTCTATACCTGCTGTGTCTGCCTGGTTGTGTGCCCTCTGCGCCTGCTGTGGTCTCTTTCAGCTCTGCTTTAGCGGTGGATTGTCCCTTTGCAAAGGCACTCTCACTAAGGCAAGCGCCTTTAACGCTCGCCTTTGACGTGCGCCGAACGGCTGAGCGCCGTTGGCCCCTCCCCTTTTAAGGCAGAGCTTCGGTGGTCAACATTGGGGTGGGTGGGCGGAGCTAACTCTCGCCGATTCCCCTCTTGGTCTCCTGCCTCTTCTCTCTCCTTCTCTTTTTTCTGCGTTTTTCCCCCCTTTAGCTTCTCTCTCCCTCTGTCTCTCTCTGCAACTCATTTGAAAGGAAGCTCTGGAATGAGAGGGCATAGGATGAAGTTAAGAGGTGATAGGCTCAGGAGTAGTCTAAGGAAATATTTTTTTACAGAAAGGGTGGTAGATGGGACGCTAAAGCTGGGCCACCTCCAAGCTTAGGTCATCTGCTTATATTGACAGCAAAAATGGGCATTGCACAGAAATTGAAAGTTGAAGAAGGGTCCTGACTGGGGGTCTGGCGTAGTATATTTAATAAACTATGAATTTATGCTGAACTGTCAAAGGATCTGAAAGGTAAAGGCAAGGGAAGATGGCACCTTCAGCAGTTGGAACCTAGGACAATACCAGGTGGCCTTTAGTCTATGGCCCAGAAATATCAAAGAAGAGACAAGTTAACTTAATCATGTATTTTTAATGAGAATAACTACCGTATTTTCACGCATATAACGCGCGCGTTATACGCGTTTTTACCTACCGCGCATACCCCTCGCGCGTTATATGCGTGAGCGCGTTATACAAAAGTTTTTAAACATAGTTCCCACCCCACCCGACTCCCGATTCACCCCCCCAGCAGGACCGCTCGCACCCCCACCCCGAACGACCGCTCGCACGCGCTCCCACCCGCACCCGCATCCACGATCGGAGCAAGAGGGAGCCCAAGCCCTCTTGCCCGGCCGACTCCCCGACGTCCGATACATCCCCCCCCCGGCAGGACCACTCGCACCCCCACCCCGAAGGACCGCCGACTTCCCGACAATATCGGGCCAGAAGGGAGCCCAAACCCTCCTGGCCACGGCGACCCCCTAACCCCACCCCGCACTACATTACGGGCAGGAGAGATCCCAGACCCTCCTGCCCTCGACGCAAACACCCCATCCCCCAACGACCGCCCCCCCCAAGAACCTCCGACCGCCCCCCCCAGCCGACCCGCGACCCCCCTGGCGATCCCCACGACCCCCCCACCCCCCTTCCCCGTACCTTTGGTAGTTGGGCCAGAAGGGAGCCCAAACCCTCCTGGCCACGGCGACCCCCTAACCCCACCCCGCACTACATTACGGGCAGGAGGGATCCCAGGCCCTCCTGCCCTCGACGCAAACCCCCCTCCCCCCCAACGACCGCCCCCCCCAAGAACCTCCGACCGCCCCCCAGCCGACCCGCGATCCCCCTGGCGACCCCCACGACCCCCCCACCCCCCTTCCCCGTACCTTTGGTAGTTGGCCGGACAGACGGGAGCCAAACCCGCCTGTCCGGCAGGCAGCCAACGAAGGAATGAGGCCGGATTGGCCCATCCATCCTAAAGCTCCGCCTACTGGTGGGGCCTAAGGCACGTGGGCCAATCAGAATAGGCCCTGGAGCCTTAGGTCCCACCTGGGGGCGCGGCCTGAGGCACATGGGCCCAACCCGACCATGTGCCTCAGGCCGCGCCCCCAGGTGGGACCTAAGGCTCCAGGGCCTATTCTGATTGGCCCACGCGCCTTAGGCCCCACCAGTAGGCGGAGCTTTAGGACAGATGGGCCAATCCGGCCTCATTCCTTCGTTGGCTGCCTGCCGGACAGGCGGGTTTGGCTCCCGTCTGTCCGGCCAACTACCAAAGGTACGGGGAAGGGGGGTGGGGGGGTCGTGGGGGTCGCCAGGGGGGTCGCGGGTCGGCTGGGGGGGCGGTCGGAGGTTCTTGGGGGGGGCGGTCATTGGGGGGAGGGGTTTTGCGTCGAGGGCAGGAGGGCCTGGGATCCCTCCTGCCCGTAATGTAGTGCGGGGTGGGGTTAGGGGGTCGCCGTGGCCAGGAGGGTTTGGGCTCCCTCCTGGCCCGATATTGTCGGGGAGTTGGGGAGTCGGCCGGGCAAGAGGGCTTGGGCTCCCTCTTGCTCCGATCGTGGGTGCGGGTGCTGGTGGGAGCGCGTGCGAGCGGTCGTTCCGGGTGGGGGTGCGAGCGGTCCTGCGAGGGGGGGTGGTGAATCGAACGTCGGGGGGGGGGCATCAGGTTTTCAGGGTGGGGACAGGACTTCAAGGGGGAGAGGAGAGTCGGGGCGGGCGAAAGGAGAGTCGGGGTGGCCAGAGGAGAGTCGGGGCGGGTGAAAGGAGAGTTGGGCAGCATGCGCGGTATACGTGTGTGCGCGGTATATAAAAGTTTCTGTACATAAAGTTGTGTTTTTCGCGCGCTATACCCGTGTGCGCGTTTTACACGGGTGCGCGTTATCTATGTGAAAATACGGTAATAGGCATCCGCCATCATTTACTATGGCACTATGTTAAGACACTGTTATATCATTTTTATGCTATTATGTATTTACTTTTGATCAAGAGGCACATACAAGTAGATAAGAGGTTAGTTATGAGATTTTGGGTGGGGGGGACCACAAGTGGGACTGGGTTATAGGAAAGGTTGTTGTGGGGGGGTCATATGTTCTGTCTACTGTGATGTTAGAGCAAAACACAAGTTAGAATTGTTTGTACAATTTAGTTACCGTCTAATCCCTTTTGCTTTAGCTGCGACCCCTGGCGTTTGGTTTATGTTATAGTCTCTGTTTTTCTGTTTACTCTAATTTCTGATAGAAAAAATTTAATGGGGAAAAATACAGAGGATATTCCTGCAACTCTACAATACAGAATCTAAGAATAGCTAAACTGGGTCAGACCAATGGTCCATCTAGCCCAGTATCCTGTTTCCACATAGGCCAATCCAGGTCATAAGTACCTGGCAAAACCCCCAAACTGCAGCAACATTCCATTCTAGTGATCCCCATGACTGTCTCAATAGTAAACTATGGACGTTTCCTCTGGGTACTTGTTCAAACCCAGCTACGTTAACTGCTGTTACCATGTGTTCCAGAGCTTAACTGTTCTCTGAAAAAAATATTTACTCCTATTGGTTTTAAAAGTATTTCTCTATTTCCCACTGCCCACCAACCTAGCCAGCAGATTAACCATTCCCCTTAACTATATCCATAACATCCTGTTTGTCTGTCTTGTCTGTTTAGATTGAAAGCTCCTTCTAGCAGGGACCATCTTTCTTGCTGCATACATCTGATAACACTATAGAAATAATTCATAGAAATAATAGTAGTAGTAACTTCATCAAGTGTAGCTCAGACAGAGAGGAGAGCTGTTCTTAATTCTCCCCAGCCCTAGAAAAAGCACAGTTACTTACCGTAACAGGTGTTATCCAGGGACAGCAGGCATATATTCTCACATGTGGGTGACGTCATCTACGGAGCCCCGATGCGGACAGCATTTCAAGCAAACTTGATTGAAGATTCAAGCTTGCTGGCTGCACCACGCATGTGTGCCTCCTGCTCCACTAGAGGGCGCATCCCCTCCTCGTGGTCTCCATTTCACATATCCAGCAAAGAAGCCAACCCCGGGGAGGTGGGCGGGTTGTGAGAATATATGCCTGCTGTCCCTGGATAACACCTGTTACAGTAAGTAACTGTGCTTTATCCCAGGATAAGCAGGCATGATATTCTCACATGTGGGTGACCTCCAAGCTAACTGATAAGAGATGGAGGGAGGTTGGCAATTTAAGAAAATAGGTTACATAAGACCGATTGGCCAAACCGGCCATCGCTCCTGGACAGTGTATCCAGGCAGTAGTGTGAGGTGAAGGTATGAACCGAAGACCAAGTGGCAGCCTTGCAGATATCCTCGATAGGCGTGGACCTGAGGAAAGCTATCGAAGCTGCCATCGCTCGGACCTTATGTCCCGTAACTCGACCGTGCAGCGCGAGACCAGCCTGAGCATAGCAGAAGGAAATACAAGCAGCTAACCAGTTGGACAGGGTGCGCTTGGAAACTGGGTGCCCCAACCTGTTAGGGTCGAAGGACAAAAACAACTGGGGGGCCGTCAGATGAGACTGGGTGTGTTGGAGGTAGAAGGCCAACGCCCGCTTGCAGTCGAGAGTGTGAAGCGCCACCTCTCCGGGATGAGAGTGGGGCTTGGGGAAGAACACAGGTAGAACAATGGACTGGTTGAGATGAAAATCAGACACCACCTTAGGCAAAAACTTAGGGTGAGTGCGGAGGACCACCTTGTCATGGTGGAATACCGTGAAAGGTGGGTCCGCCACCAAGGCCTGCAGCTCACTAACCCTCCGAGCAGAAGTGAGGGCGAGTAGGAAGATCACTTTCCAAGTGAGAAACTTAAGATGACACTTATCCATAGGCTCAAATGGAGGATTCATCTGTTGAGCTAGAACCACATTGAGATCCCAAACCACCGGAGGCGGTTTGAGGGGAGGATGAACATTCAGGAGCCCCTTCATGAAACGGGAAACTAAGGGATGGCGCTGAGATGGACTCGAATGGAACTGGTCTTCAGGCCAGAGTGAGATAAATGGAGTAAATACTCCAGAACCAAGGACACAGGGACCGACACCGGGTCCTGGCGGTGAGAGGAGCACCAGGACGAGAATCTAGTCCACTTCTGAGAATAGCAGAGTCTAATCGAGACCTTCCGAGAAACCTCCAACACTTCCCTGACCGACTGAGATACAGGGAAGGAAGTCAAGGGGAAAGAAACCAAGCAGTCAGATGAAGAGACTGAAGATTGGGATGTAACAGTGAACCCCGACTCTGAGATAGCAGAGAGGGAAAGACAGGCAGAAGTAGAGGTTCCCTGACACTGAGTTGAAGTAGCAGGGAGAACCAAGGCTGGCGGGGCCATCAAGGAGCGATCAGGATCAGAGTGGCCCTCAGAGATTTTAGATGGACCAGCGTCCTCGGAATCAGAGGAAACGGCGGGAACGCATAGAGGAACTTTCCCTCCCAATCTAGGAGGAAGGCATCGGCCTCGAGACGGTCCGGGGAGTATATCCTCGAACAGAAGAGAGGCAGTTTTTGATTGTCGGGGGAGGCGAACAGGTCTATCTGGGGAGTCCCCCAAGTGTCGAACACCTGTCGCAGCACCTGAGAGTGCAGGGACCACTTGTGTGGCTGGAGGAGGCGGCTGAGCCTGTTCGCCAGGGCAGTTTTGTTCCCCTTGGATGTAAACCGCTCGAAGGGAGATGTTTTGGGAGACAGCCCACTCCCAGAGCCGTAAGGCCTCCTGGCAGAGGGGCCAAGACCCCGTCCCTCCTTGCTTGTTTACGTAGTACATCGCCACCTGGTTGTCCGTGCGGACGAGAACCACCCGGTCGTGAAGCAGATGCTGAAAGGCCACCGCGACGAGGTAAATGGCCCGAAGCTCCAGCACGTTGATGTGGCAGTGACGGTCCTCTGTGGTCCATAGGCTTTGCGTGTGTAGACCGTCTACATGAGCCCCCCAAGCGTACTCCGACGAGTCCGTGGTTAGGACCTTGTGGTGTGGCGGGGCGAGAAAGAGCAAACCCTTGGAAAGATTCGAAGAGTCGACTCACCAACGGAGCGATCTTTGCAAGGAAGGAGTCACTGTCACGTGGCGGTAGATCGGGTCCTGATCCTGTCGCCATTGTGATGCCAAGGTCCACTGTGGTAACCGCAGATGGAGGCGGGCAAGCGGGGTAACGTGGACTGTGGAGGCCATATGGCCGAGGAGCGTCATCATCTGTCGTGCCGAGACGGTAGTCGATCTCGAGAGTTGTCGGCTCAGATTTACCAACGCCTCCAGACGCTGAGGAGGGAGGAAGGAACGCAGACGGACCGTGTCCAGCACGGCCCCGATGAATTGTAAGGACTGAGAGGAGCATAGCTGGGATTTTGGGAAGTTTATCTCGAACCCCAGACACTGAAGCGCAGTAATAGTCTGTTGGGTCGCTGAGATAACCCCCTCCCTGGTCGAGGCTTTGATCAACCAATCGTCCAATACCTGCAGACCCTGGGAGCGCAAGGTAGCTGCAACTACTACGAGGCACTTCGTGAAGACTCGGGGGGACGAGGACAGGCCGAAGGGGAGGACCCGATATTGCAGGTGGAGGTCCCCCACCTGAAAGCGCAGGAACCTGCGGCAAGCAGAGTGCACCGGAATATGGGTGTAGGCCTCCTTCAGATCGAGGGAGCAGAGCCAATCGCCTTCGCTGATCAAGGGGTAAAGGATCGGGAGGGAAAGCATCCAAAACTTTTCCCGTACCAGAAACTTGTTCAGGCGCCTTAAGTCCAGGATCGGGCGCAGGTCTCCCGTCTTCTTCGGTACCAGGAAGTAGCGGGAGTAAAATCCTTGGCCCCTTTGATTTTGGGGGACCGGCTCCACCGCCCGCAGGCGGAGGAGGTCCTGTGCCTCGGAGAGGAGGAGGGGCAACTGCGCTCGGTTTGGAGGACACGCCCTCGGTGGGCTGTCGGGGGGTACCTCCCGAAAGTTGAGCGAGTACCCTGATGAGATCACGCCAAGGACTAATGAGTCCGACGTGATGGCTTTCCAGTGAGGGTAGTAGACTTGAAGGCGGCCCCCGATGGGGAGGGGGCCGGGTGGAGGTGCGGAGGGGGCCCGCCCCCGTCCGCTCATTCCGTCAAAAGGACGGAGATGGCTTCGCCGACGCCGTGGGCTGTGACTTTGGTGGAGCCCTAGAGTGAGCCTGGGGGCGTCGCGGTGGCGGTCTTGAAAAGGCCGGTGTGGACTTCTGGGGGTAGCGTTGAGGTAATCCCCGGAAGGGGCGAGAGGTCTGTGGTTTAGGCTTCTGTCGGACAAGAGATGCGAATGAGCGTTCGTGTTCAGACAGCCGTTTCGTAGCAGCTTCGATGGTGTCGTCAAAGAGTTCCTTCCTGACGCAGGGGAGGTTGGCTAGTCGATCTTGCAGGTTGGGGTCCATATCGACGAATCGTAGCCATGCCAGCCGGTGCATGGCCACCGCGAAGGCTGCGACCGTGGAAGATAGTTCGAAGCCGTCGTAAGCGGCGTGGAACAGGTGTAGCCTGAGGTTGGAAAAATCCTCGAGGAGGAGGCTGAACTCTGTCTGGCGAGGGGTGGGTAAGCTCTCCGAGAAGGAGGCGAGCCGTCCAATGAGGTGCTTCAGGTAGGAGGAAAAAGTGAAGGTGTAGTTCAGGACTCTGGCGGTCATCATAGAGTTCTGGTACAACCGGCGTCCGAATTTGTCCAGTGTCCAGCCTTCGCGTCCAGGGGGGACCGCCGCGGACACCCTCGAGGGGTGAGCTTTTTTCAGAGATGATTCCACCAGCAGGGATTGGTGGGACAGCTGTGGTTGCTCAAGCCCCGGGTGAGGTACCGTCCGGTACTTAGACTCCATTTTGGATGGGACCGCCGTCATCATGTAAGGAGTCTCGAGGTTCCTGATAAGGGTCTGCCCGAGTACCGGGTTCAGTGGTAGCCTGAGGGACTCTCGGGGCGGGGAAGGCATATCCAGCTCCGCCAGGTATTCCTTGGAGTACCTTGAGTCAGATTGTAGGTCCAAGTCAAGGGCACGTCCCATGTCCTGGACGAACCTCGTGAAGGATGGTCGATGGGGTCCCATGGCCCCTTGCGGGGACGGTGATCGAGACCGCCGTTTGGCTGAGAATGAAGGAGAAGCCTCCCTCGAATAGCGGGGCTCTCGCTCGGATTCTCGGTCCGATACCGGAGACGTACTGTGAAAGCGCTCCGGGGTCGAGGACCTGCGTCGCCTCGAGGAGCCCCTCGGGGACGACGCCGGGGTTCTGGGGACCAACCGGTGCCTGGTCGGGGATCCCTCCCCGGACTCCCTCGGCGAAAGCCTAGGGCCTCGGGCCGGAGCTCCGGACCGAGGGGGAGTCAATAGGAGCTGTGGGTTGGTGAGAGACAGCTCGGTGACCCTTAGCGGCTCCCCCGATCGAGTCGAGGGGGTGCGCCCTTGTACCGGAGGGGAACTCCGGGCTTTCTTAGAGAGGAGTCTCGATTTTCGTTTTGAATGCCTCGAATGCTTCGAATGCCTCGGGGAGGAATCCGATGAAGAGGAGAGGCGACGAGAACGGTGCGGTTTTCCTCGAGGGGTCTCGGCGCGTTGCTCAGGCTGGTCCGGCGCATGCGAGGTCGAGGCCGAGGCCAGTTGAAGGTGAGCCATGGCAGCGGATAGCTCCGTTGTGATCATCGCTCGGAGCAGGTCCTGGAATACGGGCACGGACAGCATCGATGGCATGTCCAAGGCCGCTATGCTCTCCACCGGGGGTGATCTCGCTTCGGAGCATTCCCGAGGTCTTCGGGGTTTTTGCCGGGGCCGTGGGTAAGGAGTTTCCACTCTGTGCGGCCATTGTCCCCGAGGTTGGCTTCTTTGACGATGTGGAACCTGAGGAAGGAAGAGGGGACTTACCCGGGGCAGAGGACTTATGAAAGCTCGAGGTCTTTGAAGTCGAGTCCCGAGGCGGGGCCGATGTACTCGAGGCCGGGGCCGATCTCGAGGCCGAGGTCGAGGGTTGATCGGTAGCAAATAGCTCTGCCATGTGGGCCCGTCGGCGGCGGAGCGCCCGCTGTTGAAAAGTTGCACACCGGGGGCAAGTTTCCGTTGGATGGTCGGCCCCCAGACAAAGGATGCACCAGCGATGCGGGTCTGTAAGAGATAGAAGACGCTCGCACCCGGTGCACTTTTTAAAGCCCGTAATGGGCCGGGACATCCAGGCGGCCGCGGCCAATCAGGCCTTGCGGTCGCGGCGATCTGGGAGCCCCCGGATCGCGAGAAAAAGGCGCGAAAAGCGTGATGAGCAGGAAGAAAAATTTTTCGTTATGCACAGCGACTTTTACGAAGGAAAAAAAAAAGTAGTAAATCGCGGTGCAAAGAAGGCACTAGGGCAGCGCTAAGAAAAACGTGTCTTCTTAGCACAGCGGAAAAAATCGAACTGGAGACCATGAGGAGGGGATGCGCCCTCTAGTGGAGCAGGAGGCACACATGCGTGGTGCAGCACAGCAAGCTTGAATCTTCAATCAAGTTTGCTTGAAATGCTGTCCGCATCGGGGCTCCGTAGATGACGTCACCCACATGTGAGAATATCATGCCTGCTTGTCCTGGGATAAATTCTAGAACCCGCAGAAAAACCAAATTCTGCATTCAAACAAAACAAAAACCCACAATCACCGCACAAAGACAGACAGGGTGAGGGACTATACCAGTCTACAGGCTAACAGAAAGAAAATTAGCAGGAAAGAACCTAATTTCTCCTTCTGTAGTGCCTGGTAGACTGGTTTAGTCCTTACGAATAGGACGTACTAAAGCAGTACCCTTTAAGGGTGGGACCCCCCTAAGGGCTGACACCAGAACACGTTCACCAAATACCACGTCCCGACTAGAGAGTTGCGCGGGGACAGAAATCCCACCCATCGCCGTGAGGAATCCCACCCGTCCCCACCCGTCTCCACGAGGAATCCCTCCGTCCCCACGAGGAATCCCCTCCGTCCCCACCCGTCCTTATAAACTTCAGAAATAGTTATTTCATTTAATTATGCTATTGAATTAAAGGCTCTGGTAGAGACCCATTTACAAATAAGCAAAGAGAATTTATTAATTGGGAAATATTAATTGGGAAGAATACATACTTTGTAAATGGGTTTCTACCAGAGCCTCTAATGTAAATATAAAATATAAATACTCAGCTGATGAAAACCCCCAAGCTGTCAGCTGAGGACTTCCTTTGCAGTTGGCCGGGGGTCCCTTTTGCCAAGCTTGGCAAGCAGCAGTAGCGTCCCTGAGTCACAGATGCTGGCACCTCAATGGCTCATGGATGTGGCCAGCGACTGCTGTGCTTGGTGGAGGGGAGTTCTGGCCGTCTCTAGAGGAGGTCCTCTGCTGGCAGTGCTTGGGGATCCCCACCAGTCACAGCAAGGGTCAGCAAGTACTTCAACACTGTAGAAATTAAACCAGAAATGCATTTCCTTTTCTTTTGAACACAATACAAAGACATCTGCTATATACATTTCCCAAAGCTAACATATTTTAGTCAATAAATTCTGTTTTTTACCTTTGTTGTCTGGAGACTTATTTTTCCATACAATTGATCCCAGTTTCTTTTTTCCGTTTCTGTAAATTCTTCTGTTGCTGTCCATTGGTTCCTCCTACCATCGTCCAGCATTTATCCCTTTCTCATCTTTCGTGCCTGCCCACTAGCCCCATGCCCAACATTTCTCCTTTTATCACCCCTCTCCAGCACCATGCCACATCTTTCCCTCCATTCCCTTCACCACTATGTCCAACATTCCTCTCTCTTGCATCCATTTCAATATGTCCCACTGTTCCCTTTCCACCACAATATTTCTCCCTCATCTGTACCTCACTCCCTCCCTATGACCAAAAATTCTCCTTTCTTCCATTCCCGTGTACACAACCATCTCTTTCCCTCCCTTCCTCTCTCCCAAGTTCATGCCTTCTGTGTCCAAAAACTCATTCCCTCCCCCACCTCAGCATCTCTTTCCCTCCCTTCCTCTCTCCTAAGTTCATGCCTTCAGCATCCAAAAACGCATTCCTTCCTCCACCTCAGCATCTCTTTCCCTCCCTTCTCTCCCAAGTTCATGCCTTGTGTGTCCAAAACGCATTCCCTCCCCCACCTCAGCATCTCTTTCCCTCCCTTCTTCTCTCCCAAGTTCATGCCTTTTGTGTCCAAAATGCATTCCCTCCCCCACCTCAGCATCTCTTTCCCTCCCTTCCTCCATCCTCTTTCCCAAGTTCATGCCTTGTGTCCAAAAACACACTCCCCTTTTGTGTTCCGCGTTTGCCTCCCAGCTCTCATCTGCAAGCAAATTACCAGCAACTTTCTCAGCCAAATGAAGCTTGAGCCATGAGGCTCGTTTTCTATTTCCCTGCCTGCAATGCCCCAGCACACATAGCTGACCGGAAGTCTTCCCTGATGTCAGCGCTGACGTTGGAGGGAGGGAGGACTCTGCTTAAGCTCTCCCTCCGACGTCAGCGCTGACATCGAGGAAGACTTCCGGTCGGCTATGTGTGCTGCAGCAGGGCAGGTAGGAAAAAGAAGAAGAGCCTCGCAGCTTGAGTTATATCAAACCCCGCAGGACCCCTGCGACCCTAGGGGGCGTCCCCACGGGATCCCCGTGACCCGAAGGGGGAACCGCGGGATCCCTGTGGGATTCCCATCATCCCCGTTCCTATGCAGCTCTCTAGTCCCGACACACTTGAACATCCACACAGTAGTGTCTGACAAAGGAATGCAGAGAAGACCAAACTTCAGCCTTGCAAATATCCACTGGAGGCACTAGAGAAGACTCAGCCCAAAAAGCTGCCTGACTCCGAGTGAAATGAGCCTTGAGAAACTCTGGAACAGACTTTTTCTTCAGAAGATAAGCGGAAGCAATAGTCTCCTTAATCCAACGCACAATAGTAGCCTTAGAAGCTCCATCCCCCATACGAGGACCCGCTAGAAAGACAAATAGATGATCTGATTTCCTGATCTCCCGGGTCCTCTGCACATAAAAGCGAAGGACCCAACTGACATCCAACTTACGCAACTGTCTCTGCTCGAAGAGTCCTCCCAGCTACCCAACACCAGGAGAACCACAGCCTGATTAACATGAAAAGGAGAAACTACCTTTGGAAGAAAAGAAAGAACAGGTCTCAAGACAATACGCCCTAGAAAAGTCCAAGAAGGGAGCCCTACAAGAGAAAGCCTGCAGCTCAGAAACACTTCTAGCAGAAGTAATGGCAATCAAGAAGACCTCTTTAAGAGTAAGGTCCTTCAAAGAGCAGTCGTCCAACGGTTAAAAGGGGGGCACACTAGAACAGACAGAACCAGATTCAGATCTCAAGAGGGAACAGAGGGCCGCACAGGAGGCTTGAGCAATTTGGCCGCCCGCAAGAAGCGAATCACATCAGGAATGGCAGTCAAAATCTGACCTTTCAACAACCCACAAAAGGCTGACAAGGCCGCAAACTGAACCCAGAGAGAAGACCAAGCCAGGCCACTGTCCAGGCCATCCTGCAAGAACTCTAAGATGGTAGGCAAGGAAGCGTGAAAAGAGAGCACTCCACGCGCAGCACACCACTCCTCAAACAGACACCAAACCCTCACATAAGAACGAGAGGTAGAAAGCCTCCGGGACCCCAAGAGAGTTGAGATCACTTTATCTGAATACTCCTTCTTACATAGATGATCCCTTTCAAGAACCAAGCCATAAGACAGAAGGGACCCAGATTGAACATTGGAATGGGGCCCTGAGTCAGAAGGTCATCCAATAGAGAAGAAGAGGATTCACCACCAGATGCCGCACCAGATCTGCATATCAAGGTCGCCTGGGCCAATCCAGAACCACTAGAACCACAAGGCCTGAATGTTGAACTATGTGGAGAAGAACTCTGCCCACTAATAGCCACAGAGGGAGCACTTAGAACAGCCCCTCCATTGGCAATGGTTGAACCAGAGCATCCAGGCCCTCAGCCTGACCGTCCCTGCGACGACTGAAGAAATGGGGTGTTTTGGCGTTGACATTTGTGGCCATCAGGTCCATGAGGGGCTGCCCCAAGACTGCACTATCAACTGAAAGGCCACGGGCGCATATACACCACTCTCTGGGATCTAGCACATGACGACGGAGAAAATCCGCTTGAACATTTTCCACTCTGGCTATGTGGGAGGCTGAAATGTCCTGAAGATGAGACTCCGCCTAGACCATAAGCAGAGCTGCCTCCTGTGCCACCAAAGTGCGCTTGGTGCCCCTCTGATGAGTGATATAAGCCACCGCCGTGGCACTGCCCGAAAGAACTCTGACTGACTTGCCCATTAGAAAGGGATGGAAATCTAACAATGCCAGACAGATGGCTCTGGTCTCTAAGACATTGATCGACCAAAAAGCCTCCTCCGTGGACCAGGTGCCCTGAGCTGAGTGACCTAGACACTGAGCTGCCCAACTGAGAAGACTAGAATCCGTGAGCAGCACCGTCTACTGTGGCTGGTCCAGACTCGCCCCTTGTACAAGATGGGAGGTCTAGAGCCACCAATGAAGACTGCACTGAGCCAAGCCTGGAAGCAGAACAGAATGATCCAGACTGTGCCTCTGAGGCGACTACCTCTGAAGAAGAGCAAACTGAAGAGGACACATGTGGGCCCGAGACCACACCACATTAGAAATATAGAAACATAGAAATAGACGGCAGATAAGGGCCACGGCCCATCTAGTCTGCCCACCCTAATGACCCTCCCCTACTTAACTCTGTGAAGAGATCCCACGTGACGATCACATTTCTTCTTAAAATCAGGCATGCTGCTTGCCTCGATCACCTGAAGTGGAAGATTATTCCAGCGATCAACCACTCTTTCGGTGAAAAAGTATTTCCTGGTGTCACCGTGCAATTTCCTGCCCCTGATTTTCCATGGATGTCCTCTTGTTGCCGTTGGACCTTTGAGAAAGAAGATATCTTCTTCTACCTCGATACGGCCCGTGAGATATTTGAACGTCTCGATCATGTCTCCCCTCTCTCTGCGTTCCTCGAGTGAGTATAGCCGCAATTTATCCAGCCGTTCCTCGTACGGGAGATCCTTGAGTCCCGAGACCGTCCGGGTGGCCATTCGCTGGACTGACTCAATTCTCAGCACATCCTTGCGGTAATGAGGCCTCCAGAATTGTACACAGTGTTACAGATGGGGTCTCACCATGGATCTATATAATGGCATAATGACTTCAGGCTTACGGCTGACGAAACTCCTACGTATACACCCTATGATCTGTCTAGCCTTAGATGAAGCCTGCTCCACTTGATTGGCAGTCTTCATGTCTTCACTGATGATTACCCCTAAGTCCCATTCTGCTACAGTCCTTGCTAGGATCTCGCCATTAAGGGTGTAAGTCTTGCATGGATTTTGGCTGCCAAGGTGCATGACTTTGCATTTTTTGGCATTGAAACTCAGTTGCCAGGTCCTAGACCAGTGCTCCAATAAGAGTAGGTCGTGTATCATGTTGTCCGTTGTGCTCTTGCCTACTATATTACATAGTTTGGGGGTCATCGGCAAATAACGTTATTTTACCTCGAAGCCCCTCAGCCAAGTCCCTTATAAAGATGTTGAAAAGGATCGGGCCCAAGACCGAGCCCTGCGGCACTCCACTGATCACCTCCGTTGTTTCGGAGGGAGTGCCGTTCACCACCACCCTCTGAAGCCTACCTCCAAGCCAGTCTCCAACCCATTTTGTCAATGTGTCACCTAATCCTATAGAAATCATTTTGCTCAACAACCTGCGGTGTGGTACACTATCGAATGCTTTGCTGAAGTCCAAGTATACGATGTCCATGGACTCTCCAACATCGAGCTTCACCCAGTCAAAGAAGCTGATCAGGTTGGATTGGCAGGATCTCCCCTTGGTAAATCCATGTTGACGGGGATCCCGTAGATTCTCCACGTCCAGGATCATATCCAATTGGCGTTTGATGGAAGCCACCACTGACCCCAAGACTTGGAGGAAATCCTGTACCCGAGGACAGGATTTCCATAAGCAGGTGAAACTGAGAGTGAAATTTGCTTACCCAGGTCTCCGGAATGAAAACCTTTCCCAAGGAGGTGTCGAATAGCATTCCTAGATACTCCAGGCACTGAGATGGAGACAACCGGCTCTTGGAAAGGTTGACTACCCATCCCAGCAACTGCAGAAACTCCACCACCCGAGCTATGACCCAGGTGCTCTACTGGAACGACTTTGCATGAATCAACCAGTCGTACAGGTAGGGATGAACTAGAATACCCTCTTTTCGCAACGCCGCCACAACAACCACCATCACCTTGGTGAACATCTGCGGAGCTGTAGACAGAACTAATAATGTTGCCCCAAGATGGCAAAGCACAGAAAGCGTTGATGAGAGGCACGAATAGGAATGTGCAAGTAGGCCTCTGTCAGATCTAGAGAGGTCAGAATCTCCCCCAGCTGAACCGCTAGAATCACAGACCGACGAGTTTCCATGCGGCAGGAAGGTATGTGAAGAGCCCTGTTGACCCCCTTCAAATCTAGGAGGGACCGAAAGGTCCCTTCTTTTTTGGGCACCACAAAGTAAATCAAGTACCAACCAAAGTAAATCAAGTGCCCCACTCCTGCAGGGAAACTGGAACCATCGCGTGGAGATCCAACAATATTTGAAGGGTCTGGCGAAAGGCCTGCTGCTTCCACTCCACCTGTGAGGGGGAAGCAAGAAAACGATCTGGCAAGGAACGGGCAAACTCCAGAGCATAGCTGTCCCGAATCACCTCCAGAACCCACTGCTCGGACGTGATGTCTGCCCACTTTGGAGAAAAATCTTGCAGCCTGGTGCCCACTGGAACTAAGACAGGCGCCAGCAAGGAGTCACTGGGCAGGGCGGGCGGCAGGTAAAGGACTGCATGCGCTGAAAGAACCTGCCTCTAGAGAGCCCAGAGCGGAAGCGGCAGAAATCATGCCAGTCTCACCGCGAGCCAGCGGCCTAGGCTGATCCTCAGGCAAACGAGGCACTTTAGAATCAATTAGGGTCTGATCCAACTTGTCCAAGTCTTCACCAAACAAAAAGAACCCTTTAAAGGGAAACTTTGTCAACTTAGCTTTGGACGTCGTATCCACCGACTAAGCGCTAAGCCACGAGGTAAGGCGTGCTACCACTCCAAAAACCAACGACTTGACAGAACCTCGCAAGAGGTCATACATAGCATCTGAAAGATAAGAACCACCCAATTCAATCTTTGCCACTTCGCGCTTTAGCAATTCCCAATTCTCAGATTTACTGTCAAGCACATGCTCGGCCCAGCGAAAACACACCCGAGCCACCAGCCCGCCATATATCACCACCTGGACTGCCAGAGCTGTCACATCAAAACTCTGTTGTTGGTTTGAGTTTGTATTTATTGTGCTTAGTATAAATCTATATTTTACTTTTACAGCTTAGAAGAAAAAATGCTGTCATAACTATGCTGATGATTTTGTTCCCCTTTTCTATGTTGTCCTAGTGAGTACATTGTGAAAACATTACTTTTCATTTTCAGTTGCATAGCATTTAAATGAGAAACTTCACATTTAATATTCATATATACCATTTGACATCATTTCAAAGACTCTTAAGGTACGTTTTTAAACAATATTCATGTTTAATTGCACTTTTTGAGCTTTATTTATTGTTGGATTTTTATTAATTTATTAAAGTTTTTATGATAATGCCTTGGTTTTATGAATTTTTACTGGCTGGCTGGCAGTCATTATATGGTATTTTTTATGGTTATAAGTTGACTGACATATCTTACTAAGGTTTCACTTTTATGTTCTCTTATGTCTTCTATTCCTGTTTGCTAGTTTTCATAATTAAGTTTTTATGAGTCTGTTCCAGTAGTGCTACGGTTTACAGGTAGTGTTCTTTTATTTTGTTTATATATGGATTAGTCTTCTTTTCCATATTGAGTCATATTAGGTTCACATTTTAATCAGATTTAAATGAATTTTATTAATGGATGACGGTTATGAATCATATTGACATTTTAATATCTCTGAATTTTGGGGGGATATGTTTTTAATCATCATTTTTAATTAATTTTCTATAAGATTTTCTTTGAAAGAAGCATTTTTTATCAAACCCTTTATGCATATAGAATTTTCTTATTTAATTATGATGTATATTTTCTTATTTAATTATGATGTATATTCAATTTAATCTTACTTCTACCTTCTTGTTAGACATAGTATAGGGTGTTTTTCTGATAGATGTTTATTTTAACTTTCATTATGTTTTTATCTTTTATGGTTTTCATTAATAAGCAGTTTTGATTATGTACCCATATATTAAATAGGGTTGGGGATATATATTTGTAAACCTTCTTTGATTTGACTATTGTTACTTATCATTTATGTATTTATATGCGATACATTTAGTTTTAGATGAGTTAGCATATATATGTGTATGAGATATATATATATATTTTTTTTAATTTCATTGGCATGACATTTTCATTGCTTATGTTGTGTTTGGGTTCTTGTTGTCATTATTTATGAATTGACATTTTGATGTTTATCTTTATATTTTTATATTTCTTGTATATATTCTCTCATGTTCATGTGCTTGTCTCTCTTTTTTTCTGATGCATTATCATGCTTTTAATCTATTAATGTTTAATCTATTTATGCATGCATATATTTGTAGACTCCTGAGGCAGGCCTGTTTGGCCGAAACATGTGCATGTCGAGTCACTGAGTTATTGGATGAATAAAGTTATTTGGACCATCAGATGAGTTAAAAGACATTCTGTTGTATGGACATCATTTTGACTTAGACAATTACACCCTACACTTTGCATAAGGAGGAACTCCAACTTACGCTCCTCAGGGTCCTTCAAGGCCGCACCGCCCTCAACAGGCACGGTATGCCCCTTAGAGATGGCCGAGACCACCCCGTCCACCACAGGCGACCTCAGGAATGGGATATAGGCGGGCCATAGAGCACGCAAAACAAAAAGGAGCTTCCGGCACCTGCCATTGTGTGAGCATAATGTCCCGAATATCCTGATGCATAGGAAAAAAGTGGGAAGCAAAATGGATCCTCTTAAGCAAGGGGTCCACCGTACGTGAGGGCTCCGACACGGTGTCCTTAAAGTGCAAAACTGAAGAGACCTGAAGAATTAACTCATGAAGCTCTTCCTGCTGAAAAATGCGCACCACAGACGCATCCTCGTCAGCAGGGGGGTGTTCAAACCCCTCACTGGTGGAATCCAGCCCCAAAGAGGATCTTGGAAAGCTCCCCAAAGGTCCAGGTCCACATCAATACCATCATGCTCCTCTGGGAAAAAATCCTCATCCCAAGAGATCCTTGGGTGCTTGGATGAGAGAGGAGTAGAGGGGGCAAAACCGCCGCTGTATGGGGTTGCACCGGGGAAGACTTTGAGGTCAATACCCGCCCCCGAGACCCCCGGAGTGGACACAGAACCTCCAACCGCCAGCACATAAGCTTTACATAAATTCAGGGGGGAAACCCCCAGCGGCCCCAAAGGACTCCCTGCCCCAGCAGGTGACCCTGCCATATCTTGCCCCTGTATTTCCAGAACAGGGGGAAGGTTACCTGAGGTAACAGATAGAGAATGACACGGTGGTGTTACCCGCGGCTAGCCGCGAGTAACCCACTGAAATGGGGAAAGAAAAATAGTAGTCGCTGCGGGGACGGGGACAAGGCCATTCACCGCCCCGTGGAGTGGTGAATGGTCTTGTCTCCACAGTGAGGCATCAAGGATTGCGCGGTCCAGCAGCCCCCACCCTCCCGATCGTAACGTTTAGCCAGCTCCCTCCCTCCACCTTACCTTATATGCTGTTTGCCGGCTTTCTTTTTCCCGAGCCACACGTGTTCAAAAAGACGCGCATGCGCAACTGCGCGAGTTGATCAATCTTCTCCTCTGACGCAACCAGAAACAGGAAGTTGCAGGAGAGGAGAAGATTGATCAACTCGCGCAGCCGCGGCATTTTGAACGCATGTGGCTCGGGAAAAGAAAGCTGGCAAATAGCATATAAGGTGAGGTGGAGGGAGGGAGCTGGCTAAACGCTGCGATTGGGCGAGTGGGGGCTGCTGGACCGCGCGATCACGCATGTTCCCGGCTCACACTAGGAAGGAGGGAGTGAAAGGGAAAAAGATTCTGGGCCAAGGGGATGAAGAGGGAAAGAAAGAAACCCACAGCAGGAAAGAAAGGGGAGGACAGGCAGGTGAGCCAGATGCTGGAAGCAGGGGGGGGGGGGAAAGAAGCTAGATGGGATTGAAAAGAAGAGACACACTGGTATGGAAGAGGAAGATAGGGGAAATCTGAACACAGGAAGGTAACAGAAAGAGGGGAAATTATGTGCATGGGGCATAAGGACAGAGACATAAAGGGGGCATGCCATGGGGATGGTATATGGACACAGGGGGGGGGGCAATGCCAGATACATAAGGGAGAGATATTAGAAATGGGAAAAATAGGAACACAGAAGCGAGATGGTTTGTGGGGATGGGACAGGGACTGAGCTCGCAGGCTCCAACGGCTTGCACAAATTACATTGTAATGTGCCACGAAAATAAGAGGGAGGGAGGTAGATAGATAAGCCATGCGAGAGGAGCTGAAGGGTGGTAGAAAGGAACAGATGGTGAAGGAGGGAGGGAAGGGTGGTGGTAGAAAGGAATATAACAGACATTGAAAGAGGGTAGAGAGGAACAGACCCTGAAGGGAAATGTGGAAGCGGAGGGAAGAAGATGGGTGCTAGACCAATTGGGGGGGGGGGGGTGAAGGGAGAGGCACAGTAACAGCAAATGGAAGACGCAGAGAGAAGACACACAGTGGATGGAAGGAATTGAATGAGAAGATGTGGAAAGCAGAAACCAGACAACAAAGGTAGAAAAAAAAATTCTATTTATTTATTTATTTTTTGCTTTAGGATAAAGTAGAATATTAGTTGTGTTGATAAAAATTTATAAACAAAGCCCTGCCAGCTGAACATCTCTTTCTCTAGTTCAGCAGCAGGAACTTTGATTTATAAGAAAGGAATAAGCTAAATATTGCAGTACTAAGGCTTATATATGGATGCTGCGGGGATGGTGACGGGGCGGTGAAGGGGATGGCAGTGACGGTGATGGGGCGGTGAAGGGGACGGTGGGCTGGGGCCGGGGACAGATTTTTCCCCCATGTCATTCTCTAGTAACAGAAATAAAGGAGGAGGTTCCTGCCGAAATTGGACCTGAAACCGCTAAAATTGGAGCTCCTGTGGCCTGTCGTGTCTGAAAAGCCTGGGACTTTCCTGATGCTGAGGCCGAGGAACCAACCAACACAAAAAGGGAATCCCCAGCCACTCCGGCAATAAGGGAATCCTTAGTGAGGTACATGCAACCACTGCCGATGAGACTCCCCCTCCGCTCCAGCCTACACAACGCTTGCACAGGCCAGCCATGAGTACCTCGCATCTGGAGCACAATGAGCATTTTCCCCCCTTAAAAGTGCACATTGTGCTGATAAATGCCCTAGCTGTAATAAAAGTGCCAGTTAGATGAGAAAAAAAAACAATACAAATGGCAGTTTTAAAGGGAATTGAGCCCTTTAGATTGGCATACCTTAGGATTTTTTATTTTTTCACTTAGTCAGAACAGACTCCATGGCTCTCAAAGCTGGAGGGTTGACCTACCAGGGAGCCAGGCTGCCGGCTGAGGCACCTCTACAAAAATGTAGGGAGATGGAGGAAGGTGGGGGGAGGGACCCAGCATGAGTGCCACCGAGTTTAACACCCCCGAGGTCGGACGTATCCCCAAACAGGACCCGTCCAAACTCTATCCGGCACAAAAGGGGAATCCAGGAGTCCAAAACAAAATTCCAACAGTACTAAGAAGGGAGCCAAATTAGTCTTACCACCTGCTTTAATGGAGACTGAGGAAAGCTGGATTGAAAGAGGGGAAGCTATCTTGATATACAAGTTTGTTCTCAGTCTCCACCTGCTGGTAGCAGTGAGGTATATAACCCATTTGTAAGGACTACAGAATTTGGGATTTTTTTCCCACAGTGCTGTCACTGTATCAGCACCCCCGGACCAATCGCTGATTTTTGTCGTCAAAAGCCGACGCCGCTCTTGGAGAATGGCTCGGCTATATTTAAGAATCTGCCGGAATGCTCGTTTGAATACTGAAGAGCCTATTTGCATGGCAGTGTCAGAGACTGCAAAGACCACCATAAGCCGTTTTGATAATCTGCTGCTAAAATGCATGCAGGCTAAACCATTAGAAACCAGTTTAGTGACCATGCTAAATGCTGATTATCTGTGCTTGTTTTATTACAATGGTCAGGAAATTCAAGATTTGATTTCTTTTGCCATATCTTCCCACCATATCATAGATCCTCTTTTGAACTGCTGCCATGGTTTCCTGACAAAATTTACTTTTTTGTGCTTAGAACTGCTATGGTTCTGCCATATATAAAATTCAAACCATCAACAGAATGTTTTATTTTTGAGAATCTGGGCCAAAGAATTTTATTTCTGTTGCTGGTTTGAAGTTTCATCTTTCATATGCAAATAACGGCAAAAGGGTTCCTGGAATTCCTTGAACGTGGACTTTCTGTGTAGTGTTACAATTAGTCCAGTCTCATAAGTGTCAGCCTAGCATTGCTAGCAGTCAGCATGTTCGGTTGGCCTAACCAACGTCAGCAAAGGCTTATGGGACATTATATCAATCTGACTCTGGAATGTTGATGCAGATAGACCCTAAATGCTCCTGCACAGAATTCACATACATTAAGCATCCAGCCAGACTGGATTGTTTATCAAGAAGATAGGCTAAGCCAGAGACTAATCCCATCTACCATGTCTGCAAGTATCACATCTTCCTTATCAATTAAACTAACACATTGTTTCAAACAGTTTACAAATTATAAACAGAAAGATACTGGGAAATACAATAGTTTTTACCTATAAAAGCCTGCAACACTCCACTCTCTCTCTCTCTGGAACCTGAAGCCTGGACCATCACTTCCCCCCCTCTCTTTCTTTGTCCTCACAGCACCTATTCAGGAAGCTGTCTTTTCTCTCTCATTCACAAGAGCACAGAAGCAGTCTCTGTATTTGTAAAGCTTATTTTGATTTCTTTCTGTACATTTGAAACCCAGAATATTCTTGATGAATCTTTCTGAAGCCTATTTCTGCACATTATATTCTTTTTGTAATCACTCTTAGCTGTCTTTTGTCAGTAATTTCACTTCCTAATGAGAATCTTCTACGAGGGTATTGAACCCGGGGCCTGGTGGATTGTAAGGCCGCCACAATATATCATTAGGACTTATTTGCCAAAACCTTACATTTGGGGGCTAATCCTTACAATAGGCACCTCCCAGCAAGCTCACATTTACTACAGTATCTTCAGCCATCCATTTATCATTCATCTCTGTGGAGCAGCAGGTTAAGAACCAGAGATTCCAGACTTCAAAACCGGATTCTTCCACTGATGATCTGGCCACCTTGGGCAAGTCACTTTACCCTCCATTTTCACAGGTACAACTTAGACTCACTTGGAGCTCAGATCTGGAACAGGCAAATAATTAAAATCCTTCTGCATATGTTGAGTCCCCTTTAATAGGCAGATGATTTTCTTGCCTTAAGAAATAGCCCCTCCCCTCCCAGATTCCTTACTTGACGCAGCCAGCTGGGACAGGAGCTGTCAGTCATGCTACTGATGCCATTACTGCGCAGGTTTTCTGTAGCACTGAAGTGACCTAGTCCCTGGTCTGCCTCCATAGGCCCTCGAAATTCCCCACTAGGTTCGGCGATCACCGATTCCTGATCAACCTCCTCCTCCTCTCCTGTAGAACTCTGAGCTGCTGAGAGAGAAAGAAACAGCTACAGCAGCAATTAAAGCAGGAATATAACTAATATTTGCAATGCTTGGGGGGGGGGGAGGATTCAAAACAACAGAACTTGAGAACACAGATCAGAAGGCTATTATTCCTCTAAGTTTGCATTTACCAACTGCTACATTTCAGTATTATTCATCAATCCTATATGCAAGCTACAGCTATCCACAGCCTGGGGTTTAGATCCTATAGAGAATATTCTCTCACTAGTGCATCAACATTTCTAATCAGCTGAAAGGATACTGGGAAATGCTACTGGGGTGTACAACTGCAATTCTTGAAGGCCACAAATGGAAATCTATCTTATATTGATTAGAGATATCCTGAAAACAAGATTAGGTTGCAGTCCTCAAAGATTAGTGTTTAACAACTAAAATAAATGATGTACTTAATGAGTTGCAAGTCCCAAGATTGTCTCTAGACTCTACCTGGCAATTCTTAGTGGGGTATAGCCTAAAGTTAGAGACCCTCAGATTTCCAACTTGAAGTCTCATATCCATGTTGGTGACAAACTGGCCTTAAGTCAGGTCCTCTAAACAAGGGCACCAACAAATATTTTTAGAGAGCCAAGGAAACTGTTAAAGCTTTCACATTTTCTTTTACTTTCTTCTTTTTTAAGCTAATTTGTGTTTTCTCCTTTCTACCCTGATCCTTCCTCATAGTGTCATCTTCTATATGCCAGGGGTGGCTCTTCCACCCAGACTCCGACCTGGCCAATCTAGCACTAAGGTTTTACCTAAAAGATACAGACCAAATAAATAAACAGAATGCACTTACTGGTGTTGATAGACAAGCCACTGCTGTTTGAACGGATCGTCTTTGAGTTTAGCACCTTTTCTAGGAAAAAGAGAAAGAGTGATGTTAATACAGAAATTACAAACTAGCATCTTAAGTTACTTTACTATAACAGGTCTTTGTTTATAAGTCAGTGTTTGTTTATTTTCATACACATCCAAGGACGGGTGGGAGGGGGGGATATTTCTGTCCTAATTTGACCTTAGAGTATTTACACTTGGGAGGAGGGGAGGATATTATTAATTTGATTAGGGTAAGATTATTGGGGAACTCTATGTTGCTGTGTTTTATGGCATAATCATCGAATGGGTGGATAGGTGGGAGAAAATGATTGATTATATATAATTATAAGTTGAATGTGCTTGTATTGACGTATTATATTATATGTTATATATTCATGTATTGTACTATTGAAGTATGAAAATCAATAAAGAAATTACAAACTAGTAGGATCCAAAATCCTTCACACTTCTAGGCATGTTGGCCAAATACATTGTTAAATCTTTTAGTTATGAAGTTCTGGACAAGACAACCTCTTCATCTGCCAAGATTATTACAGTTCATGGTGTTGATGGGAGGGCAATGTACGATCCTTTTTTTCTCCCTACAATGGAAAGTTGTATGGCAAATGAAAATGAAAACCAAAGATATGTGAAACTGCAGCACTGCATATGTTAGCGATGACTGCTAAATACATTAAAACAAGTGTAGTGCTCGCTCTCTAAGATGAGTGTGAGGCTTTGGAAAGAAGACTAAGGATAATTGACTCATTGAGATGAAATTCAGATTCCACTTAAGGAAGGAAATTAGGGCTACTTCAAAGAAGTAAAACCTGGGGTAAGGTGGCTATGCTATTAATGCCTGATGTGAGTGTTAAACAAAAGCACTTTCCATATGAGAAACTGTAAGGAACAAAAATGAAGATGTTCAAAGGGAGGCCTCAAGAGAATGACATGCAGATCCCATGACAAGAGGTTTGGTATGAAACAAGCCGAGTAGATGAAGTTCCCAGGAGGCTTTGGGAGTCAAAGCAGCCTCTGTGGCGTCCTTTGTGATACGTGCCTGTACTTTGGAGCATAAGGGAAAGAGCCGGTGTCTCAACTCCTTTTATCTGGAGTGGATTCGTGTCATGTGTAAGGCCTATTCAATTTCCACTCACAGAGTGCTCTGGATCAGGCAATGGGCTGGTGATTCCACTTCTAAGCTACTCTCAGCAGACTTCCTTTTAAGGGGCAGTTGTTATTTAGAAAGGGTCTGGATGATCTTGAACTGTATGGTGGATCATCGTCCCAAGACTCTGCCTGACAGCAGATCCAGATCTTCTAAAGGCTCAGGGCTAGTGCTGCCCGATTCAGGAAAAAAAAATTCGATTCGATTCAGCCTATTGAATTGGTATTTCGATTCGATTTTCCTGCCCAATTGGGTGTTTTTTTCAAACATCCTGGTGGGTTTATTTTATAGCCTCTTCACCCCCTTTGCCTTCTCCTAACCACACTGGTGCTGTGGTGTAAACAAAATAAACAAACAAAAAAGACTTTTCCTCTCTGTTAAATCCTAGCTCACGTTTGCGGCCTAACACCAGCTCTGGCAGGATACACATTTCAAATCTGACATATTGTAATCACAAAATAGAAAATAAAATTATTTTTTCTACCTTTTGTTGTCTGGTCATTATTCAAATCTAATTGGTCCCAGGCTCTGGTAGTCTTCTGATAATTTGCTTGCCAGGGTCTCCTTCTTTCTTCTTTCTCCGTGCTAACCATCCATCTGCCATCTCTGTCCTCCCCTTCTGTTTCCCTTCCCTCCCCCGGAGGTCTGGCATCTTTCCTTTTTTTCGTCTCCCTCCACAGATCCACCTTTTCTTAACTACCCTTTCATCCAGCATCTCTCCCTCCCTTCCCCACCACCCCAGGGTCCACCATCGCTCCCTTTCTTTTCCCAACTACCCTCCTATCCAGTATCTCTATCCCCCCCTCCACACCATCTCTTGTGTCTAACTTCTCTCCCTTTCTATTCCTTCCCTAAATCCCATTGTCCATCATCTCTCACCCTCTCCTCTATTTTTAGACCCATTATTTCTCCCCCCCCAAAGTCTTGCATATACACATCTCTTTGAATCCCCCCTTCCCTCCCTCCCTCCGTGTACTTCTACACCAGAGCCCCCCTCCCCTGAAGGTCTGTCCCCCCCTGAAGGCCTGCACCCCACCCCTAAAGGTCTGTGCCACCATCCCTGAAGGCCTGTTTCCCCTTTGAAGGCTTGTTCCCCCCCTGAAGGCCTGTCCCCCCCCTTGAAGGCCTGCATCCCACCCCTGAAGGACTGCCTGTCCCTCTTGAAGGCCTGACCCCCCTTGAAGGCTTGTCCCCCCCCCCCCATTAAAAGCCTGCATCCCACCCCTGAAGGCCTGCCTGCCTGTCCTCCCTGAAGGCCTGTTCCACCCCCCACCCCGAAAGACTGCTCCCTCCCCCCCCCCGGGAAGGCCTGCGTGTTCCCCCTGGCCTCCCATTGGTGTCCGGCTTCCCCTCTGGCCTCCCCGCACCATTTACCTTTGAGGAGCAGCCTGCAGACAAGATCGTGGTGCTAGCGATCTTTGCACTGCTTCAGAGCTGTTTCCTCTGCCGCGGTCCTGCCCCTCCTCTGACATCAGAGGCAGGATTGCAGCGGAGGAAACATCTCTGAAGCAATGCAAAGATCGCTAGCACCGCAATCTTGTCTGCAGGCTGCTCCTCAAAGGTAAATGGTGCAGGGAGGCCGGGGGGGAAGCCGGACAGCAGCACTTCCTGACTGACCCTCCTCCCTCGCCCTCTAAAGCAGGGGCGGCAGCGGCCGGCCAGCAAGAGCAGTGCTGCTGCTCCTGCTTTAGGGGGCGAGGGTCAGCCGAATCGGGAAGCTGATTTTTTTTTGTTTTGAATCGATTCGAATCGATTCACCTGAAATGAATCAGTGAACCGATTCGAATCATGAATCGGGCAGCACTACTCAGGGCGCTCTAATTTTCTTGACTCCAAGTGCTCCTGGCAATATTCCGGTTCCACGTCGCAGAGATTCGCCCAGGATTACAAGCAGAGGTTTTCCGGATCTAAGCACAAACAGGCTTCGGCAGCCTGTGCTGCTCCCTCTGCCAAGAAATTGCAATAACAGGTTGGGGGAGATCCTTCTCAAGATTGGGGGCTGACTCTCGGTATTCCTACAGGCCTGGTTTCAGATTTTGTCAGAACGCTGGGTTCTGGAAGACATCCAAATCAGCTACAAGTTGGAATTTGCTTGGCCTCTAATGGATTGGTTTGTGGACTCCCCTGCAGGGTGACTGGAAAAGGCAGTCTGTGAGAAGGATGCTAGATATCCAGGCCATAAAGCCTGAGCTGCCCAAACACTCAGGCTCAGGCAGATATTCTATATATTTTATCATGTCAAAGAAAGGCTCCAACAATTGGAGACCCATTCTGGACCTTAGTCACATAAATGCAGTGCTCAGGGGCCCATGATTTTGCATAGAGACAGTTTGATCTATTTTAGTGGCAGTGTCTCCGGGAGAGTTCCTAGCCTCTCTGGATCTGATGGAGACCTACTGAACTTGCATATTCTCATTTTTCCAGACTATGGAAAGTTTCTCAGGTTTCATGTCCTGGATAATTACATTACATTAGTGACTGTTATTCCGCCATTACCTTGCAGTTCAAGGCGGATTACATAAGAAGTTAATTGGACATTTCCAGAAGAGTTACAGAGTTGAACAGGTTACTTCGGGGGGATTGAAGTGCTTCCTGCAGTATTAGCTTTTCTTGATGGATTTCTTGAATAGCAGGGTTTTTATTTCTTTTCTGAAAGTTTTGTAGTTTGGTGTCGTGATCAGTAGATTGGATAGTTGGTAGTTTAG
Organism: Geotrypetes seraphini; assembly: GCF_902459505.1. Taxonomy (NCBI): domain Eukaryota; kingdom Metazoa; phylum Chordata; class Amphibia; order Gymnophiona; family Dermophiidae; genus Geotrypetes; species Geotrypetes seraphini. Next base: position 193,323,619 of record NC_047090.1, on the reverse strand, counting down.
TTTCGCTGCATGCATGGCCAGTAGGCCATTGTGCATTTTTTTGCATTTGATGCCTCTGATTAGGAGGTGAATGAATGGTGTCTGGCTTCTCCTTTGCCTGGTTATGTTAGTTCGGATAAAAAAAGATAAGTGTCGCTAGTAGTTTTTTGGCTTGAATACCTAATATAATTAGTTTTATAAGCATTGCAAAAACACTTAAAAAACTGGTTTGAATGCCCAATGAAAGACAAAGTGCCGACCTGTATTAAGCTGCTTTAAAGAATCACACTGCAGCACAGGTATCTGAGGGCTTCATTCTATAACAAAGAGTTATTCAGTCCGCTTTTTTGGTTACTTCTTGTAAGAAAGGGACTTGATACCATTGCTCCATAGTAGTGTTTCCTTCAAGATAGCCTTGACAAGAGGTTTTACTGTAGCTTCCCTTTAGGTTCAAGTTGCACGGCTCTCCTGTTTCAGGGTTTGGGACCGCAGATCTACTCTAGTGTCTCATCTAGATATAGCCAGATTTCTGAAGGGTGCTCTTCGCATCAGACCAAAAGTCAAGAGCCTGTTCCCTTTGTGGGATCTTAATGTGGGTCTCGCCAAAGCTCCATTCGAGCCACTAGAAGAAGCGTTGCTCCTGGATTTGATGCTCAAGATGGTTTTTCTGGTAGCTGTAACCTTGGCAACATGAGTCTTGGAGTTTCAGGCTCTTTCTTGTAGAGAGCCTTTCCTTAAAATCTCTGACTCTGGAGTATCTCTATGCACCATTCCTTCTTTTTCTGCCAAAGGTGGTTTTGGCATTTCATGTCAATCAAGAAGTCTAGAAAAAAGTTGGATGTGAGAAGAGTACTTCTTCAATATCTTGAGGTCACTAATGAGTTTAGGCTCTCTGACCATCTGTTTGTGCTATCTCATTCAGCACGGTGAGGTGCGCCAGCTTCCAAGCATGATTTCTAGATAGATACATAAGGCCATTTTGTCAGCCTACATTATCTGTGGGAAACAGTCCCGTTTCTGTTAAAGTAAATTCAACCAGAAGCGTGGCTTCATCGTAGGCCGAAGCTATAGTCATCTCTCCTGAGGAGATTTGTAGGGCGGCAACTTGGTCCACTCTACATACATTTCCCAAGTTTAACAGGGTGGAAGTTGCAGTAAGGGGGAACTCTGCCTTTGGGTCCTCAGTATTAAGGGCCGACACGGTCAGCCCGCCCTAGATTTCGGAGACTGTTTTATTGATTTGTAGTTGCATAGTACAGCATCTGTCTTTCATCACTCCTAGTAGTTTTAGGATGGGTTGAATGGGGTATGTGATAGAGTTTATTTCTAAGATTGTTATGGTTGGGGGTTTTGTCCTTTTCGAGAAGTAGGAATTTTGTTTTGTCTGGGTTCAGCTTTCGTTTGTGTTTTTTCATCCATTTTTCCACTGTTTCTAATGTTCTGTGTATTTCTTCACAGAGAGAGTGGTTGATCATTGGAACAAGCTTCCAATGCAGGTGATCGAGGCAGACAGCGTGCCAGACTTTAAGAATAAATGGGATACCCATGTGGGATCCCTACGAGGGCCAAGATAAGGAAATTGGGTCATTAGGGCATAGACAGGGGGTGGGTAAGCAGAGTGGGCAGACTTGATGAGCTGTAGCCCTTTTCTGCTGTCATCTTCTATGTTTCTATGTCTGTTACAGAGAGGGTTGGTTGGTCAAAAGGCAGGAGGATGATGATGTTATGCCTAGTTTGTCCAAGCAGGTACCAAAGGAGGGAAAAGTGTTAGAGAGAGTGGAGAGCCTTGGGGTACACCAGAGGTTGGACCAGGATTCTGATTTTTCTTTGTTTGTCTTTAATCTGTAGGTCCTGGATTGTAGTGCCAGCTTTGCTGCTAGATCTGGCAGTGCAGGCGTTTACAGGGTACTTACATTGATCTAGAAACCATGGAAACTAGTAGTTTGTGATAACTACTAGAAGCAAAAGAAACCTGGCAGGACTGGCAGATTGAGGTCTCCACTGGACTCTGAGTTTTATGAGACAGACTGAGGCCTTCTTGCCATTCGAAATCTAGATCACCACCTAATTTAAATGGTAGCAACATTTCAATTTCTGACTCACCCACAATGAGGATGGTGTGCCAGCCATGGCATGACAGATCCGGAACATGATGTAAAGAGCCAAAGATGGGTCGAGGCCATGAGGTACAGATATCAGAGCTGTGAGGTCTTTCTGACGGGGTCATTGCAAGACGCCCATTCCCACCATTGCCCCAGGCAAAGATGTGATTATCTGAGAGGGGAGAAAAGTACATCAGACATTGAGTCATATATGTATGGGTTTCTCATCTCTACTTTTCAAATATTTGACAGTTCAGTCTAATTTCTGAACCAAAACCAATTTTACCTTTTCTTCCTCCCTGTTTTCTTCTTTCCCAATTTTTATCTCACTTCAGAAGTAGAGGAGTGGCCTAGTGATTAGAGCAGTTGCCTTAGCACCTTGAAATTGTAACCGATATGGTTCTCCAAACTAGTGGCAGAGAAAATAAAGGCGAAAGAGTTGGCGTTCGTGAAATATTAAAAAAAACCAAGAAGAGGAGTGCAGAAAGGACTACAGGGTGAAACTGAAAGAAGCCAAGAGAGAGATACATCTGGCGAAAGCACAGGCGGAAGAACAAATGGCTAAAAATGTAAAAAAGGGAGTCAAAAATTTTTTCGGATATGTTACTGAAAGGAGGAACATGAAAAATGGAATTGCTAAACTAAAAGATGCTGGGAACCGAATGTGGAGAGTGATGAGGAAAAAGCAAATGTGCTAAACAAATACTTCTGTTCTGTGTTCACAGAAGAAAATCCTGGAGAAGGACCGAGATTGTCTGGCAAAGTTACACGAGAAAATGGAATAGATTCTGCGCCATTCACGGAGGAAAGTGTTTATGAACAACTTGAAAAACTGAAGGTGGTGGACAAAGCAATGGGATCAGACGGGATCCATCCCAGGATACTAAGGGAGCTCAGAAAGGTTCTGGCGAGTCCTATTAAAAACTTGTTCAACAAATCTCTGGAGACGGAAGTGGTTCCCGGGGACTGGAGGAGAGCGGATGTGGTCCCTATTCACAAAAGTGGTCACAGAGATGAAGCGGGAAACTACAGGCCGGTGAGCCTCACTTCGGTTGTTGGAAAAATAATGGAAGTGTTGCTGAAAGAAAGGATAGTGTACTTCCTTGAATCTAATGGGTTACAGGATCCGAGGCAACATGGCTTTACAAAAGGTAAATTGTGCCAAACGAACCTGATTGAATTTTTTGATTGGGTGACCAGAGAGCTGGATCGAGGACATATGCTAGATGTAATTTACTTGGATTTCAGCAAAGCCTTTGATACAGTTCCTCATAGGAGGCTGTTGAACAAACTTGAAGGGCTGAAATTAGGACCCAAAGTGGTGAACTGGGTTAGAAACTGGCTGTCGGACAGAGGGTGGTGATTAATGGAAGTCGCTCAGAGGAAGGAAAGGTGAAAGTGGAGTCCCTCAGGGTTTGGTGCTGGGGCCAATCCTGTTCAATATGTTTGTGAGTGACAATGCTGAAGGGTTAGAAGGAAAAGTGTGCCTTTTTGCAGATGATACCAAGATTTGTAACAAATTAGACACCGAAGAGGGAGTGGAAAATATGAAAAAGGATCTGCAAAAGTTAGAGGAATGGTCTAATGCCTATCAACTAAAATTCAATGCAAAGAAATGCAGAGTAATGCATTTGGGGATTAATAATCGGAAGGAACCGTATATGCTGGGAGGAGAGAGGGACCTTGGGTGATAGTGTCCGAAGATCTAAAGGAGAAAAAACAGTGTGACAAAGCAGTGGCTGCTGCCAGAAGGATGCTGGGCTGTATAAAGAGAGGCGTAGTCAGTAGAAGGTGTTGATGCCTCTGTACAGGTCATTGGTAAGGCCCCACTTGGAGTATTGTGTTCAGTTTTGGAGACCGTATCTGGCAAAGGACATAAGAAGACTTGAAGCAATCCAGAGGAGGGCGACGAAAATGATAGGAGGCTTGCACCAGTATGAGGAGAGACTGTAAGCCCTGAATATGTATACCCTAGAGGAAAGAAGGGACAGGGGAGAGATGATTCAGACGTTCAAATACTTGAAGGGTATTAGCGTAGAACAAATCTTTTACAGAGAAAGGAAAATGGTAAAACCAGAGGATATAATTTGAGGTTGAGGGGTGGTAGATTCAAGAGCAATGTTAGGAAATTCTACTTTACGGAGAGGGTAGTGGATGCCTGGAATGCGCTCCCGAGAGAGGTGGTGGAGAGGAAAACGGTGACTTAGTTCAAAGAAGCATGGGATGAACACAGAGGATCTAGAATCAAAAAATAATATTAAATATTGAACTAAGGCCAGTACTGGGCAGACTTGCACTGTCTGTGTCTGTATATGGCCGTTTGGTGGAGGATGGGCTGGGGATGGCTTCAATGGCTGGGAGGGTGTAGATGGGCTGGAGTAAGTCTTAACAGAGGTTTCGGCAGTTGGAACCCGAGCACAGTACAGGGTAAAGCTTTGGATTCTTGCCCAGAAATAGCTAAGAAGAAAAAAAATGTAAAAAATTTAAATTGAATCAAGTTGGGCAGACTGGATGGACCATTCGGGTCTTTATCTGCTGTCATCTACTATGTTATGTTGCAAAATTTATAAGAGTCGTCAAATGATGTGATTACACATTGAGAACTACAGCCTTTTGGCTTCAGTTTGTCATTCTGATGAAGAGTGCCAGTGAACATGAATTTCACCGATGTCCTCTTTCTATATAAAAACAATTTTTTTTACTAGTAGTTGAAATCAGATTGTGCACAGTTCCACTCATGTCTTGTTTGGAGCAGATAAAGACAATATGGCCCATTCAGTCCGCCCAGATGGGTAGGCGGGGTTGTACCTGTAACTCCTTGTTGGTTGTAACTTATGCTCCGTGTTGTCTACCCCTTTCTATGCTTTTTTCCCCTTTAAAATATGAAAACTAATTTAAGTTTTCATGTGAGTGTAAATGCTCTACATCTTTAAGCCAGATAGGGATCCCCTGTGTTTATCCCAAGCCTTTTTGATTTCAATCACTGTTTTCAACCACACTTCAACTTGATTTCCCCTTATTAAGACCCTTCCTGTGCATACAATGGGCTAGATTCACAAAGCAAACCGATCGTGTACCGATCAGTTTGTGAGCCCTTTACGACCAGATTTCCCTCCAATCCCATTCACTAACGCCTGCAGCAATCCGATCCCGATCCTCCCATGCAAATTTGTAAAACCCCATGCAAAATAGCCAGGCGATTGATTCACTAACACAGGGGTGCCCAATACGTCGATTGCGATCGACCGGTAGATCAGGAAGGCAACGTGAGTTGATCGCGGAGCCCATCCCGGGTTCCGTGATAGACTCGTGTTGCCGTCCCGATCTACCGGGCCGATCAGCCTTCCTCTCCCCAACGTCAAAGACACCACCTCCGGGCATCCACTTTAGTCTGGTTTTTGTCATTTTGGGGGGAAGGGGGGGCTGTGGCGGCGGCAGGAGCCTGAAAAAGAAATCATCTTGGCCGGGGTCGGTGTCATGCTCCGGAGCTTCTACCTCTTCCAGCAGCTTTCCTATCTGGCCCTCTCCCTTCTACCTGCATCCGGCCACACCCCCTGCTCCGCGGCTCTCTTTGGCAACTCGTCAACAGCAGCGATCGACACAAGCTTCTGACGTCGGGGCCTACCCTCTGCGAATCCCGCTTGTTTCAACTTCCTTTTTCCACAAAGGCGGGACTCGCAGAGGGAAGGCCTCGATGTCAGCAGCCTATCTTGAACACTGTTGCTGACAAGTTGCTGAAGAGGGCCGCAGGGCAGGGTGTATGGCTGGATGCAGGTGGAAGGGAGAGGGCCAGATGCAAGGCTCATGGGTGAGGGAAGAGAACGATAGAGAGAAAGAGAGAGGGGAGGGAAACAAAAGGAAATATTTCATACCGGGCTGAACCGGAGTGGAGGGAGGATGGAAAGATTCTGGCTACAGGAAAAGGGGGGAAAGCTGAAAATGGAGTTAGTGATACAAAGAAGAGAAAGGTTAAGCAGGACCTACTGAATAAGGATAGAGATACAGAGGGGACATGCTGAAAGCAGGGGTGGTGGTGGTTTAACACAGAGGGAGAAATCCTGAAAAGGGGTTACATGGATTTACAGAGGAAGGCAATGCTGAAAGAGGCTAGATTGGCACACAGAGGGAATAATACTGAAATGGAGAGTTGATAGGGATACAGATGGAGCAATGCTGAAGGGAGGTAGTGCTGAAAAACAGGAGGTGAAACAGAGACACAGAAGTAATGCTGGAAAAGGGGGGGGGGAGATAAATATAAGAACATAAGAATTGCCACTGCTGAGTCAGACCAGTGGTCCTTCATGCCCAGCAGTCCGCTCACGCGGCGGCCCTCTGGTCTAAGACCAGCACCCTAACTGAGACTAGCCCTACCAGCGCACGTTCTTGTTCAACAGAAACTTGTCTAACTTTGTCTTGAATCCTTGGAGGGTGTTTTCCCCTGTAACAGCCTCTGGAAGGCCGTTCCAGCTTTCTACCACTCTCTGGGTGAAGAAGAACTTCCTTACATTTGTACAGAATCTATCCCCTTTCAACTTTAGAGAGTGCATTGAAGACATTGAAAGGGCAAATGGTGAACATGGGGTAAAGACAAGGACAGAGACAAATGAAGATTCTGAAAAAGTGGTGAGATAGGGATATAGGTGAGATGGACACAAAGAAGGGTGATGTTGGAAAATAGGTGGAATGGTAATTCTGACAGACACAGAAGGGAAATGCTGGATCAAGGAGCGATGGGGCTCAGGCTGGATGGAATGGAGAGAAATGCCTGGTTGGCCCGGAACTTCCTCTCCTACGTCAGAATTGACGTCGGGGAGCAGAATGCTGGTCAGCGCGACGCTTCTGCAGGGACAGCTTGGGGCGGCGATGGCTTGGGGGCTGTTCCCCAATGGCAGCGGTGGCAAACCGAGTGGCTTGGGGGAGGGCAGGGAGATAGAAAGAAAGGGAGGCAGGGAGACAGAAACTAGTTAGAGGGTAAGAAACAGAGGGTAGGGGTGAAGGGCCACTACTCGGACTGGAGGAAGGTCACAAGTGGTGTTCCGCAGGGCTCGGTGCTTGGGCCACTGCTATTTAATATATTCATAAATGATCTAGAAACAGGGACGAAGTGTGAGATAATAAAATTTGCGGACGACACCAAACTATTTAGTGGAGCTCGGACTAAAGAGGACTGCGAAGAATTGCAAAGGGACTTGAGCAAACTAGGAGAATGGGCAACGAGATGGCAGAGAAGTTTAATGTTGAGAAATGTAAAGTATTACATGTGGGAAGCAGAAACCCGAGGTACAATTACACGATGGGAGGGATGTTACTGAATGAGAGTACCCAAGAAAGGCACTTGGGGGTAATGGTGGACATGACAATGAAGCCGGCGGCACAGTGTACAGCGGCCGCTAAGAGAGCGAATAGAATGCTAGGTATATCAAGAAGGGTATTACAACCAGAACGAAAGAAGTTATCCTGCTGCTGTATCAGGCGATGGTGCGTCCACATCTTGAGTACTGCGCTCAATACTGGTCGCCGTACCTTAAGAAGGATATGGTGTTACTCGAGAGAGTTCAGAGGAGAGCGACACGTCTGATTAAAGGGATGGAAAACCTTTCATACGCTGAGAGATTGGAGAAACTGGGTCTCTTTTTCCTGGAGAAGAGGAGACTTAGAGGGGATATGATAGAGATTTACAAGATAATGAAAGGGGACAGATTCAACACGAATGCTAGGAAGTTCTTCTTTACGCAACGTGTGGTGGACACTTGGAATGCGCTTCCAGAGGATGTAATAGGGCAGAGTACGGTACTAGGGTTTAAGACAGGATTGGACAATTTCCTGCTGGAAAAGGGGATAGAAGGATATAGACAGAGGATTACTGCACAGGTCCTGGACCTGTTGGGCCGCCGCGTGAGCGGCTGCTGGGCACGATGGACCCCAGGTCTGACCCAGCGGGAGGCATTGCTTATGTTCTTAAGAAAAAGTTGGGGGAGAGAATGAGGTCTGGAGGAGAGGAAACATACAGGAGGCTGAAAGAATGGAAGAAAGATTGGATGCACAGTCAGAAGAAGAAAGTGCAACCAGAGACTCATGAAATCACCAAACAACAAAGTTAGGAAAAATGATTTTATTTTCAATTTAGTGATCAAAATGTGTCCGTTTTGAGAATTTATATCTGCTGTCTATATTTTGCACTATGGTCCCCTTTTACTAAACCGCAATAGCGGTTTTTAGCGCAGGGAGCCTATGAACGTCAAGAGCTGCGCTGGGCATTCAGCAAAGCTCCCTGCGCTAAAAACTGCTTTCGTGGTTTAGTAAAAAGGGAGGGGGGTATATTTGTCTATTTTTGTATAATTGTTACTGAGGTCACAGTACATAGAGTCATCTGCCTTGACCTCTTTGAAAACCCCCCCGGAATAGGAATGATAATTAACATTTTCTATGCGTACAGCGTGCTTTGTTTTGGTTTTTTTTTAAATTTTATTGTTGGTAGATCATTTTGACTTGGTCATTTTAAAAGTAGCTCGCAAGCCCAAAAAGTGTGGGCACCCCTGCACTAACAATTGCTTGGCTATTTTGAATCAGGTTTTACAATTGGCAAACCCGACTGCTGCAGACCTGTCAGCAACTGAGTTACCGATAGGTCTGCAGGTTTTTTGACAGGACTGCTGAGTAGTAGCACTGGCTGGCTGGTAGGGGGCACTATAATGCTGTAATGGAATGGATAGTGTGCAAGATATGTAAGGCCTGGGTTTCTAGTGTCCTTTGTTTGGATAAGAGAAACCTCATGGCCTAAGTATCAACAGATGGTCCTGGCATTCCAATGCTGGGTAGAGAAGAATCTTTCTTTTATATGTTTTAAAGAATTACAAAATATGACTGGTCGCCGCACTTTAAGAAGGATATGGTGATGCTCGAGAGGGTCCAGAAAAGAGCAACAAAAATGATTAAGGGCATGGAAACCTTGCATATACTGAAAGGCTGGAGAAGCTGGGGCTCTTTACCCTGGAAAAGCGGAGACTTAGAGGGGACATGATAGAGACCTATAAAATCATGAAAGGTATAGAGAAGGTGGAGAGGGACAGATTCTTCAGGCTAGCAGGGACATCAAAAACAAGAGGACACTCAGAAAAAATGAAAGGAGACAGATTCAAGACGAATGCTAGAAAGTTCTTCTTCACTCAGAGGGTGGTGGATACCTGGAATGCGCTTCCAGGAGAGGTGATAGTTCAGAATACAATAATGGGTTTCAGAAAGGGTTTGGATGACTTCTTGAAGGAGAAAGGGAATACAGAGTATAGATAGAGGGGTACTATACAGGGTACTTCAGGATTAGGGCATAAACAATTCAGGTCAAGGACTTGGAGGGCCGCTGCGGGAGCGGGCTGCTGGGCACGATGGACCCCTGGTCTGACCCGGCAGAGGCATTACTTATGTTCTTATCATGAGTGTTGGTTGTGTATGGATGATGGGATCCCATGAGTGATTATGAATGTGAATGTATATTAAACATAAACATATTTTTATATATTTTAAACCTGAAGAAATCCTGAAAGACAACATCTGCAGTTTGATCTCTCTGACCTTTAAACTAGGCAATTCTCTCCACTCTGTGACATTCCAGGAGGCTGTTTCAGGGCTCCTTTAAGCCCATATTAGGATACATTAGCATACAATGAAAGCAGTGCATGCAAATAGATCTCATGCATATTTATTGGGGAAATCCTGAAAATCCGACTGGATTGCGGCCCTCGAGGAGGGACTTTGACACCCCTGAACTAAGGGCAGGGTTTGGTAAGTTACCCTGTTCACCGCCTGTCTTTTTTATTCATTTTTTTTCCATGGCACAGATATTTTGCATGTATAACACATGCAAAATATCTGCCCCATTAAAAAAATGAAAAGACAGGCAGACCTGTCAAAAAAAGACCGAGGGCCCCCCTCGACAAACGCAAGGGCCCCCCCCCCCAGCGATCCACATATAGCAGGAGGGATGCTCACTCCCTCCTGCCACCACCCGACGCTGCCCTCCCCGCCCGCATGAATATGGCAGAAGGGATGCCAACTCCCTCCTGCCACAAACTGACTCTCCCGGCTGTGTGTGGGGGACGTGTCAACAATCGTCCCCATTTGCTTGCAGGCCTTTTGTGAATTTGTCGACCTGCATGCAATCGGGAACGGATCAGTGACAGACTCGGGGGTTAGTGAATCGAGCCCAATGTCTGTGGTGAGAGAAATCAATTGCTATATTTAAGGGACCGGCCACTGAAAGCCAGGAAGAGTGAATGAGTGGGCACATTCCTGAGGTCTCTGCTCTTCAGAGTGAGAAAAAATGATCTCAATTAAAGCTTACAAAACGTGCTGCCCTCACCATCAGTTGCTGCTATTGTGAACTCATCTCCACAGGCGACACGAGTGACTTGCTTCCCACCAAGAGGTCCCCCAAGCAGGTTAATACCAAGCCGCTTCTTGTAATCACCGATTCCCAGCTGCCCGCATTTGTTGGACCCGAAAGTAAGCAAACGGCCACGTTCTGAAAGCAGAAGCAGCACAGGGGAGGAATGCACATAATGAGAAAGGAAGAGAAAAAGCCACCTGAGCCTGGCTAGAGGAGATATACATAAAACCAAGTGGTCACATTCTTGTTGGATGAAGGCAAGTGAGAATGTATTCTTACGCTACAAAGATGGACTAAAAGCACAAGTTCAAGACATGGAAGCAGTTATTCATTCATGTACATGTTGTGTCATTTAGTCACTGCCTGCAGTCCTTAGACATCAAGGCAAGAGCAGGCTAATGCCATATACGTCTCCTTTCAGGGAGAAAATAATGAATGAACCTAGACCAGGGGTATGCAACTTTTTACAGCAAAGCGCCAATTTATCCAAAATCATGACCTGAGATTTACAAAGAGCCACAAAGTGTAGCTTTTCTCCTCTCCAACCCCTTGCAGGTCTCTGCACCTCTCATCGCTCCCCTGACACCCCCTCTCCCCAACCCATGGCCAAAGTTCTCTCCCTTCTCCAGGCCCTGATCCTTTAATCTTTCTCCAGACCTCATGACCTCCCCCCCCCTACTAAGGTACCTGGTGGTCCAGCGGAAATCTTTGTGGCAGGAGCGCAGCCCTCTCACTCCTGCCTCCTTCTAAAATAGCTGCCGTGACCTTTCATGGCAACACGCAATACTACAGGAAATGGGCTGGCCGATCAACTCAAGAAGCGACTGCTGGGGACCAGTCGAAAATGTCTTTCCAACTCTTCTGCTCTATTGAAGCCCTGCTCTCTGCCCTTTCAGCTCTGATCTGCCTGCCCTGAACGCCGGTTTCTTCTGCCCTTCCCCAAATCTCTCCTACCCTTCCCCACCCTGCGAGCCCGTGGTTTTAACCCAAGGGTTTAAAGTGGGAAACTATAATTTTAAAAAAAGATTTTTTAAAAAATGGTCGAAGCTCAGATGGGCATGCGCAGATCATCTACAGATGATCGCACAACAGCGATCCGTGCCGGCAGATGGGGGCATTCCTCCGATCGCCCCCATTTGCATATTTTAGTTTTAAGAATTTGTCGGACCTGCCTGGATCGGGCCCGATTGGGCAGGTTCGTAAATCGAGCCCTTTGTTCTTCCTGTTCAGGCTGTCTGGTAATTGAGGCTGGTTACCAGCTGCAGCAAAAGCAAAGCCTGAGATGTGTGAAAAGAAACTGTTTTGTTTTCCTTCTGAGTCTGAAGTGTGCAACTAAAGGGAAAGGACCGAGTTACTCCTCTCTTAAAGAAGGCACACTGGTAGCCTATCTTACATCGGATTACATTCAAAATTCTGTTCATTGCCTTTCAAGTACAAAGAGCCCATTCTCCAGCCTTTCTGGATAGATTTCGGATCCCATATACATTGCTACGATCGACAGATATTTTATGATTCAAGACGATTTCTCAGTTATAGCTCCCATGCTGTGGAACTCTCTTCCATTGAACATGAGACGAGAAACAAATGCCCCCAAATTCTCTCTTTAGAGATGCTTTTGTCATATAGCTTAAGATTTTTTTTATTTTTTTAATCTTTATTCATTTTTAATCATTCAACAAGTGTACAACTTAATATCATATATATTCTTGAAAACATCACTTGTAAGTCTATCAAGAAAAAGAACAATTGTATATATATAAACCCATAACCCACCCCTCTTCCCGTTATTATTAATAGTATACCCAGTAAAATAAGAACCCTTCCCCCTCCCTATTATTCATGGTGTATATTTCAATAAAATAACTGGTGTTTAATCATCACAAAAAGATGTCAATGGCCCCCATATTTTAGAAAAGGCCTTATAATTTCCATTTTGTATAGCTATTGATCTTTCCATTTTGAACATAATGAGTTCCACCAAAAGGTGAAATTCCGTTTCCTGCAATCCTTCCAATAGCTTAAGATTTTGATTTCAGCTTACCTTGGGCCTCTGACATTTTTTCCTTCCTCAGCCCATTTTTTTTATTTTTTGAAATGATGCAACCCTAGTCTCCCCTTTCATTTTAAAGAATTTGGGTTAACCTCCCTTGTACGTTTGTTTTTTTTATTGCAAACTGCTTAGGCTGTTAAAAGCAAAACTAAAATTGAAACTTTTGAAGAAAGAAAACTTGAATGCTCACATTTCCTTGTGGGAAAGTCCTAAAGTGGAACTATTGTTGTGCCTCAGTTCTACAGACATCAAACTGGTAACGGTGGCCACGTTTGGGGCCAGTTTGCTAAAGTGATGTTCTAACCAGAACTGTGTGAATTGGGTTAATTGGATTTTCTTTTCCCATCTGACATGAACTGTGAAACTTTAGTAAACACAATTTTGGTTTTCCTGTAGTACAGCCAGAGTATAGCAGTGGGCTTGGAGCTTCTGTGACGTTGCCCAAGCCACAACCCTGACGGATTACCACATGACCAACCAAGCATCCCTGTCCTCAGAGTATAGCAGTAACCATATTCTCTGAGGACAAGTGGGACAAAATAATCCCACATATGGGAATCCCTGCTATAAATAAAAAGGCATAAAACACAGTTGCAACAAGCTAGCAAATTTATTTTTTCACTTACTGATACAGTCAAACCTCGGTTTGGGGGTAACGCGGTTTGTGAGTGTTTTGCAAGACAAGCAAAACACTCGAGCAAACTTTAACTCTCAAAACAAGCGTTGACTCGATCAACGTGGGCGTCCACTCCGCTAGTCTGGGGGCCGGCTCTGCAGGTCTCCTTCACGCCGTTTCCAGGAGGCATGCACATGCAGAGGATAGAGAGAGAAAAAGCCCAGGCAAAGCCAGATAATCTCAAAAGCTTCTCCGCTCTCTCTCTCTCGAGAAACTCCTACAAGCAGCTGAACTGGTCGGGCCTGGGCACAGTTCCCTCCCCTTTCCCAGTTCAAGTATGACTTTCCCAGCCAAGGATGCGGTGCCAGACTGTGATCCTGCTGTGACTTTTCCTCTGCGGTGTCGTGGTGTGAGACTGCACATCAGGCGCTCGTTCTCGATTTATTCGGATGTGAGGGGGGATCTGCCACACCTCCTCCATGCCGTCTGCTGCCGATTAGAAGCTACAGCAGGAGAGGGGGTGAAGGCGCCCAGGAGGCACTGCTGGAGAACAGCCGGTGCTGCCTGCCATCCCCCTGCCCCTGACCCCCCCCCCCTCTGCTGCTGCTGGACTACAATGGCTGCATGCTGTTCGCACTTGGAGGGGGGAGGGCTAGGCGGCACCAGGTAGCAAAGCCTGCTCCTACTCACCTGGCTGCCAGGTGAGAAAGAAAAAGGGAGGGATGGGGAAAACAAAGAGAGAAAGATGATTTGGACCATAAGACGACACAGGCTTGTTTTTGGGATGTGGAACGAATCATTCGAGTTTCCATTACTTCCTATGGGGAAACTCGCTTTGATATACGAGCACTTTGGATTACAAGCATGCTTCTGGAACGCATCAAGCTCGCAAACCAAGGTACCACTGTATTTGTTTTCTGTGTGGCTTTGTGTTTTTTGAACAGCATGGAACACAAAGAGGAATAAATGAGCCTAGAACAAGGAATTGGATTCTAGATCCTGAATAAATTCCAAAGGACAGATTAACCAAACTTGTCAGGTCAGGAATCTTGTCAATGACAGCAGTGATATGTGAATGTGTGGATGGATGTACATTAAAGAATGACACGGGGACAAATTTGTCCCTGTCCTATTCCTGTAAGCTCTGCCTTAACACACAAGCCTTGAACATTTATGATTTTAAAGTTTTTGAGGCTTATGCAGATGAGGACGGAGCTTGCAGTAATGGGGAAAGGATATGAAAAGAACTTGCGGGGACAGGAAAACGAGTTCCCGTAGGAATGGGGTAAAATTTGTCCCTGTGTCATTCTCTAATGTACATGCCATTGCTTTGCAAATCTTCTCTATGGAGGTTAACATCAACTGGGCTACCAACGCTGCCGTGGCTCTGACACCATGAGCCATGATATGAAAGTCAGTCCAGCTTAGGCATAAGTAAAGGAAAGACAGTTTGCTAGCCAAGTACAGTGCATTTATTGATGTCTGTCCCTATCCTGTTAGGGTCAAAAGAAAAAAAAAAAAAAAAGTTGGGTTGACTGTCTACAGAATTTAGGGCTAGATTCTCAAAAAACCACGACAGGCTGCTGTCGCAGCTGTTATAGTAGCAATTAAAAAAGGTGAGTCATTCTCTAAAAAATGCGCATGCAAATGAGGTTGGCAGAGAGTAGCAAAGACTCACTAAATTTGCATGTGCCCATCGCTAGTGATAGTGATGGCCACATGTGCAGAATAAATGCAAAAAAAACCCAAAACAGCACTGGGAGCAGAAACACAGAAGACAATGCAAATAGGGATGGAGGAATAGTAGACCCTGATCGATTTTCAGAGGGTTGAGATTGTGAGGAGTTATCTAAATTAAAGGTAGATAAAGCGATGGGGCCAGATGGTGTACATCCGAGGGTGCTGAAGGAACTTAGGGAAGTTCTGATGACTCTGTGGACTGACCTTTTCAATGCTTCTCTAGGGAGTGGTACCGGAGGACTGAAGAAGGGCAGATGTAGTCCCTCTCCTCAAATGTGGAAGTAAGGAAGAAGTAGGGAATTAACTTCTTGGTAACCAAATTAATGGAAACGATATTAAAACAGAGAATGGTGAAGTTTCTGTAATCCGGTGGATTACAGGACTGGAGGAAACATGGATTCATTAGAGGTAGGTCTTGTAAGACAAATCTGATCAATTTCTTTGACTGGGTGACCAGAGAATTGAATAGAAGAAGTGTGCTAGACGTTGCATATTCAGATTTTAGCAAAGCCTTGACAGTGTTCCACACAGATGTCTAATACATAAACTGAGTGCCCTCGGAATGGGCTCCAAAGTGACGGGCTGGGTTAAGAACTGGTTAAGTTTATTATTCAAGTTTCAAGTTTATTAGGTATTTATATACCACCTATCAAGATTTATCTAAGCGGTTTTACAATCAGATACTCAAGCATTTTCTCTATCTGTCCCGGTGGGCTCACAATCTATCTAAAATACTTGGGGCTATGGAGGACTGAGTGACTTGCCCAGGGTCACAAGGAGTAGTGTGGGGTTTGAACCCAAAACCCCAGGGTGCTGAGGCTGTAGATCCAACCACTGCGCCACACACTCCTCCTTCAGTGGAAGACGACAGAGGGTAGTGGTTAATGGAGATTGCTCTGAGGAAATGGATGTTACCAGTAGTGTGCCTCAAAGTTCTGTTCTTGGGCCTGTTCTTTTAACATTTTTATAAGCGATATTGCTGAAGGGCTGTCAGGTAAGATTTGCTTCTTTGCAGATGATACCAAAATTTGTAATAGAGTAGACACCCCGGATGGTGTGAACAACATGAAGAAAGACCTGGTGAAGCTTGAAGAATGGTCTGAAATTTGGCAGCCAAAATTGAATGCTAAGAAATGCAAGGTCATGCATTTAGGCTGTAAAACCCACAGGAACGATATATTTTAGGAGGTGAAGAACTTATGTGTAAGACAGAGGAGCGGGGTTTGGGTGTGACTGTATGTGATGATCTTAAGGTGGCCAAATAGGTTGAAAAAGTGATGGCGAGAGCTAGAAGGATGCTAGGGTGCATAGGGAGAGATATGGCCAGTAGGAAAAAGGATGCCCCTGTATAAGACTCTGGCAAGACTTCATTTAGAATATTGTGTACAATTCTGGAAGCTGCACCTTCAAAAAGATATAAAAAGGATTGAGTTGGTCCAGAGGAAGGCTTCTAAAATGGTGTGTGGTCTTCGTAATAAGACATATGGGGACAGACTTAAAGATCTCAATCTGTATACTTTGGAGGAAAGGTGGGAGAGGGGAGATATGATAGAGACATTTAAATACCTACGTAATGTAAATGCGCATGAGTCGAATCTCTTTCATTTGAAATAGCATAGGATGAAGTTAGAGGTGATAGGCTCCAGAGTAAGAACATAAGAATAGCTTTATTGGGTCAGACCAATGGTCCATCAAGCCCAGTAGTCTGTTCTCACGGTGGCCAATCCAGGTCACTTGTACCTGGTCAAAACCCAAGGAGTAGCAATATTCCATGCTACCAATACAGGGCAAGCAGTGGCTTCCCCCGTGTCTTTCTCAATAACAGACTATGGACTTTTCCTTCAAGAACTTGTCCAAACCTTTCTTAAAACCAGCTACACTATCCGCTCTTACCACATCCTCTGGCAACGACGAGGGCGACGAAAATGATAGGAGGCTTGCGCCAGAAGACGTATGAGGAGAGACTGGAAGCCCTGAATATGTATACCCTAGAGGAAAGGAGAGACAGGGGAGATATGATTCAGACGTTCAAATACTTGAAGGGTATTAACGTAGAACAAAATCTTTTCCAGAGAAAGGAAAATGGTAAAACCAGAGGACATAATTTGAGGTTGAGGGGTAGTAGATTCAGGGGCAATGTTAGGAAATTCTACTTTACGGAGAGGGTAGTGGATGCCTGGAATGCGCTCCCGAGAG
Source organism: Geotrypetes seraphini (assembly GCF_902459505.1). Classification (NCBI taxonomy): domain Eukaryota; kingdom Metazoa; phylum Chordata; class Amphibia; order Gymnophiona; family Dermophiidae; genus Geotrypetes; species Geotrypetes seraphini. The sequence continues at coordinate 193,306,553 of NC_047090.1, read as the reverse complement.
AGGTGGTGGAGAGTAAAACTGTGACTGAGTTCAAAGAAGCGTGGGATGAACACAGAAGATTTAGAATCAGAAAATAATATTAAATATTGAACTAGGCCAGTTACTGGGCAGACTTGCATGGTCTGTGTCGGTGTATGGCCGTTTGGTGGAGGATGGGCAGGGGAGGGCTTCAATGGCTGGGAGGGTGTAGATGGGCTGGAGTAAGTCTTAACAGAGATTTTGGAAGTTGGAACCCAAGCACAGTACCGGGTAGAGCTTTGGATTCTTGCCCAGAAATAGCTAAGAAAAAAAATTAAAAATTTAAATTGAATCAGGTTGGGCAGACTGGATGGACCATTCGGGTCTTTATCTGCCGTCATCTACTATGTTACTATGTTCCAGAGCTTAACTATTCTCTGAGTGAAAAAAAATTTCCTCCTATTGGTTTTAAGAGTACTTCCCTGTAACTTCATCGAGGGTCCCCTAGTCTTTGTAATTTTTGACAGAGTGAAAAATCGATCCACTTGTACTCATTCTACTCCACTCAGGATTTTGTAATCTAAGGAAACACTTTTTTACAGAAAGGGTGGTAGATGGAATCTACCCCAGGAATGGAATCTTCTACCCTTGTATATCAGAATGCAATGTAATCTTGATGGATTTAAGAAGTTATTGAAGAGCATATTTTGCAATATGAAATATGGGCATTAAGGCATCTGTTTTAGTGTAAGTGTTTATATTTATGAGCCGCTTTGGGAAAAGCGGGTTATAAATAAAGATGCATGGAACAGTCTCCCAGAAGAGGTGGTAGTGACAGAAACTGTGTCTGAATTCAAAAGGGCTTGGGATAGGCACGTGGGATCTCTGAGAGAAAGAGATAATGGTTACTGTGGATGGGCCATTTGGCCTTTATCTGCCATCATGTTTCTATGTCATTTACTATGTTACTATGAAGCCTTCTGGTTACTTAATCGATATCACTATCTCTTGCTTAGGAAAGCAGGAATGCTGGTTTGTAAGTTATTTTGGAGGCATGGGTTGGGGAGGAAGCTCCTTCTTATTGGACTTTGCTTGCATGCCCTCATGTTGCTGGAACAGAGGCAGACTAAATGGTCCTCTAAGGGGACCTAGGATTGCTATTTTCAGTCTCTCTCTCACAGGGCCAGAAGTTTGATGCTTAATTGCCTGGATAGACTTTACTCATGAAGAGAGGGAGGCATTACGGTGGACTCTCTGGAATGTATGATGTGTGTGTGTGTGTGGGGGGGGATTATGATAGTATGGTGTTTTGGGGTTGGTTCATTTTTTTGGTGTTTGATCTCCGAAGATTACCCAAAGGTAGATAAGAACTTACCCCTCTCTGGTTTCTCAGCTTATAGTTCACAATGAATCTATTAATGTCTCTAGAGTTTCACCATGATGGGACTTTCTCAGTGTATTTTGCTGTAATCTTTTCCTTTCAAGGGAAGGTTGCGGGAAGGAGGAGACTGGTTAGGGATATCTATTCTCTGTAAAACTTAGCTTTTGGTCCATTTGATGATTGCTTTTATCTGTTCTATTTCCATTCACCAGACATGGTGATAAAACTGTTCTCTGAAATTTTTCTAAGGACTGAAGCCACAGACCACGCTACATTTTACAAAGCTTTATAAAAGAAGATTGACACAGTAACACAAAAATATGAGAAATCTGAAGCTTATTAACAGATACCATCAGAGAAAATTTGATGACTACATAAGATTACATTTATAGATTTGGAAAACACCATTACTAAAAATTAGGGCTATATATCAATTAAAACTTTTAATTGCATAATTAATTGCATGATTTAAGACATGTTGTACCTTGTTTATGGCACTGATATTCTGATGTTAATTGTATTGCTATGCCAAATTTTCAATAAATATGTAAAAAAAAAAAAAAAAAAAGTAAAAGAATTGAAATAAATTTAGTATGGGTCAGGCAGCAGCTCTGGGAGGGGCGCAGCAGCAGCATGGGGGGGGTGCTGGTAGCACTAGAGGAAGTCCCAGCAAAAGCACTAGGAGGGGGGCAGTAGCAGCAGTGGCTGCTCGGGGGGGGGGGCAACTCTCTGGTGGGATGAGGGCCCAGCAGCAGCAGCAGCTCTTTTAGGGAGGGCAGAGGACCAGGCAGCTGCTTTGGTGGCTCTTGGTGGGGAGGGGAAAGGGGAGCTCAGCAATGGCTATGAAGTGAAGAAAGTGGACTAGCAGTACTAGCAGCGGTTCTGAAGGGGAGTAGAGAGGCCCAGCAGCAACAGCCCTGGGGGCTCTCTGGGAAGGAAAAAACAAATATTAAATACTAGCATTAGGGTGAGAGAGGCAGGGCAACTCCAGGGTGCCCCACAGGCGGGATGTCTTCCCCCCCCCCATTCGAAGCCCATTTCCCTCACCGTTGAAATCTAAGGGGGATCACTGGCGTGGCAGCAATTCAAAAGTGAGTATGATACAAAATCAAGTGATGTTTCCAAGTTCAAAAGTTATTTCCTGATACACTTGTTGTAAGTTGTAAAAATGAAATAATTTATTTTAAAAAAAAAAGTGCTGCCCACATGCTCCTTCCTCTGCCATGGCTGCTGAACTGGAATCAGGAAGTAGCGTTACTTCCCATTTCTGGTTCAGCAGCTGTGGCAGAGGAAGGCACACTGAGGACATGGGCAGCGTTTTTGAGTCACTGCTGCACCAACAACTTCCTTGGATTTCAAAGATGAGGGAAGAGGGTTTTGCACAGGAGAGGGAAGGACATCCAGCCCGTGTGGAACCCCTGGAGCTGCCCTGCCTGACCCACCTTAATGCTGGTGTTAATTTTTTTACTGCTGCTGAAGTGAACACATTAATTGCTCAGCTCTACTGAAAATATATTTCTTTTTAAAAAAAAAAATTATTTATTCATTATTAAAACTTACAATAAGTGCAACAGCAAATAACATCATTTTATACTTAAATACATCACTTAATAGTCTATCAAAATCTAATTCAGATTCCATACCCCTCCCTCTCCCATATTCAATAATTTTCTTCAAACATAAGAAAACATATAATAATAATAATAGTTATGTCTGGGGTCCGAGCTGGGGGAGTGGCCAAGATGGCGGTGCTGTGCTAGGACGCTGAGAGGAGGAGTTTTTTTACCTGAGTTCAATTATGCCGCATACAAAGCGAAAGGGCACGGTGAGGGTGTTTTCCTCCTCAACACCATCGGCGCCCTTAAATCAACAGACGATCGAGCAATGCCTAGCAACATTTGTCTCAAGATCGAGCGAGTTAAGCCCCGCAATGGGAGAGAGTCAGAGGCGCTCAACCCTGCTGGGGCATGAGATTTCTCTCTCGCCCGCACCAGATGTCCCGCCTCCCTGCCCGGCAGAGACAGCCGCACTGGAGCACGAGAGCTCGGTGGCCGGAGATGCCCCCGATGTCTCCGTGGAGGATGGATCCATAGCAGAAGAGCCTCTGCCGGTGTTGACCAGCTCTGGGAACTTGGCTCCTGACAGAGAGGACACTTTAGGAGTCATCTTGTAAACACTCCAGAGAGTGGATGTAGCGACCAGGAAGACTTCAGAAGAGGTAAAGAATTTGGGGAAGAAAATGGATAATTTTACAAAGGTTTTTGAACAGACAAATACGGAAACAAAAAATTCCATAATTAAATTACAAAATGAAGTCCAGACTTTACAAGTTTATAGAACCGTAGTGATAAAAGACAGTGCTATGTTACAACGGAAAATAGAAAATATAGAAAACTTTAATCGCCGGTTGAATGTAAGGATTCTAAATTTCCCAAAAACTCCTGGAATTTCTTCATACGAAATGTTTAAAAAATATATGGTGGAAATTTTTAAATATTCTTCTGAATATATACCCCCATGGAATAAAATTTATTATCTTCCACCATTTACAAAAAATTTTCAGGAGCTTAAGAGAGGGTGAAATTAAACAAACTCCACAAATTGATATGGAAAATATATCTGCCTTTTTGAAAGAATCTATTTCTGAGACAGCGGAGAGAGCTACATTATTGATTTCCTTTTTCAACAGGACTTGAACTCATTTCTGAAACAGTACTTTAGATCTTCAAAATCTTTATTTTATGGGAAAAAAATATGGGCATACCTGGATGTTTCAAAAACAACACAGGAAAGACGGAAAAGCAATGTTACTTACCGTAACAGTTGTTATCCAGGGACAGCAGGCAGCTATTCTCACTAGTGGGTGATGTCATCCGACAGAGCCCCGATACGGACATCTTGCAAGCATGTCTTGCTTGAAGAAACTCAGAAGTTTCGAGATGCCCGCACCGCGCATGCGCCAGTGCCTTCCCGCCCGATGCTCCGGGCGTGTCTCCTCAGTTCAGGTAGCTAGCAGAGAAGCCAACCCAGGGGAGGTGGGTGGGACGTGAGAATAGCTGCCTGCTGTCCCTGGATAACAACTGTTACGGTAAGTAACATTGCTTTATCCCAGGACAAGCAGGCAGGTATTCTCACTAGTGGGTGACCTCCAAGCTAACCTCAATGGGATGGAGGGAGAGCTGGCAACTTAGGAGAACAAATTTTGTAACACAGTTTGGCCAAACTGCCCATCCTGTCTGGAGAAAGTATCCAGACAATAATGAGAGGTGAACGTATGAACCGAGGACCAAGTGACAGCCCTACAAATCTCCTCAATCGGTGTCGATCTGAGGAAGGCTACAGAGGCTGCCATTGCTCTGACCTTATGGGCTGTGACCTTACAGGGAAGGGGTAATCCAGCCTGGGCATAGCAGAAAGAGATACAAGCCGCCATCCAGTTGGAGATGGTGCGCTTCGATACAGGTCGTCCCAACTTGTTTGGATCAAAGGAGACGAAAAGTTGAGGCGCAGTTCTGTGTGGTTTGGTGCGATCCACGTAGAAAGCCAAAGCACTTTTACAGTCTATAGTGTGAAGAGCCGATTCTCCAGGATGAGAATGAGGCTTTGGAAAGAACACTGGAAGCACAATGGATTGGTTGAGGTGAAATTCAGAGACCACTTTAGGCAGGAATTTCGGGTGAGTGCGGAGGACCACCTTGTCATGATGAAATACTGTGAAAGGTGGGTCCGCCACCAAGGCCTGAAGCTCACTGACCCTGCGAGCAGATGTGAGGGCCACCAGAAAAACCACTTTCCAAGTGAGAAACTTTAGTGGAGCCTTGCTCAGAGGCTCAAAAGGGGGTTTCATAAGCTGAGAAAGGACAACATTTAGATCCCAAACCACTGGAGGCGGTTTGAGAGGAGGATTGACATGAAAAAGTCCTTTCATAAATCTGGAAACCACAGGATGAGAAGAGAGAGGTTTCCCTTGTAGAGGCTGATGGAAAGCCGCAATAGCACTCAGGTGGACTCGTATAGATGTCGACTTGAGACCAGACTGAGACAGGTGTAGAAGATAGTCCAACACAGAAGAGAGGGAAGCACGCTGAGGCTCTTTGGAATTGGAAATACACCAGGAAGAGAATCTAGTCCACTTTTGGGAGTAGCATTGTCGAGTAGAAGGCTTCCTGGAAGCCTCTAAGACATCCCTCACCACTTGAGAAAACTGGTGAGGGGTTACGTTGAGAGGAACCAAGCTGTCAGGTGGAGAGACTGCAGGTTGGGATGAAGCAGTGATCCTTGATGTTGAGTAAGCAGAGAAGGAAACACTGGGAGAAGGACCGGGTCCCTGCTGCTGAGTTGAAGTAGAAGGGAGAACCAAGGTTGCCTGGGCCACCGAGGAGCTATTAAAATCATGGTGGCATGGTCTGATTTCAACTTGACCAGAGTCTTTTGAATGAGAGGGAATGGAGGAAACGCATACAGAAATCGATTCCCCCAATCCAGCAGAAAGGCATCTGCCTCGAGACGATGAGGAGTGTAGATCCTGGAGCAAAACTGAGGCAGTTTGAAGTTGTGGGGAGCCGCAAAGAGGTCTATTGGAGGCGTCCCCCATTGTGCAAAGACCTGATGAAGGGGGTCGGAATGGAGAGTCCATTCGTGAGGCTGGAGGAGACGACTCAAGTTGTCTGCCAAGACATTGTCCCTCCCCTGAATGTAGACAGCTTTGAGGAAGGCATTGTGGCGAACCGCCCAATCCCAGACTCTGAGAGCTTCCTGGCAGAGGGAGGCCGATCCCGTGCCCCCCTGTTTGTTCACATAATACATGGCGACCTGGTTGTCTGTACGGATGAGGACCACCATGTCGTGAAGCAGATGTTGAAAAGCTTGAAGAGCATAGAAGATGGCTCTGAGCTCCAGAAGATTGATCTGATGGAGGCGGTCTGCACTGGTCCAGAATCCCTGAGTGCGAAGCCCATCCAGATGAGCCCCCCAGGCATAGGTCGAGGAATCGGTTGTGAGAACCTTCTGATGAGGAGGAGTGTGAAACAGCAAACCTCTGGATAGATTCGAAGAGGTCATCCACCAAAGTAGAGACCGCCGAAGAGCAGGAGTGACTATGATGTGTCGAGACAACGGGTCTGACACTTGAGTCCATTGAGAAGCTAGGGTCCACTGAGGAATTCTGAGATGGAGCCTGGCAAAGGGTGTCACATGAACTGTAGAGGCCATGTGGCCCAGGAGGACCATCATGTGTCTCGCTGAGATGGACTGGCGAGAAGACACAGACTGGCAGAGACGAAGAAGAGCATCCATGCGCTGAGGAGGAAGGAATGCTCGAAGCTGAATGGTGTCCAGTACCGCCCCGATGAAGGGAAGGGACTGGGTAGGCTGCAGATGAGATTTGGGAAAATTGATCTCGAAGCCTAGGTTCTGCAGGAAGCAGATCGTGGTCAAGGTCGCCGAAATGACCGTTGGAGCTGACGGGGCCTTAATGAGCCAGTCGTCGAGGTATGGAAATACCTGAAGACCCCTGTTCCGGAGTGCAGCGGCCACCACCACCAGACACTTCGTGAAGACTCTGGGAGACGAGGACAGGCCGAATGGAAGCACCCGATACTGCAGATGTAGATGTCCCACCCGAAATCTGAGGAACTTGCGGGAGGCCGGATGAATGGGAATGTAGGCCTCCTTGAGATCCAGAGAGCATAACCAGTCGTTCTGCTCGAGGAGAGGGTAGAGAGAAGCAAGAGTCAGCATGCGAAACCTCTCCTTGACTAGGAATTTGTTGAGGGCCCTGAGGTCCAAAATGGGTCGCAGGTCGCCCGTCTTCTTTGGAACAAGGAAGTACCGGGAGTAAAACCCCTGGTCCAGTTGGTCCGTCGGGACCGGCTCCACAGCACGAAGCCGGAGCAAAGCCTGAGCTTCCTGGAGAAGAACGGCGGTCTGAGTCAAGTTGGAAGGATACTCTCTTGGAGGGTGGTCCGGAGGGACCCGATGGAAATGAAGAGAGTATCCTTCCTTGATGATAGTAAGGACCCAGAGGTCGGTTGTTATGGCCTCCCAGCGATGATAAAATTGACGGAGGCGCCCTCCGATGGGAAAAACAGGGGGAGGCAGAACGAGGTTGGTTATGCCCTCGACGAGACAGTCAAAAAGGCTGAGTGGTCTTAGGGACAGCAGGCGACTGAGACTTAGGCTGACCCTTCTGGGGAGGCTGGCGCTTCGCCGGTTGCCTCGCAGGTGGAGTTTGCCTCGGTTGATAACGCCGCTGATAAATCAACGGCGGACGAGAAGGTCGAGACTGCTGAGGCTTAGGCTTCGGCCTAAGGATAGATTGGAAGGACTTTTCGTGGTCAGACAACTTCTTCGTAACAGTCTCGATGGATTCATCAAAAAGATCCGCCCCAGCACACGGGACGTTCGCCAGGCGGTCCTGAAGATTCGGGTCCATATCAATGGTCCGCAACCAGGCCAACCGGCGCATCGCCACCGAGCAGGCCGCCGCTCGAGCTGAGAGCTCGAACACATCATAGGCAGATTGCATTAACTGAAGCCGAAGTTGGGACAGCGAAGCAACCACTTCCTCAAACTCAAACCTAGCCTGGGACTCGATGTACGGTGTGAACTTCTGAAACACAGGTAGAAAAAATTCCAAGTAGGCTGCAAAGTGGAAATTGTAATTCAGGACTTGAGATGCCATCATCGAATTCTGATAGATGCGTCGACCAAACTTATCCATGGTTCTGCCCTCGTGGCCCGGAGGCACTGAAGCATAGAACTGGCCAGGATGAGACCGCTTGAGCGAGGATTCGACCAGGAGGGACTGGTGAGAAAGCTGAGGACCCTCGAAGCCCTTATGATGCACCGTGCGGTACCGCGCATCCAATTTGCCAGGGACTGCAGGGATAGAGTAAGGAGACTCGAAGCATCGCATGAAGGTCTGGTCGAGGAGCTTGTGCAGGGGAAGCCGCAAGGACTCCGCCGGAGGACGAGGCAAGTGCATGGTATCGAAGTATTCCTTGGAGTATCGAGACCCAGCATCGAGAGTAATCTCCATGTCATCTGCCATCTGCCATCTGCCTGAGGAACGATGAAAAGGACAGTTGGTCCGCCGTCGCCGGTCTGCGAGACGGAATAGAAGAAGAAGAGGCTTCAGGCTCCAGAGAGGCCTGCGAGCAACAGGACGAGTAGAAAACCTCAGGGTCCTCGAACTCCAGGCCCGGAGGAGGAGACCCAGTCGAAGCAGCATACCCCAACCAAGGCAATTTCTTCTGAGGCGAGACGGTCGAGTGCCGAGAGGAATGCTTCGAAGAATGTCTGGATCGATACCCCTCCCGATGCCTGAAAGGGGATCGAGCCCGTCTGTGAGAAACTGGTTCAGACGCCTCCAAGGAGCAGATTGGACTCGATGCCGTCGATCGCAGAGGCGGAAGAGTCGGCGCCTCCCCCGACGCCGCCCAGGTTTGATAGGGGGTTCGGAAGAACTCGTCCTGCTTCCTGCTATGCCCAGGACTGGGTGGCCCCGAAGGTGGACGCCACACTGAGTCATGGGGCGGAGTAATCAGTTCCAAGGGAGGCAGGTCACTAAACGAGGCTTTCCTCGAGGGGATGGGCTCCAAGGGAGGCATATCACTAAGGGAGGCCCCTCCTCGAGGGAATTGGTTCCAAAGGAGGTATAGTGCTAACGGAGGACCTCCTCGAGGACCAGGACACCGCTCGCCGCTCCTCCTCGCCGAGCAACGAGGTCGTGCGGCGAGGAGGAGGAGGAGGGGGCGGTCCGCCCCTCGAAGCCGAAGCTGGAAGGTCACCCTGGATGGTGGCAATCAGCCGAGGCCCCATGGTCTGCATGAGCTCCACGAACTGAGCCTCCAGAAGGGACCGCAACGAAGCCGATATGGAGGGATCCGCACCAAAAGGGGGCCCTTCCGCACGGTCTCCGCGCTCCTTTGGTGCTGCGTGCTTCTGCTTGCCAGTCTTCGGCACCTTGAGCACCACCGGTGGAACTGTCGGGGTCGATACCTGCTCCGAGGAGACGGAGGAAGGCTCCGGCGCCGAAGCCGGGGCCGAAACCGGTGTGAACGATGCCGGTTTCAGGAGGCCCGAAGCAGCCGGGGAGGCAGAGGGCTTCGCGGAAGGAGTCGAAGCACCCGTCGATGTCGATGTCGAAGCTGCAGGATCCGATGAAGCTTCCATCTTGAACATGGACTCCCACAGCAGACAGCGGCGCTTAAACGCTCTCGCCGTCAAAGTGGAGCAAGGCCGGCACGATTTCGGGAAGTGATCCGGTCCCAGACACTGTAAGCAGCGTCGATGAGGGTCCGTGAGCAAAATCGCGCGCTGGCACTTGCTACACTTTTTAAAACCGGTAATCGGCCGGGACATAGGCCGGAAAAGCTCCGCCGCAAGGTCGAAGGCGCGGGGCCCCAGCCACGCGGCCAACCCGGTATCGGAAGGAAAATTTTTTTTTTTTTTTTAAAGAAATCAAAGAAAGAAATAAATGCACAGGAGAGCCAAAAGAACTCAACCCGCGGCAAAATAGAAGGCAAAAAAAAAGATTCAATGGGCGCAAATTGAAGATAGACTTCTCAGCTCCGCGGAAGAAAAAGAACTGAGGAGACACGCCCAGAGCATCGGGCGGGAAGGCACTGGCGCACTGGGCATCTCGAAACTTCTGAGTTTCTTCAAGCAAGACATGCTTGCAAGATGTCCGTATCGGGGCTCTGTCGGATGACATCACCCACTAGTGAGAATACCTGCCTGCTTGTCCTGGGATAACAGTTCCTATCATTAAGGCAGGAAACAATTGCATTAGGAGCCTCTTTCCTGTTGGCATACCCATGTAAATGTGTCGTAAAGTATGCACAAGTTAAATATGTTTTCTTTCTTCCTGACCAGCTAAAGTCCTTTCTGGAATTGAAAAAGATGACTTGAAGTTTTGACTCAGTAAATTTAGAGTGGCAAGTTAATAGTGTTATAGCCTTTCTTCATAAATTGTTTTCTTCTTGTTTATTAAGCTTCTTTTAATTCTGAGCCAGCTCCTCCTTGATTTGTGGTCTAAGGAAGGATAATCAGATATGCCACAGGTTTTGTTTTCTTTTGAATGTATAAATACATCTTTATACTGTATTTCTCTAACAAGAAGTAAATTTTCTTGTAAACTTGTTGAAAATAATAAAGAATTAAAGATAAAAAAAGAAAACATATAACCCCCCTTCTCCACATTATTTGCACTCATAAGAGAACCAACATAACATAGAAACATAGAAGATGACGGCAGAAAAGGGCTACAGCCCATCAAGTCTGCCCACTCTGCTTACTCACCCCCTGTCTATGCCCTAATGACTCAATTTTCTTATCTTGACCCTCGTAGGGATCCCACATGGGTATCCCATTTATTCTTAAAGTCTGGCACGCTGTCTGCCTCGATCACCTGCACTGGAAGCTTGTTCCAATGATCAACCACTCTCTCTGTGAAGAAATACTTTCTGGTGTCGCCATGAAATTTTCCGCCCCTGAGTTTGAGCGGGTGGCCGAGGGTCCCTTGAGAAAGAAAATATCATCTTCCACTTCGACACGTACTTAAATATTTCGATCATGTCTCCCCTCTCCCTACGTTCCTCAAGAGTGTAGAGCTGCAATTTGTTCAGTCTCTCTTCATACGAGAGACCCTTGAGCCCCGAGATCATCCTGGTGGCCGTTTGCTGAACCGATTCAATTTTGCGCACATCTTTACTGTAATGTGGCCTCCAGAATTGCACACAGTACTCCAGATGAGGTCTCACCATGGCCCTGTACAACGGCATTATGACTTCAGGCTTTCGGCTGACGAAACTTCTATTGATACAACCCAATATCTGCCTTGCCTTAGATGAAGCCTTCTCCACTTGATTGGCAGTTTTCATGTCTGCACTGATGATTACTCCTAAATCTCGTTCTGCTGAAGTCCTAGTTAAAGTTTCTCTGTTCAAGAAGTACGTCCTGCATGGATTTCCGCTTCCGAGGTGCATAAGAACATAAGAAGTTGCCTCCACTGGGTCAGACCAGAGATCCATCGCGCCCAGCGGTCCGCTCCCGCAGCGGCCCATCAGGTCCATGACCTGTGAAGTAGTTCCTGACCATTTTTATAATCTACTTCTATCTGTACCCCTCAATCCCCTTAACCTTTAGGAACCTATCCAAACCTTCCTTGAACCCCTGTATTGTGTTCTGGTCTATCACAACCTCCGGAAGCGCGTTCCATGTGTCCACCACCCTCTGGGTAAAAAAGAACTTCCTGGCATTTGTTTTAAACTTGTCCCCTTTCAGTTTCTCTGAGTGACCCCTAGTACCTGAGGTTCCCCACAGTCTGAAGAATCTGTCCCTGTCTACCTTCTCTATGCCCTTCAGGATCTTGAAGGTTTCTATCATGTCTCCTCTAAGTCTCCGCTTTTCCAGGGAGAACAGCCCCAGCATTGAAACCTAGCTGCCAGGTTAAGGACCAACTTTCCAATGTAAGCAGGTCCTGCGCCATTTAATTCTGTAAACTGCATTCACTTACTATATTACATAGTTTGGCGTCATCGGCGAATTGTGTTATTTTACCTTGAAGCCCTTGAGTCAGATCCCCTATGAATATGTTGAAAAGGAGTGGACCCAAGACCGAGCCGTGTGGCACTCCACTGGTCACCTCCGATGTTTTAGAGAGCGTACCATTAACCACCACCCTCTGAAGTCTTCCACTCAGCCAATCATTGACCCATGTAGTTAGTGTCTCTCCTAACCCCATCGATTCCATCTTGCTTAGCAGCCTGCGGTGTGGGACACTGTCAAAAGCTTTACTGAAGTCCAGGTACACGACGTCCAAAGACTTTCCCAAGTCCAACTTTCTTGTTACCCAGTCAAAGAAGCTGATGAGATTGGATTGGCAGGACCTACCCCCACCCCATTCCCCCTACCTTAGACGTGCATATTTAAGGGGAAAAAAATGATATTCATCCATTATAGTATTTTGTTAATGGCTCCCAAACATCCTGAAATTTCTTGAAATTCCCCTGCTGTATGGCATAAAGAATTCCACCAAAAACTGTAATTCAGCCGATCCCAATTCTTCCCATTTTTCATAATATGCTGTCATAATGAGTAATAGCTTGTTATTATTAGAAGATATTTGGCTTATTGCTCTCATTGATGTACCGAATAACACAGTATCATATGATATCAATGGACAATAAAATAGCAAATGATCTAATGTCCCAGCTTCAAGATGACTCACCATCAATAGCTGCTGTGTGGGTTCTGCCTGGAGCAATGCTGCGGATCTTGTAGAATGAAAGCTGTTTGGCCAGTGTCAGGGTTGTAGTATATGGAACCTCATGGAAAGCCTTTAGGGAAAAAACAGCAGCAGTCCAACAACCTGTAGGTCCAAATCCAGTTCTGTGCATGACTAGGCAACAGGCCAATGACCCCCAGTGGGGACACCAGGCACTACATTCACATTCAAGCAGACTTACCTCATGGTTAATGATTCCACTTGTGCACTGATTCAGTCCCAGCTTGTTAAACTCATTCAGCCCACATGCAAGTACTTTGCCAGACTGTGTCAGTAAGAAGGTACCATCACTGCTACAATGAACCGACACAATATTCAACGTTTTTGGGACGTCAACCTGCAGATGAGATACAAACAGATCTGAATTTGTCAATTCAGAATTTGTCAATTCAGGAAAGGAGTAAAAACGGTTTTGTTTGAGCGTGCTTTTGGCAGCAATGCTGTTTTAGTATGAGGTAATGCAATTTTTGCTGTATTTTATTGTTTGCATTTTTTTCTTGATGTCTTTTTAAAGATTTCTTGATTGTCTGTATATATACATTGTAGGTTTTATGTTTTTACATGATTTGTATTTTGCTGTCATTGAATGTGAGTGAGTTTGTGTCACTGATTTTGTATGTTTTATTGTTTCCCACCTAGATTTGTAGATAGGCGGGTTATAAATAATTTTAAATAAAATAAAAATAAATAAATTTGGTGTTTTAGAACATATGTTAAAGATGGCCCAAAAAATCAAGAAAGAGCAGGGTATTTATGCCTTAATTGATCCAAATATTGGCAAGAAGTTGCCAAAAGAAGTGGTTGGTTCTAGGTGGCTCTTCTTCTTTATTCATTTTTAAAAACTTACAATAAGTGTAACAGCAAATATAACATTTTAAACTCAGATACAACACTTAATATTCTGTTAAAATCCATATCAGAATTTATCGCCCCCTCCCCCCTAATCAATAACAGTCTTTAAATTCAAGAAAACATACAATAATCCCTATTCCTATGTACCTTACTTTAATAATCAAATCAAAATACCCTTCCCCCCCTCCCCCCACCTTGGATATGTCTATTTAAGGGGAAAAATAATATTCAATCATTACAATATTTTGTTAATGGCTCCCAAATATCCTGAAATTTTCTAAAATTCCCCTGCTGTGTGCTCTTCTTGAAGTTGACCACCCAGCTAAGCTTCTGCAGCACTTTGATCACTCGGTGAACTGCTACTCTGCCCTCGGATTCAGACTGTGCTCTGATTAGCCAAACATCCAGGTATGTCCATCCTGCTTAGGTGAGCTACAACCACCACCATCACATTGATGAAGGTCCATGGCCAGCCCAAAGTGCAAAGCTGGAAGTGTTGCGCCAACACATGGAACCATAAATATTTCCTATGGTCCAAAAAAATAGGAATGTGCATATAGGCCTCTATCAAATCCAAGGAGACAAGAAATTCCCCTGTTGCCACCGATGCAATCACCAACCTCACCATCTCCATTCGGAAACGTAGTATTTTGAAGGATGAATCCATCACTATGAGGTCTGGAATCGGCCTCTCTTGAGCACAGTGAAGTATATTGAGTATCTGCCAGAACCTGAGTCTTCCTCTGGGCTCTAAGGCTTCCAGATCTAGCAATCTTTGCACTGTCACTCTGACTTTGGCTACGTTTTCTGGCTTCCCCACCAGGGATTCTATAAAAAAAAGTCTCGGAAGGGGCGAAAGAGCTCGAGCTTACACCCCTCCAGTATAATTTCCAACATTCAGGAATCTGTGGTGATCACCGCCTACGTCCCCCAAATAAGCCATAAGCCTCCCTCAGATGTGTGGAGGCTCGGCTGATGGCTTGGCATCACAACTACATCTTTGGAGCTGTAGTAGAGTGGGATCTTGAAGATTGAGGGCGCCTGGCCCCTCCAAATCTTTGTCTGGAGTTCTGAAATGATCTCTGGCTCAAAGGCCTTTCCAAGAAGTGGCAGAATCACCTGGAGGTCCGAAAATTACCAGTGCCGGGCAAAATGGAAGAAACAATTATAAAAAATAAAATTGTGGAACATGTAGACAAACATGATTTAATGAAATGGAGTCAGCATGGGTTCAGACGAGAGAGATCTTGCCTCACAAATTTGCTTGACTTCTTTGAAGGTGTGAATAAACATGTGGATAAAGGCGAGCTGGTTGATATAGTGTATCTAGATTTTCAGAAAGCTTTTGATAAAGTTCCTCACGAGAGGCTCCTGAGAAAATTAAAGCGTCATGGGATAGGTGGCAAAGTTCAGTTGTGGATCAGGAATTGGTTATTGGATAGAAAACAGAGGGTAAGGTTAACTGATCATTTTTCTCAATGGAGGAGAGTAAACAGTGGAGTGCTGCAGGGGTCTGTACTAGGACCAGTGCTATTTTACTTATTTATAAATGATCTGGAAATTGGAACGAGTGAGGTGATTAAATTTGCAGATGACACTAAACTGTTCAAAGTTGTTAAAACGTATGAAAAATTGCAGGCGGACCTTAGGAAATTGGAAGTCTGTCAGATGAAATTTAATGTGGACAAATGCAAAGTGATGCACATTGGGAAGAATAACCTGAATCACAGTTACTGGATGCTAGGGTCCATCTTGGGGATTAGTGCCCAAGAAAAGGATCTGGGTATCACTGTAGACCAGGGGTGTCAAAGTCCCTCCTCGAGGGCCGCAATCCAGTCATGTTTTCAGGATTTCCACAATGAATATGTATGAGATCTATTTACATTCACTGCTTTCATTGTATGCAAATAGATCTCATGCATATTCATTGGGGAAATCCTGAAAGCCCGACTGGATTGCGGCCCTCGAGGAGGAACTTTGACACCCCTGCTGTAGACAATACGATGAAATCTTCCGCCCAATGTGCGGCAGCAGTCAAAAAAGCAAACAGGATGCTGGGAATTATTAAAAAAGGGATGGTTAACAAGACTAAGAATATTATAATGCCCCTGTATCACTCCATAGTGCGACCTCATTTGGAGTATTGCGTTCAATTCTGGTCTCCTTCTCCTTATCTCAAGAAAGATATAGTGGCACTAGAAAAGGTTCAAAGAAGAGCGACCAAGATGGTAAAGGGGATGGAATTCCTCTCGTATGAGGAAAGACTAAAACGGTTAGGGCTCTTCAGCTTGGTAAAGAGACGGCTGAGGGGAGATAGGATTAAAATCTACAAAATCCTGAGTGGAGTAGAACGGGTACAAGTGGATCGATTTTTCACTCTGTCAAAAATTAGAAAGACTAGGGGACCTTTAAACTTTAAATTCAACGGCTCAACGGCGCAGCCGTTCGGCGCACCGGCTAAGGCGCACGGCAAAGGCGCGTGCGCCTTAGCTCGCGCCTTTGCGAAGCGACTGAGCGAAGCACAAACAACCCAACTTATAATTCAACCGCAATAACTGTTTCTTTCTTTAAGACTTCATAACAAACTTCAAATAACAAATTAACCGCCTCAATCTAAATTAACATCATTAAGAGGCGTGGCTTGACCACCGTGAGGACCACAAACATGAAATAATTACTCCTCCTCACCCACACTCAAAACTGATTAAAAAGTGCTTATTTTTGAAAAAGTCCCTATGTCGCCTACAAAATCGACAAAAAACGAAACTGCTCCATCTACATCGATCGGAGGGAAGAAGCTGAAATCTGATCTGAACACACCAGAGATAATGGCGCCGAAGAATGATGAGGCCTCACTTGACTTGCTCTTGAAAGAAATAAGATCAAATCGGAGCATAATTCAGGAACAGGTTGATGAAATCAAACTTTTAAGAAGTGAGATTGAGGCAATTAATTCCCAATTTGTAGATGTCCGACATCGTTTAGACGTCTAGAGGAAAAAACATCTGTCATATCTTCACTACAAGAAACGGTATCTAAACATGATAAACTGATCACTACTTTACAAAGAGACTATGAAGATCTTTCTAATCGCAGCAGAAGATCCAACCTAAGAATTATTGGGATACCTGAATCATCGGAGGGCTCTGATATGGTTGCCTTTCTGACTGCTTTCCTGCCTGCTACCCTGGGTCTTGTCTTCTCACCTCCATTGGAAATAGAGCGTGCTCACCGCGTGCCGTCTCACCTCTCTGCACATGCATCTTCTCCCAGGCCTATTGTGGCTAAACTCCTCAGATTTCAACACACATTACAGATCCTCACAACAGCAAAATCTAAACCTCAGCTACTACATCAAGGCAGGAAATTTTTCATTGTTCCAGATCTGGCTAAAACCACAGCCTTGAAAAGAAAGGCTTTTCTCTCTCACCGGCAAGAGCTCAAAGACATTGGAGCCAAATACGGTCTTATGTATCCTGCCAGGATGAAAGTTACTTACAATAACCACACCACTTCTTACACTGATCCTGATGAGCTGACTGCATTCCTGGACTCTCTGAAAATGCGCTAACATGTTGAGCTACTGATGTCTATGCTTGCATCTGTTTCCTGCTATTAATGTTCTCTGCTGTCAAGATTTTCTGCTGTTATAACTTGTTAATACAAGACTGTACAAATTATTGCTTAGTGTGAAAAAGCACACCACTTTCATGTTTCTCAAATTGAGTGAGTGTGAAATAATGTTAACTGTTCCATATGAGTTATCTCTCCGTGCTCATAAGAGCACTCTTAAACTGTTTTCTTCCATACATGATATTTTGGTCTTTCTTTTTTCTGACCTTGTATTATGCTGTCACTGCTATTCTATTTGCTCTTTATCTTATGCTTTCTTTATTTCTACCTTCTGGCAGAAGTGTCTGTCTGATATTTTGTTTATGTCATTTACTTTTTTCTTATAAAGGTGATATCTGCTATGCTATAACACCACATATAATAGATTATGGCTGACTTACATATCCTTTCTTTTAATGTGAATGGTTTGAACCATCCTATTAAAAGAAAAAAGATAGCCAACTATGTGTCTAATAAACATCCTGATGTGATATACTTACAAGAGACCCACCTACCGCCCACTGCCTCCTTGAAATTTAAATTGAAGGGATATTCCACTCATTTATATTCTCCTGCAACTCAGAGGAAAAAAAATGGGATATCAATACTTCTCAGTGACAAACTATCCCCTATTGTTCACTCTGTTAAAACAGATTCTGACGGTAGATGGTGTCTAGTACATGCTGCGTTGCACTCTGTATATTTTGTGTTCCTTAATATTTACGCTCCTGTCTTGGACCACCCAGATTTTTTTAAAGACCTTCAACTAGCGTTAGTTGAACACGACTCTCGTTCTCTGATACTGGGCGGGGATTTCAATCAAATTCAAGATACTTACATAGACAGATCATCCTCTTGCAGACCCTCCAAATCCAGATCTTTTGCAGCTCTACATGCTTTAAAAGAAGCCTTCTCCCTAGTAGATCCATGGCGCTTATTAAATCCAAAAGGTAGGGAATATTCCCACTTTTCACCGCCACATAACACCTACTCGAGGATTGATTTCTTTCTTCTTTCCTCTCCTCTCATTCAAGATGTGACAAACGCTATCATACACCCAATATCTCTTACAGACCATGCAGCTATTTCTTTGCATCTATCTATTTATGCTCCGCACAAAGAATCTCCTTCTTGGCGACTTAACAATACCTTACTCTTAGATGAGATAATAGTGGACAAAATCAAATCCTTTACTACAGAATTCTTCGAACTTAATACAAAAGATCCAGAAATTTGTCCTTCTATCGTCTGGGAAGCCTACAAAGCTTCTCTCAGAGGTGAATTGATTAAGCTTGCTTCTTGGAAAAAGAAACAATCCATGCAAAAAGAAAAAGAATTGGAAATTTCTATTAAAAACCTAGAATTACAACATATGTCTACTCATTTACATGATCCATCCTTATTCCAACGTATTCAAAACCTTAAATATGAATATAATACTTTGGTCTCTTGCACGGCTCGACGAGATATCTTTATTTCAACTTCTGGTCACTATATGGGAGATAATCTCATAGGTCGCCCTTTAGCTAGATATCTCAAAACCAAATCAAAACGTCTACACATCTCAGCTATTCAAGACCCATCAGGACAATTAGTAAGAACCAGATCGTTGATTTCCTCCCAATTTGAAAAATTTTATACTGCCCTATATCATTCTGAGTCTTCGGCCCCTGATTCGGACATAGATTCTTTTCTTGCTTCTTTAAATCATCCGACTATATCGGAATCTATTAAAACAAAACTAGATGCTCCTATAACTACAAACGAGATTGAGACTGCTATATCCTCCTTACCCGCTGGGAAAGCCCCTGGACCAGATGGTTTTACTGGTGAGTTTTTTAAAAGTTTCCGAGCTCTCTTAGCACCTCAACTTCTAACATATTATGATTTCCTCCACTCCACTCCGGACAAACAATTTAACTTCACTGAAGCCACCATTGTAGTTATTCCCAAGCCAGATAGAGATGCTACTATGGTTAAAAATTTTCGTCCTATCTCTCTCCTCAATTTGGATTACAAAATCATGGCGAAAATTTTATCACTAAGACTTAACACAGTGATCCCAACCCTCATACATAAAGATCAAACAGGATTCATCAAACAAAGATATATAGGAGATAATATACGTTTATTTCATCATATAAATGCTCACGCTAAAACAATGTCTGAGCCTGTGATTGGCCTGGCCAAAAGTGGAGTGGCCTTTCTTATTCCGAGTACTGAAATGGTACAACTTTGGTTCCTTTTTCACAAATTGGATAGAAACATTATATCGTCAACCCACGGCCCGTATCCTGATTAATAACTCTCTCTCTAATAGATTTTCCCTTTACAGAGGTACCCGTCAAGGCTGTCCCCTTTCACCATTATTATTTGATCTAACATTGGAACCTTTATTATCTGCTATCCGACAGTGTTCCCTAATAAAAGGTATTCCCTCATCCAATCGAGACATTAAATTGGCAGCTTATGCCGATGACGTTCTCCTCTTTCTCAGAGATCCCCTTTTCTCTCTACCCCATCTCATTTACATAGTTTCCCAATATTCTCGCCTCTCGGGATACTCTGTCAATTGGGAGAAGTCGGAGATCTTTCCTCTTAATGACCATATTTCCTTCTCAGATCTAGCTCACTTCTCTTTTCCATGGTCACAAGGAGCTGTGAAATATCTGGGAATCCTAATTCATAAAGATCCAGATCATGCTCAGGATCTTAACATATCCAAAATCAAAAATTTAATTTTAAATACTACAACGCGTTGGTCTCCGCTTTATCTGTCCTGGTGGGGTAGAATAGCCTCCATTAAAATGACTCTGGCTCCACAAATTAATTACATTCTTTCTATGCTTCCCCTTTTATGCCGGAAAAAATTCTTTCATTGGCTTAATATGAAAATTTCTGAATTTATTTGGAACAAGAAAAAACCTCGTATTGCTCTCGCCAAGCTGAAGGCCTCTAAGATTAATGGCGGCCTAAATCTACCAGATTTTTATTACTATTATATTGCATCATTAGCCAAATATGGAGCTCAGTGGATAGTTGATTCGAACCCTCAAGATCAACCAGCATGGTTTGAAATGGAACGCTTTTTATGTACACCACTACACGTCTCGTGCTTTCTTACAGTGTCAATACCTAGACACTTGAGAAGGTATTCTTTATTATGTGCAACGCAGCATGCTTTACGCCTATTAGATGCAGCAGCTGAAATTCACGCTGATGAAGGCCCACTCATGTCCCTTTGGAATAACTCTAAAATTCAGATCAACGGAAGATCCCTCTCATGGAAAAGGTGGCAGCGGGCGGGTGTGTGGTTTGTTAATCAATTGATCTCCACTAATTCTTTTGTCCCCTTTGATATTTTCCGTTCCACATACTCACTCCCATCCTCTATACGATCACAATGGCTTATGCTTACTGGAATATTAGATAATATACATATCCGCCCTGATTTTATGACCTCTATTCATACTGTTCGTCATTGGTCTACTCTGGCTTTAATGAAGGGTAAGACAATATCTCTTTTTTATGGTATACTAAGAGATCACTTCTTTACTTTTTCAACTCAATCTATGAACCATTGGGACTCTATTTTGAAAACCACGCTTTCTGAAATAGATTGGGAACTTTTCTGGTCTTCCACAAATCGTCCTCTTTTATCATCCAGAGTTTCACAATCAATGTACTTTGTTATGTGGAATGCAGTATGGACTCCATATCGTAAGTGGAAAGCGAATCTACAACAAGATTCTACCTGTTGGAACTGTCTGAAAGCACCCGGAACTCTCGATCACATGCTTTTCCACTGCAATATGGTTCATTCCTTATGGCTTCGTATTTGGGACACCATAAAATCTATCACTAAATGTTCAGAAGTGATCTCCATGGACATTATAATTCTTCGTTCCCAACACCCATGTTTTGCACAATCAAATTGCCCGCCTAAACTCATTGACACCATGTTCGTGACAGCTCTAATGCATATTCTGAAAAACTGGAAATCATCCTCATTACTAGACTACACTTTTTGGTGGAACTCTTTAAGTATGTACCACAAATTTGAATCTTATGCATATGAGAAGAAATTGTTTTCTCGATCTTCCACAAACTTGACACGAAACAAATCACCTTGGCCATTCTTAGACTCATATGTTCGTTCTGCTCTATAGACACTTCTGCCTCTCTCTTTCTCTCTCTCTATCTCTCTCTATTTCTCATTCTCTCTCTCTTTCTTTATCTTTCTCTCTCTTTCTCTTATCCCTCCTGCTTCTCTGTCTTCTTCTGTTCCTTTTCTAAGCAGTTCCAGATACTCTGGATCCTTTTCATTAATCTAGTTTTATTCAAATGATTGTAGATACAAATATTTGATACATGATTTTTATTATGATTCTATATGTTTGAACTGCTTTCTGTTTATAATTCCTATAATATTCAATAAAATCATTGAACTAAAAAAAAAAAAAAAAAGAAAGACTAGGGGACACTCGATGAAGTTACAGGGAAATACTTTTAAAACTAATTGGAGGAAAAGTTGCCAGAGGTAAGAGCGGATAGCGTAGTTGGTTTTAAGAAAGGTTTGGACAAGTTCTTGGAGGAAAAGTCCATAGTCTGTTAATGAGAAATAATAATAATAATAGTTTCTATACCGCAGGACCGTGAAGTTCTATGCGGTTTACAATGATTAAAAGATGCTACAATTGAGTAGAATTAACAAAGTTAAAAGCTAGTGATTAACAGCTCTAGGGATCAGTTGTTGTGGAATAAGATTGTACAGGTCAGTTACCTAAATACTTCAGGAACAGATATGTTTTTAGGTGTTTCCTAAATTCCCCATAAGTAGTAGGCAAAAGCAGTTGTTCCAGGTCTTTACCCCATAATGCTGCCTGATGTGTGAGAAGATATTGATGATGTTTTTTAAATTTACATCCTCTGACCGGTGGAGAAACAAAATTCAAGTGTGAGCTTCTCTTGTGTCTATCGGTTGTGAAAGAGAAGAGGTCAGTTATATATTTAGGGGCTCACCAAAGAGAACCTTATAGCAAAAACATCCAAATTTGAACCTCACACGTGCTTCCATCGGCAGCCAATGCAGAAGTCGGTAGGAAGGTGTTACATGATCGAACTTCTTCAACTCCAAAATTAGCCTGACCGCCGCATTTTGTACCAGTTGTAATCGCCGCATGTTCTTCTGGGAAATTGCCAAATAGGTGATATTACAGTAATCAAGTTGACTCAGTATAAGGGACTGTACCAGAATTCTAAATGATGAAACATCAAAATATGCTTTAATGGACCGAAGCTTCCAGAGAGTAGAACAGCCCTTTCTAACCAAGGTGTCCACCTGGTCTTTCATGGTTAGGTTCTGGTCCAATGTTACACCCAATACCTTCATAGTAGATTGAATAGGATAATTAAGTTTACTGATGCACAGTGGTGATTTAGTATCAAGCGGGTGTGATGAAGCTATAAAGAATTTTGGTTTTTCTGAATTAAGCTTTAATCTGAATTCACTCATCCATTGCTCCATCAAATTTAGTGCTTCTGTTGCCTTAGGGGTAACTTCCGAGAGAGAGGTGGCGAATGGGATAATGATCGTAAAGTCATCTGCATAACTAAATAATTTTATCCCCAGCTGGGAAAGCTGTGCACCTAATGAAGACATGTAAACATTGAAAAGCAATGGGGATAGTGGTGACCCCTGCAGCACGCCAGATGGATTGCTCCAGGTATCAGAGACAGCGTAATTAAAACGTACTTGATAGATGCGGGACATAAGGAAACCTCGAAACCAGTCTAAAACCTCTCCTCTGATTCCAATTGCGTCTAGGCACCGCTCTGGCCTGCACAACGCTTGCACAGGCCGGTCGCAAATACCTCGCATCTGGAGTTCAATGAGCATTTTTTCCCCCTTAAAAGTGCTCATTGTGCTAAAAAATGCCCCAGCTGTAATAAAAGTGTTGGTTAGATGAGAAAACCAATACAAACAGCAGTTTTAAAGGGAATTGAGCCCTTTAGACTGGCATACCTCAGGATATTTTTTTTTTTCACTTAGTCAGAACAGACTCCACGGCTCTCAAAGCCCCCAGGGGGTCAAGCTGCCGGCATCTCTACAAAAATGTGGGGAGGTGGAGGAAGGGACCCAGCACGAGACCCAGAGTTTAACACCCCCGAGGTCAGACGGATCCCCAAACAGGACCCGTCCAAGCTCTATCCGGCACAAAAGGGGAACCCAGGAGGTCCAAAACAAAATTCCAACAGTACTAAGAAGGGAGCGAATTAGTCTTAGCACCTGTTAATGGAGACTGAGGAAGACTGGATTGCAAGAGGGGAAGCTATCCTGATATACAAGTTTGTTTTCGGTCTCCACCTGCTGGTAGCAATGAAGTATATAACCCATTTGTAAGGAGTATACCATTTTACCAGGCGCTACAGAATGAGTTTTTATTGCAGGGGAGAGGGGGATGATATCCTGTCTTGCTCTGTTACTCCAGCATAAACCAGATAAATAAATCAGGAGCTAGTAAGTGTAACTGGAGCAACTTCTTGGCGCACCTTAGTCCGATGCCCTTCATTTTCCTTTTTTTTTAATCCCAAGTATAGCAGTATAATGATGAAGTGGAGCCTCTGGCCACCTTGTCAGGTAGACTGCATAGACTGTGCAGGTCTATCTGCTGACATTTACTAGGTTACATTTGCATCAGTGGATTTCTCTACGCCAGCCTAAATTCTCAAAGGGAAAGACAAAAACACAAACATGCACTCTTTCACTCATCCAGCACACACAAAAGTACTACCGTATTTTCGCGGATATAACGCGCACCATTGTAAAACGCGCACAGGGGTATAGCGCGCAGAAATCACGATGATATGTACAAAAACTTTTCTATACCGCGCTCAGGCATATAACGCGCATGCTGCCCGACTCTCCTTTCGCCCTCCCCGACTCTCATCTGGTTGCCCCGACTCACCCTGACTTTCGGTGCACTGCCCCGCCTCTCCGTGCCTGTCCCCCTTGAAGTCCTGTCCCCCCTTGAAGGTCTGCCTGTCCCCCCTTGAAGGTCTGCCTGTCCCCCCTTGAAGTCCTGTCCCCATCCTGAAAGCCTGATGCCCCCCCTCGACGTCCGATTCTTCTCCCCCCTCGGCAGGACCACTCGCACCCCCACCCCGAAGGACCGCCGACTCCCCGACAATATCGGGCCAGGAGGGAGCCCAAATCCTCCTGGCCACGGCGACCCCCTAACCCCACCCCGCACTACATTACAGGCAGGAGGGATCCCAGGCCCTCCTGCCCTCGACGCAAACCCCCCTCCCTCCAACGACCGCCCCCCCCCAAGAACCTCCGACCGACCCGCGACCCCCCTGGCCGACCCCCCCACCCCCCTTCCCCGTACCTTTGGAAGTTGGCCGGACAGACGGGAGCCAAACCCGCCTGTCCGGCAGGCAGCCAACGAAGGAATGAGGCCGGATTGGCCCATCCGTCCTAAAGCTCCGCCTACTAGTGGGGCCTAAGGCGCGTGGGCCAATCAGAATAGGCCCTGGAGCCTTAGGTCCCACCTGGGGGCGCGGCCTGAGACACATGGTCGGGTTTGGCCCATGTGCCTCAGGCCGCGCCCCCAGGTGGGACCTAAGGCTCCAGGGCCTATTCTGATTGGCCCACGCGCCTTAGGCCCCACCAGTAGGCGGAGCTTTAGGACGGATGGGCCAATCCGGCCTCATTCCTTCGTTGGCTGCCTGCCGGACAGGTGGGTTTGGCTCCCGTCTGTCCGGCCAACTTCCAAAGGTACGGGGAAGGGGGGTGGGGGGGTCGGCCAGGGGGGGCGCGGGTCGGTCGGAGGTTCTTGGGGGGGGGGCGGTCGTTGGAGGGAGGGGGGTTTGCGTCGAGGGCAGGAGGGCCTGGGATCCCTCCTGCCCGTAATGTAGTGCGGGGTGGGGTTAGGGGGTCGCCGTGGCCAGGAGGGTTTGGGCTCCCTTCTGGCCCAACTACACAAAGTACGGGGAAGGCGGGTGGGGGTGTCGTGGGGGTCGGCCAGGGGGGTCGCGGGTCGGCTGGGGGACGGGCGGAGGTTCTTGGGGGGGGGCGGTCGTTGGGGGGGGGGGGTTTGCGTCGAGGGCAGGAGGGCCTGGGATCCCTCCTGCCCGTAATGTAGTGCGGGGTGGGGTTAGGGGGTCGCCGTGGCCAGGAGGGTTTGGGCTCCCTCCTGGCCCGATATTGTTGGGGAGTCGGCGGTCCTTCGGGGTGAGGGTGCGAGTGGTCCTGCCGGGGGGGGGGGGATGTATCGGACGTCGGGGAGTCGGCCGGGCAAGAGGGCTTGGGCTCCCTCTTGCTCCGATCGTGGATGCGGGTGCGGGTGGGAGCGCGTGCGAGCGGTCGTTCGGGGTGGGTGTGCGAGCGGTCCTGCTGGGGGAGTGAATCGGGCGTCGGGCGGGGTGGGAACTATGTTTAAAAACTTTTGTATACCGCGCTCAGGCATATAACGCGCGAGGGGTATGCGCGGTACGTAAAATCACGTATAACGCGCGCGTTATATCCGCGAAAATACGGTATTTTGCCCTCCAGACACTCTGCCCCCCTCACTTCTAATCCTGCTGCCTGTTGCTCCTCCCATCATCATGTATATTTCTTATATTTGCTGCCAACTCTTTTCCTCAGCCTGTTGCAGCCCGTTCACACTTCCCCCCATCCCATTCCTACCTTTCTCAGTATTCCCCTTACCCATCCACACCATAGGCTCTCTCCCCCAGGTCAGTCCCTCTATCTCCAGCCCACTTGTACAGCACAAGAACCTCTCCTCTCTCTTCCTGTGAGTTGGCTGGATCCTATCAGACAAGGCAGGCTCACTGATGTAACAAGGAGGACAGGAGATCTATAGATCACAACTCTTAAAACTGTCCAGTTATTCTTCTTATTTCCAGACAGGATTGCCTATCTTGACAGGGTCCACAGCACATATACCTTAATCTGGCCCTCCTGGCCCCTGTAAACTTTATCCTAAGGCATGTACAGGAGTGTTGCCAAACAATTTCAGATCTGGAAGAGGAAACAGTACCTGCTGTGGAGTAAAGCAGTCATCTTCAGAATCCAAACCAAGGCGCCCTGGGAAGAAAGACTTGCATGAGTCATATCTGATCAATAACAGTGCATCTCTTTTAAACACCCACCCACTCTCAGAAGTGAGGGTATGCACTTACCGTACTCCCCACAGCCCCATGAATACACGGTCTTGGCACGTGTCAGGACCACAACATGGTTCTCACCACATGAGACTTGTTCCACAGGGTTACTGACAAAGAAGTCCAACTGCAAAGGACAAAGAACTTCGGAGCCACAGCTCTGATTAACTCCAATACAACCATAGTAATCTGAGCCAAAGGAATACAGCTGTCCTTCATCTAGCAGAAGAGAGGGAAAAGTACGGTTAAAATGATAATGCAAATCTGAGCTAGACTGGTGTTAATCTTGTATCCTTCAGGTTTACCTTATTTTGGAAAACATGGTTTAAGGAGCCTGAAGGGAAGATTAGGTTCTTACCTTGATAATCTTCTTTCTCTTAGGGTCTTCAAATAATGGGTTCTTCTCCTTTAATCTAATCTAATCTTCTCCAAAACCTAACACTCCCCCCTCTTCTGACATCCTAGCCCTCTAACATTCTTCTCCCCTCTGATCTTCATCTAGCCCTTCCATGGAGTTCCTTTCTCATTACAATTCCTGTAAACCATGCCGAGCTCCACAACTATGGAGATGGTGTGGTATACAAACCCAAGGTTTAGTTTAGTTTAGTTTAATATACCAAATCTACTCCCTAAGGAGCTCAATGTGGTTTACAGTTTGTTAAAAAATGAAACATAACAAGTAAAAACTGTGGGATAAAAACAGAAATTGGTTAGATTAGATTAGGGATCTCAAAGTCCCTCCTTGAGGGCCGCAATCCAGTCGGGTTTTCAGGATTTCCACAATGAATATGCATTGAAAGCAGTGCATGCACATAGATCTCATGCATATTCACTGGGGAAATCCTGAAAACCTGACTGGATTGCGGCCCTCAAGGAGGGACTTTGAGACCCTGCTTAGATGGATGGAAAAAGTTAGAAAAAAAGTATGTTGAATTGCTTAAAATTTACTCGCAAGTTTGTAGAAGGCATCATCTACCCTTTTGTCTCAGCTCCACTTCTTGCATCTCTGGGCTGTGCCCCATCTCCTCAGTTCATATCAAAGCAGTTGACAATTTTTATAAGAGGAGAAATAAGAAGACAGGATACAGGGTACTCCCCGACCAAATCATTTCTATTCTGATCTGCAACAAGTCAAAGGCAACAAAGTCAATACCAATGTAATCATAACTGAAAACAAGGTGGAAATGAACTAGTTACCTACCTGAGTGCAGCATTTAAGTAGCTCTCCAGTCTCTCGCTTTTCTCTCTGAAACAGAGATATAAATCAGTACTCTTCAGATCTGTCTGCCAATAGACACTAACATCTAGAAATACATACATGTCAGAACCTGCAAGCAGGCTAACTGAAATCTGACAGGGTGGACCTTCAAGACTTGTATGCCTTTCAACTAGAAAGATTATCAAGGTAGGAACCTAATCTTCCCTTCTAGTGCAAAAGACATATGAGTCTTAAACTAGTGGGACGTACCAAACCAGTCTCCCGAGTCAAGGGTGGGGCAGATGAGCCTGTTGTGGGAATCAAGGACCCAAAAGTGGAGTCCTATCTTGTTGCCACCTCCATTCTGTAGATGTTCATGAAAATATGAAGGGTGGACCATATAGTCACCCCATATATTTCCTCGGGTGACACCACCTGGGACTCCACACCCCTCGCAGAGTGCGCTCTCAACGCGATCAGTCGTTGATTACCACACCCAATATATGCTGAAGTAATAGCTGCATGAATCTACCTGGAACTAGAAGCTTCAGAGGCCGTCATTCCCAGGTAGCTAGGACTCGTTAGCTCAAAAATGATCTGAGAGGCAAAAATCATTTGTCACCTCTAGGTAACAGAGAACAACTTTCCTACCATACACTAAAGTTTGACTTCTCTCTTTCTTTCTTTCTTTTTTTTTTAATTATGTGAACCCGTGGGAAGGAACACAGGTAGTCAGACTTCCTGATTTACGTGAAAGTCTAAGACCACTTTGGAAGGGACTGTGTAGAGGGAGACCCCTGCCTCTGTAAACTTGAGGAAAGACTCTCTACACAACAGAGGTTATAGCTCCAAAGCCCTTTTTACTGGAGCAATAGCGACTAGGAAAAATACATTTTAACAGGAAAAGGGCATAGAAGGGTATAGATAGAGGATTACTATACAGGTTCTGGACCTGATGGGCCGCCGTGTTAGTGGACTGCTGGGCATGATGGACCTCTGATCTGACCCAGCAGAGGCACTGCTTATGTTCTTAACAATAAGATCTATCAGAGACGCCTCTTGTAAAAGGCTCATAAGAAGCATTACTGAGGGCCTGAAAAAAAACAAGTTAAGAATTCTTGTTGCTGGAGATTGTGGTGAAATCAGTTAGCTTAGTAGGTATAAAAAAAGGTTTGAATAATTTCCTAAAAGAGACGTCCATAGGCCATTATTGAGATAGCCTGGGGAAATCCACTGCTTATTCCTAGGATAAGCAGCATAAAATCTGCTTTACTATTTGTGATCTAGCTAGGAATTTGGGACCTGTGTTGTCCATTGTTGGAAACAGGATGCTGGGCTTGTTGGACCTTCAGTCTTGTCCCAGTATGGCAATTCTTAAGATTTCACATCAGGAATGGCTGTCACAGAGGAGGATGCAACCGCAATGCTTTCAAAAATCTGGCAACATCTGGATCTTTTCTACTCAAGCCCTAAAACACGAGAGATCTGCCACTTGTACTCTGAGGAAGCCAATGGTCAAACACCTTGAGACCATCCTAGAGACACGCAAGGACCACTGACATTGGAGCTTTCATCAGCTCCATAATCTTCTTTGCATGCCAGCAATGAAACATCTTCCAAACCTTAGCATAGGCTGCGACAGTCACTGGTTTCTTAGATCTGAGGTGGTTAGCAATAACCACCTCCGAGAAGCTCTTCCAGACTACGACCATGTCCTCAAGAGTCATGCTGAAATTCTAACATGTTCCAGATTCCCAAGGGCAATCGGACTTTGCAAGAGCACAGTTGGATGCAGTGGCAATTTGAGACACTTAACCCTTTATAAACTAACCAGATCTGCGTACCAGGATTACCAACCCCAGATGGTTTGCTATTCTTCGAATGACCCGGCACACCATGGGACATAGGGGAAAAGTGTACAACAGCCCTTACTCTGGGCACTGTTCAACTAGAGCAGACATGTCACATTTGGCTCGCAGTGAAATAAAATTTGGTCGCAGTGAAATAAAATTTGGCCCGCTAGACAATTACAACCACTGATCACAATATGATCCACTTCAACCTGGACACAGGGGCAAAACATCGATCCAGAACGACGGGCATGGTGCTGAACTTCTGAAAGGGGAATTACAAAGGGATGAGAATCATGATGGGGAAGAAGATTAAGAAAAGGATAAGCACTGTAAAGACGCTAGAACAAGCATGGTCCCTTTTTAATGACAGTCACCGAGGTGCAAAGAGCACAGTTACTTACCGTAACAGTTGTTATCCAGAAACAGCAGGCAGCTATTCTCACATATGGGTGACATTATCCACGGAGCCCCAATGCGGACAGCCTCGCAAGCAGACTTGCTTGTAGAAATGTAGAAGTTTTGAGTCAGCCACACCGTGCATGCGCGAGTGCCTTCCCGCCCAGCACAGGGCGAGTCTCCTCAGTTCAGATAGCTAGCAGAGAAGCCAACCAGGGGAGGTGGGTGGGTTGTGAGGATAGCTGCCTGCTGTCCCTGGATAACAACTGTTACGGTAAGTATCTGTGCTTTACCCAGGATAAGCAGGCAGCCTATTCTCACATATAGGTGACCTCCAAGCTAACCAAAAAGGGATGGTGGGAGTGTTGGCAATTTAGGAGAATAAATTTTGTAATACCCTCTGGCCAAAATGGCCATCCCGTCTGGAGAAAACATCCAGACAATAGTGAGAGGTGAAAGTATGAACCGAGGACAAGGTAGCAGCTTTGCAAATTTCCTCAATAGGTGTAGATCTGAGGAAAGCTACTGAAGCTGCCATTGCTCTGACTTTGTGGGCTGTGACTCGACTCTGTAGTTGTAATCCAGCCTGGGCATAGCAGAAGGAGATACAAGCAGCCATCCAGTTGGAGATGGTACGCTTAGAAATTGGATGTCTCAACTTGTTTGGATTGAAGGAGACAAAAAGTTGAGGAGCAGTTCTGTGTGGTTTAGTGCATTCAAATAGAAGGCCAAAGCACGTTTACAATCCAGAGTATGAAGAGCTGATTCTCCAGGATGAGAATGAGGCTTTGGAAAGAACACAGGAAGAACAATGGATTGGTTGAGATGAAATTCTGAAACCACTTTAGGTTGGAATTTAGGATGAGTAGGAAGGACCACCTTGTCATGATGGAACACAGTGAAAGGTGGATCAGCAACTAAAGCTTGCAGCTCACTGACTCTTCGAGCAGATGTGAGGGCAATGAGAAACACCACTTTCTAAGTGAAATACTTCAGATGAGCTGTAGATATTGGTTCAAATGGAGGTTTCATCAATTGAGCAAGGACAACATTGAGATCCCAAACCACTGGAGGCAATTTGAGAGGAGGTTTGACATCGAAAAGTCCTTTCATAAATCTGGAAACCACCGGATGAGCAGAAAGGGGTTTCCCTTTGATAGGTTGATGGAAAGCAGCAATTGCACTAAGATGGACTCGAATGGATGTAGACTTGAGGCCAGAAGTAGATAAGTGCAGAAGATAATCCAAGGTGGAAGACAAGGAGGTATCTCGAGGCTCATTATTAAGAGAGATGCACCACATAGAAAATCTAGTCCATATTTGGTGGTAGCATTGTCTAGTGGCAGGCTTTCTAGAAGCATCTAAAACGTCTCTTACAGGTTGAAGAGGAGTTATGTTGAGAGGTACCAAGCTGTCAGGTGTAGAGACTGCAGGTTGGGATGAAGCAGAGATCCCTGACTCTGTGTAAGCAGAGATGGAAAACTGGTAGAAGTAGTGGCTCCCTGCTGCTCAGTTGAAGGAGAAGGGAGTACCAAGGTTGTCTCGGCTACCAAGGAGCTATCAGAATCACGGTGGCATGATCGTTCTTCAATTGACAAGTCTTGAGAATGAGAGGGAATGCATACAGGAAGAGATTTGTCCATTCCAGTAAGAAAGCATCTGCCTCGAGGCGATGAGGAGAATATATCCTGGAGCAGAACTGGTGCAGTTTGTGGTTGTGGGGAGCTGCAAAGAGATCTATCTAAGGCGAAAAAATGAGATAAAGAGGCGAGGAATTGAGTGTCCATTCGTGCGGTTGCAGAAGACGGCTCAAGTTGTCCGCCAAACAATTTTTCATCCCTTGGATATAGACAGTTTTGAGGAAGGTGTTGTGGCGGTTTGCCCAGTCCCAAACATTTAGAGCTTCTTGATAAAGGGAGGGAGATTCCGTCACCCCCTGTTTGTTGACAAAGTACATGGCGACTTGGTTGTCCATCTGAATGAGGACTACCTGGTCGAGAAGAAGATGTTGAAAAGCTTTGAGCGCGTTGAAAATAGTTCTGAGTTCCAACAGATTGATGTGACACTGACGATCCATACTGGTCCAGTGGCCTTGAGTAAGGAGACGATCGAGATGAGCGCCCCAAGCGTAGGTCGAGGAATCTGTTGTGGGAGGCGTTTGAAACTGCAAGCCTCTGGAAAGATTGGAAGAGAGCATTCACCAGCGGAGAGACTGTCTCAACGATACAGAGACAGAAACAGAGAGAGTGGATCGCAAGTCAGGGTCCACTGAGGAATTCTGAGGTGAAGTCTGGCAAAAGGAGTCACGTGTACTGTGGAGGCCATGGGACCTAGAAGTACCATCATGTGTCTCGCAGAGACTGAAGAGCGGGAAGATACTGCATGATAGAGTTGAAGTTGAGCTTCCACACGTTGTTGCAGAAGGAATGCTCTAAGTTGGATCATGTCCAGATCAGCTCCGATGAACTATAGATTCTGAGAGGGCTGAAGTTGGGATTTGGGAAAGTTGATTTTGAATCCCAAACTTTGTAGGAACCATGTAGTCCGCTTGGTCGCTACAATACCCCCCTGAGAAGTGGAACCCCCTGAGATGGTTCCGTAGAGCTGCTGCTACCACTAGGCACTTGGTGAACACTCTGGGAGATGAAGCCAGGCCAAAGGGTAGCACTCTGTATTGGTAATGCAGATTCCCCACCCAAAATCTGAGATATTGACAGGAGGCCAGATGAATGGGAATATGAGTATAAGCCTCCATGAGATCCAGAGAGCATAACCAGTCGTTCTGATCTAGAAGGGGATAAAGGGGCGCCAGGGATAACATGCAAAATTTTTCTTTGACTAAAAATTTTTTGAGAGCCCTGAAATCCAGAATGGGTCACAGATCGCCTGTCTTCTTCGGAACAAGGAAGTAACGGGAGTAAAACCCCCTGTTCTGCTGTTCCAAAGGAACTGGATCGATGGCAAGGAGACGAAGCAGAGCTTCAGCTTCCTGAAGAAGAAGGGCAGTCTTGGATGGACTGGAAGGATACTCTCATGGAGGAAGCTCTGGTGGAACCTGATTGAAATGAAGAGAGTATCCTTCCCTAATGATTGAGAGGACCCCAGAGGTCGGATGTAATTGTCTCCCATCGGTGATAAAAATGATGGAGACGACCTCCTATAGAGGGAAGAGAGGACAGAGACAGAACGGTGGAGGTTATGCTCTGTTTTAAACAGTCAAAAAGGCTGCGTAACCTTAGGTGCAGCAGAAGGTTGAGATTTTTGTTGCTTCTGATTCTGATTCTTGGGAGGCAGACGATTGTAAGGAGCTGCCCTTGGAGCATAACGCCTCTGGAAAATTGGAGGAGGTCGTGTAGGCTTGACAGGAGCTGGCTTAGGCTTTGGTCTGACAATGGAAGCAAAAGATTTTCATGCTCAGACAATTTCTTGGTGGCTGCCTTGATAGATTCATCAAAGAAGTCATTGTCTGCACAAGGAATGTTAGCCAAGTGATCCTGAAGATTAGGGTCCATGTCAATGGTGCAAAGCCAGGCCAGGTGGCGCATTGCTATGGAACAAGCAGTCTCCTGGCTGACAACTCGAAGGCATCATAAGAAGACTGGAGAAGATGTAATCTGAGTTGTGATAGAGTAACGATGACTTCTTGAAATTGGAAGTGCTTCTGTATATCTAAAAAGCTGAGAAATTTAGGAAGAAGATCAATGAGAAACTTGAGATAAGTTACAAAATGAAAATTATAATTGAGGACTTTGGAGGACATCATAGCATTTTGTTAAAGGCGACGTCCAAACTTGTCCATAGTTTTTCTTTCCCTTCCAGGAGGAACGATAGCATAAATTCTGGAAGGATGGGACCTTTTTAAGGAGGACTCCACAAGCAGGGATTGGTGAGACAACTGTGAGTTCTCAAATCTTTTGCAATGGAGAGTTCTATACCTGGAGTCCAATTTGCCTGGAACAGCAGGAATTGCATAAGGAGTCTCCAGGCATCGTGTGAAAGTTTGAGACAAAAGCTTGTGAAGAGGAAGCTTAAGTGACTCTGCAGGAGGTTGAGGGTATTTAGAACCAGCATCCAATTGAAGTTCCAGGTCATCAGCCTTCTCGCGAAGAAAAGAAGAGAAAGATAGCTGAACCGCCAATGCCTTGCCTCGAGAGGGACTCGATGACTTCGAGGCAGCCTGGGTCGAAGATGAAGCCTCAGCGGGGAAATAATCTTCAAAAGAATACGGAGACTTTGACGAGGCAATGGAAGCTGCTGAGTCCTTGAGGCCTGGAAGTGGAGACCTCGATCAAGGAGTCGGTGGTCTGGAAGAGCTGGAAGGTGTAGATTGAAGCTTAGTTGAAGAACGGCGCTTTTTGGAAGAATAGCTATGCCTGGAGGTATGCCTAGAGGAAGGCCTCGATCGATGGATCGATGGTGATGCTTAGAAGCAGGTCTCGAGGATCGAGGAGACTTCGCCCCGGATATGGAAGCAGACGTTGCTACCAGGGAATGGATAGGACTAGAAGCTGTAGATCGGAGCTCAGGAGGCTTGATGGAAGAATCTCGAGGCACTCCCAAAGACTCTGCTCCTTGTATGGAGTGTGGGGATTCTTGTTGAGGCACTTGCAAAGAATCTACTCCTTGCTTAGAGTGCATAGATAGTAACATAGTAACATAGTAGATGATGGCAGATAAAGACCCGAATGGTCCATCCAGTCTGCCCAATCTGATTCAATTTAAATTATTTTTATTTTTTTTCTTCTTAGCTATTTCTGGGCGAGAATCCAAAGCTTTACCCGGTACTGTGCTTGGGTTCCAACTGCCGAAATCTCTGTTAAGACTTACTCCAGCCCATCTACACCCTCCCAGCCATTGAAGCCCTCCCCTGCCCATCCTCCTCCAAACGGCCATGCACAGACACAGACCGTACAAGTCTGCCCAGTAACTGGCCTAGTTCAATCTTTAATATTATTTTCTGATTCTAAATCTTCTGTGTTCATCCCACGCTTCTTTGAACTCAGTCACAGTTTTACTCTCCACCACTTCTCTCGGGAGCGCATTCCAGGCATCCACCACCCTCTCCGTAAAGTAGAATTTCCTAACATTGCCCCTGAATCTACCACCCCTCAACCTCAAATTATGTCCTCTGGTTTTACCATTTTCCTTTCTCTGGAAAAGATTTTGTTCTACGTTAATACCCTTTAAGTATTTGAACGTCTGAATCATATCTCCCCTGTCTCTCCTTTCCTCTAGGGTATACATATTCAGGGCTTCCAGTCTCTCCTCATATGTCTTCTGGCGCAAGCCTCCTATCATTTTCGTCGCCCTCCTCTGGACTGCCTCAAGTCTTCTTACGTCTTTCGCCAGATACGGTCTCCAAAACTGAACACAATACTCCAAGTGGGGCCTCACCAATGACCTGTACAGGGGCATCAACACCTTCTTCCATCTACTGACTACGCCTCTCTTTATACAGCCCAGAATCCTTCTGGCAGCAGCCACTGCCTTGTCACATTGTTTTTTCGCCTTTAGATCTTCGGACACTATCACCCCAAGGTCCCTCTCCCCGTCCGTGCATATCAGCTTCTCTCCTCCCAGCATATACGGTTCCTTCCTATTATTAATCCCCAAATGCATTACTCTGCATTTCTTTGCATTGAATTTTAGTTGCCAGGCATTAGACCATTCCTCTAACTTTTGCAGATCCTTTTTCATATTTTCCACTCCCTCTTCGGTGTCTACTCTGTTACAAATCTTGGTATCATCTGCAAAAAGGCACACTTTTCCTTCTAACCCTTCAGCAATGTCACTTACATACATATTGAACAGGATTGGCCCCAGCACCGAACCCTGAGGGACTCCACTAGTCACCTTTCCTTCCTTCGAGCGACTTCCATTAACCACCACCCTCTGGCGTCTGTCCGACAGCCAGTTTCTGACCCAGTTCACCACTTTGGGTCCTAACTTCAGCCCTTCAAGTTTGTTCAACAGCCTCTTATGAGGAACTGTATCAAAGGCTTTGCTGAAATCCAAGTAAATTACATCTAGCATATGTCCTCGATCCAGCTCTCTGGTCACCCAATCAAAAAATTCAATCAGGTTCGTTTGGCACGCTTTACCTTTTGTAAAGCCATGTTGCCTCGGATCCTGTAACCCATTAGATTCAAGGAAATACACTATCCTTTCTTTCAGCAACACTTCCATTATTTTTCCAACAACTGAAGTGAGGCTCACCGGCCTGTAGTTTCCTGCTTCATCCCTGTGACCACTTTTATGAATAGGGACCACATCCGCTCTCCTCCAATCCCCAGGAATCACTCCCGTCTCCAGAGATTTGTTGAACAAGTCTTTAATAGGACTCGCCAGAACCTCTCTGAGCTCCCTTAGTATCCTGGGATGGATCCCGTCTGGTCCCATCGCTTTGTCCACCTTCAGTTTTTCAAGTTGCTCATAAACACCTTCCTCCGTGAACGGCGCAGAATCTGCTCCATTTTCTCGTGTAACTTTGCCAGACAATCTCTGTCCTTCTCCAGGATTTTCTTCTGTGAACACAGAACAGAAGTATTTGTTTAGCACATTTGCTTTCTCCTCATCACTCTCCACATATTTGTTCCCAGCATCTTTTAGCCTAGCAATTCCATTTTTTATCTTCCTCCTTTCACTAATATATCTGAAAAAATTTTTATCTCCCTTTTTTACATTTTTAGCCATTTGTTCTTCCACCTGTGCCTTCGCCAAACGTATCTCTCTCTTGGCTTCTTTCAGTTTCACCCTGTAGTCCTTTCTGCTCTCCTCTTCTTGGGTTTTTTTATATTTCATGAACGCCAACTCTTTCGCCTTTATTTTCTCAGCCACTAGGTTGGAGAACCATATCGGCTTCCTTTTTCTCTTGTTTTTATTGATTTTCTTCACATAAAGGTCCGTAGCCATTTTTATCGCTCCTTTCAGCTTAGACCACTGTCTTTCCACTTCTCTTATGTCCTCCCATCCTAACAGCTCTTTTTTCAGGTACTTTCCCATTGCATTAAAGTCCGTACGTTTGAAATCTAGGACTTTAAGTATCGTGCGGCCGCTCTCCACTTTAGCCGTTATA
Source organism: Geotrypetes seraphini (assembly GCF_902459505.1). Classification (NCBI taxonomy): domain Eukaryota; kingdom Metazoa; phylum Chordata; class Amphibia; order Gymnophiona; family Dermophiidae; genus Geotrypetes; species Geotrypetes seraphini. The sequence goes on along the minus strand of NC_047090.1, from coordinate 193,269,767 downwards.
TCAAACCAAACCGTTTGATGATCGCTACTACCCAGGTGAGCACCCACTCAAACATTAGAGATACTCTCTCCATTTGTGAGGACCAGATCCAATATCGCTTTTTCCCTTGTGGGTTCCGTCACCATTTGTCTGAGCAGAGCCTCTTGAAAGGCATCCACAATCTCCCTACTTCTTTCCGATTCCGCAGACGGAACATTCCAGTCCGCATCCGGCAGGTTGAAATCTCCCAACAGCAGAACCTCCTCTTTCCTTCCAAACTTTTGGATATCCACAATCAGATCCTTATCAATTTGCTGCGATTGAGTCGGAGGTCTGTAGACTACACCCACGTAGATAGAAGCTCCATCTTCTCTTTTCAGAGCAATCCATATCGCTTCTTCCTCTCCCCAGGTCCCTTGCATTTCGGTCGCTTGGATATTGCTCTTTACATAGATGCCAGATTAGACACTCGCAAAGACTTTGCTCCCTGCATAGTGTGAAGTTTCAGCCCCAGGCATAGGAAGAGGCTCAACCTCGAGGGAGTCTGCAGAATGTCCAGGCTGGATTATAGATGCCAGCTTCGGTCCCATTTTAGTTAGGAACTGAACAAATTGCTGCTCTAACATGTTCTGGAAGGAAGCCGGCAAGGATGGATCTGCGTCTGAAACCGGACCACTTGCTACGGCTATAGGTTCCAAAGTGGCAGTGGAAATGTGCTTCGACTTGGAAGTCTTAGAAAGCTTGAGGACCACCGCTGGAACTTTCTGCTGAGCTATCTGACCTGAGGATAAAGGGGAAGATACGGCAGGTGTACTCAAGGTAAAAGATGTCCCAAACAAGGAAGGTCTGATGAGGCTCAAGGTCGGAGTCATTGAAGCAGGAGGACCCTCGGTAGAAGGTGGAACCGAAGCCGCTTTTGAAGTTGAGGGTGTGACTGAAGAGTACATCCCGAAAAGCTTCTCCACTAAAATCCGACGACGTTTAAGGGCTCGAGGTTGAAGAGTAGCACAGCACGACTTCGGTTGATGGTCCAGCCCAAGGCACTTGAGGCACCAACAGTGTGGGTCCGTGAGGGAAATCGCACGCTAGCACTGGCTACACTTCTTGAAGTCCATTGCTGGCCAGGGCATAGGAAGAAAAATAGCCACAGCAAAGTCGAAGCCCACAGGCTGCGGCCGAGCGGCCTGACCCGCCAATCGAACGGAGAAAAATAAAATAAGATTTTTTTTTAACTGAAAAGAACACAGCGATTCGCAAAGAAAATAAACACAAACTGCGGTGATAGAAGGCACGAAGTAACAAAGTTAAACACAGAGAGTCAAAGACGGACTTCTCAGCTCTGCGGAAAACTGAGAACTGAGGAGACTTGCCCTGCGCTGGGCGGGAAGGCACTCGCACATGTGCGGTGTGGCTGACTCGAAACTTCTAAGTTTCTTCTTGCAAGGCAGTCCGCATCCGGGCTCCGTGGATGACGTCACCCATATATGAGAATAGGATGCCTGCTTGTCCTGGGATAATCCATATATACCGCGTATCAACAAGGGATCCAAGAGGAAAAACAACAAGGAACCGGCGTTGCTCACTGTAGCGGTGAAAGAAGTGATCAGAGACAAGAAGATTTTGTTTAAGGAATGGAAAAGGTTGAAAACTGGAAAAAGTACAAACAGCATCAAAGCAGGTGCCATAAGGCGGTAAGAGGGGCCAAAAGAGACGAGGAAAAAATAGCCAAGGAGGCAAAAAACTTCAAGCCTTTCTTTCAATATATTAAGGGGAAAATGCCCCACGAAGGAAGCGGTGGAGCCGTTGGATGACCATGGAATAAAGGGAGTGCTAAAGGAGGACAAAGCCATCGCCGACAAACTGAACACATTTTTTGCGTCTATGTTTACCAAAGAGGATATACACAACATACAGGCTATACGCAGGAAACGAAGACAGGAAACTGACAAGGTTGATGGTCAGTCTAGAAGAGGTATGCAGGCAGATTGATAGGCTTAAAAATGATAAATCCCCAGGACCGGATGGCATCCATCCGATGGTAATCGAGAAACTGAAAGGGGCTATAGCTGAACTGCTTCAACTAATAGTCAATCTGTAGCAGTATAGAAGCTTTCAATAATAAACAATGATTAATGTTTCTATTGATCTTTTTATACTTATATGTATTAAATGTTCTTCATTGCATTGTATTTTCACTGATAATGTTCAGTTCTCTTGTTATGTTACCTGCATCGAACTGGAAGGTATATGTTATGTTATCTTCTATAGAAGCCAAATAGCGGTGTTTTGAAGAGACTGAAGTCTCTTCAGGTTTGTGTGACTATATACTAGGTATGCTATGTTGTAATAGTCTAATCTGGTGACTAGTAAAGACAAAACAAGGATATGAAAGGAGCCACAGTCAAAATATTTCCTGACTGAATTAATAATTGGAAGGAACCGTATATGCTGGGAGGTGAGAAGCTGATATGCATGGATGGGGAGAGGGACCTCGGGGTGATAGTGTCCGAAGATCTAAACGCCGAAAAAACAGAGTGACAAGGCAGTGGCTGCTGCCAGAAGGATGCTGGGCTGTATAAAGAGATGCGTAACCAGTAGAAGGAAGAAGGTGTTGATGCCCCTGTACAAGTCATTGGTGAAGCCCCACTTGGAGTACTGTGTTCAGTTTTGGAGACCATATCTGGTGAAGGACATAAGAAGACTTGAAGCGGTCCAGAGGAAGGCGACGAAAATGATAGAAGGCTTGCGCCAGAAGACGTATGAGGAGACTGGAAGCCCTGAATATGTATACCCTAGAGGAAAGGAGGGACAGGGATATGATTCAGACGTTCAAATACTTGAAGGGTATTAACGTAGAACAAAATCTTATCCAGAGAAAGGAAAATGGTAAAACCAGAGGACATAATTTGAGGTTGAGGGGTGGTAGATTCAAGAGCAATGTTAGGAAATTCTACTTTACGGAGAGGGTGGTGGATGCCTGGAATGCGCTCCCGAGAGAGGTGGTGGAGAGGAAAACGGTGACGGAGTTCAAAGAAGCCTGGGATGAACACAGAGGATCTAGAATCAGAAAATAATAGTAAATATTGAAGAACTAAGGCCAGTACTAGGTAGACTTGCACGGTCTGTATATGGTCGTTTGAGGGAGGATGGGCTGAAGAGGGCTTCAATGGCTGGGAGGGTGTAGATGGGCTGGAGTGGATTTTGACAGAGATTTTGGCAGTTGGAACCCAAGCACAGTACCGGGTAGAGCTTTGGATTCTTGCCCAGAAATAGCTAAGAAAAAAAATTAAAAATTTAAATTGAATCAGGTTGGGCAGACTGGATGGACCATTCGGGTCTTTATCTGCTGTCATCTACTATGTTACTATGGATGTTACAAATCGGGAAGGATTCCGGAAGACTGGAAACATAAAAACATAGAATATGACGGCAGAAAAGGGCCTTCGGCCCAACAAGTCTGCCCACTCAAATAACCCTCCCCTCTAAGTTCTTCTATGAAGTGAGCCCACGTGTTGATCCCATTTGTTCTTAAAGTCAGTCACGTTACTGGCCTCAACTACCTGAAGTGGAAGATCTTTCCAACGGTCAACCACCCTTTCGGTGAAGAAGTACTTCCTAGTGTCACTATGAAATTTCCCGCTCCTGATATTTAGCGGATGCCCTTTTGTCGCCGTAGGGCCTGTAAGGAAGAAGATGTCTTCTTCCACCTCAATATGGCCAGTAATGTATTTGAAGGTGGTGGCGAATGTTACGCTGATGTTCAAGAAAAATTCGAGGGGTGATCTGGGAAACTACAGACCGGTGAGTATGACCTCAATACCGGGAAAGATGGTAGAGGTGCTGATAAAAGGATCGCATCATTGAGCACCTTGATGAACACAATCTGATGAGGACCAGCTAGCATGGCTTCAGCAAAGGAAGATCTTGCTTGACGAACTTGCTGCACTTCTTCGAGGGAGTAAACAGGCAGATAGACAAAAGTGGCCCGATCGACACTGTATATCTGGATTTTCAGAAGGCGTTCTACAACTTCAAAAAAATTGCAAGCCATGGGTAAAATACTCACGTGGATTAAAATCTGGCTGGCGGATAGGAAACAGAGAGTGGGAGTAAATGGACAATACTCAGACTGGAAAAGTGTCACCAGTGGAATGCCACAGGGTTCGGTGCTTGGGGAGAGAGAGGTGGTGGAGAGGAAAACGGTGACGGAGTTCAAAGAAGCCTGGGATGAACACAGAGGATCTAGAATCAGAAAATAATAGTAAATATTGAAGAACTAAGGCCAGTATTAGGTAGACTTGCACGGTCTGTATATGGTCGTTTGAGGGAGGATGGGCTGAAGAGGGCTTCAATGGCTGGGAGGGTGTAGATGGGCTGGAGTGGATTTTGACAGAGATTTTGGCAGTTGGAACCCAAGCACAGTACCGGGTAGAGCTTTGGATTCTTGCCCAGAAATAGCTAAGAAAAAAAATTAAAAATTTAAATTGAATCAGGTTGGGCAGACTGGATGGACCATTCGGGTCTTTATCTGCTGTCATCTACTATGTTACTATGGATGTTACAAATCGGGAAGGATTCCGGAAGACTGGAAACATAAAAACATAGAATATGACGGCAGAAAAGGGCCTTCGGCCCAACAAGTCTGCCCACTCAAATAACCCTCCCCTCTAAGTTCTTCTATGAAGTGAGCCCACGTGTTGATCCCATTTGTTCTTAAAGTCAGTCACGTTACTGGCCTCAACTACCTGAAGTGGAAGATCTTTCCAACGGTCAACCACCCTTTCGGTGAAGAAGTACTTCCTAGTGTCACTATGAAATTTCCCGCTCCTGATATTTAGCGGATGCCCTTTTGTCGCCGTAGGGCCTGTAAGGAAGAAGATGTCTTCTTCCACCTCAATATGGCCAGTAATGTATTTGAAGGTGGTGGCGAATGTTACGCTGATGTTCAAGAAAAATTCGAGGGGTGATCTGGGAAACTACAGACCGGTGAGTATGACCTCAATACCGGGAAAGATGGTAGAGGTGCTGATAAAAGGATCGCATCATTGAGCACCTTGATGAACACAATCTGATGAGGACCAGCTAGCATGGCTTCAGCAAAGGAAGATCTTGCTTGACGAACTTGCTGCACTTCTTCGAGGGAGTAAACAGGCAGATAGACAAAAGTGGCCCGATCGACACTGTATATCTGGATTTTCAGAAGGCGTTCTACAACTTCAAAAAAATTGCAAGCCATGGGTAAAATACTCACGTGGATTAAAATCTGGCTGGCGGATAGGAAACAGAGAGTGGGAGTAAATGGACAATACTCAGACTGGAAAAGTGTCACCAGTGGAATGCCACAGGGTTCGGTGCTTGGGTCTGTGCTCTTCAACATATTTATAAACGATCTGGAAATTGGCACGACGGGAGAGGTGGTTAAATTTGCAAGCGATACTAAGTTATTCAGAGTACTGATGACGCAGGATTGCAAAGATCTGCAATGTGACATAAACACGCTCGAGAAATGTCCCACAACATGGCAAATGAGGTTCAATGTGGATAAGTGTAAGGTGATGCATGTCAGTAACAAAAATCTTATACACGAATACAGGATGTCAGGGGTGGTACTTGGAAAGACCCCCCAGGAAAGAGACTTGGGAGTACTGGCCGACAAGTTGATGAAGCTATCTGTGCAATGCACGGCGGCAGCAAAAAGGGCGAACAGAATGCTAGGAATGATTAATAAAGGGATCACGAACAGATTGGAGAAGGTTATCATGCCGATGTACCGGGCCATGGTACGCCCTCACCTGGAATACTGTGTCCAGCACTGGTCGCCGTACATGAAGAAGGACACAGTACTACTTGAAAAGGTCCAGAGAAGAGCGACTAAAATGGTTAAGGGGTTGGAGGAGTTGCCATACAGCAAGAGATTAGAGAAACTGGGCCTCTTCTCCCTTGAGGGGACATGATCGAAACAGTGAAGATAAGGGAGGAATAGACTTAGTAGATAAATACAGGTTGTTCACCTTCTCCAAGGTAGAGAGAAAGAACGAGAGAGCACTCTCTAAAGTTAAAAGGGGATAGATTACGTACAAACGTAAGGAAGTTCTTCTTCACCCAGAGAGTGGTGGAAACTGGAACGCTCTTCTGGAGGCTGTAATAGGGGAAAACACCCTCCAGGGATTCAAGACAAAGTTAGGCAAGTTCCTGCTGAACCGGAATGTACGCAGGTAGGGCTGGTCTCAGTTAGAGCACTGGTCTGACCCAGCAGCGGCAATTCTTATGTTCTTAACTTTGCACTTAAGCTGGCTTGCCAGCAGACTTTTTTTTACTCAATCAAGTGCTGCATCAACTGTAGGTTCACGCGGATTCCCGGTCTCACATTAAAGCAGCCTGTAGAGGATCGCTGGTCACCTGAAGTGATCCTAGCAGGCTTCCGTAGCCTCAGCAGCACGTTCTCTCTGCCGTGGTCCCATACATCAGTGGAGGGGCAGGACCACATCAGAGGGAACATGCTGCGGAGGCCGAAGGCAGCCTGTTAGGATCACTACAGCTGACCGGCGATCCTCTGCAGGCTGCTTTATTGTGATACCGGGAAGCCGCATGAACCTACAGCTGATGCAGTGCATGTACCTGAGCATGCACAGGTAATGGTGTCAGAGGCTGGAGCAGCCTGCCAGCTTCTCTGCTTCTCAAACAGCATAGGCAGGTCTCCAAAGGCAAAATTTCAGCTGACAGGGCTTGAGAATCCCTGCTAGCAAAGGTATGATCTGAGGAGGGGGGGAGGGAGAGTGGCAATGGTGGCAGTGCAAGGGGGGGTGGACTGAGAGGAAATTTCTGCCCCCCCCAAAACAAAAACAAACAAACAAAAAAATCACATCATCAGTGTGCACAGTGTCAAAGCCACAAACTATAAATGTACCATCATGTGCAATGCTACACACACAGTGCATGCTCTTTTCTATTCACACTCATGGCCTTGTTGCTTGCACTCATGGTATCTCTTCAAAGATGATATACAAATAAGAATAACAACTTTATTTTTATATACCGCAATACCACAAACAGTTCAGAGCGGTTTACAGAGGAAGAGACTGTATACAGACAGCGATGTTACAAAAAACTTTCAAAATTACATTAGCATGGTAAGATTAATCAAATTTTTCCTGGAAGTATTTTAGAAGTACAACAAAGCAGAAAAGGAGTTGGAGAAATTTATCAAAGAGATAAGTTTTGATTGACTTCCTAAAAGTTTGGTAAGAAAGAGCGTTTGAGATAAAGTTGGTTAAACATTTATTCCATTTGCCTGCTTGTAATGATAATGTTCTATCGAGGAATCTCTTGTAGATACAGCCCTTCAAGGATGGGAAAGCGAACAATTAGGCACTACGTATACAAGTTGCGCCTGGAAATTCTAAATGATGAGATAGATTGGGGATGACCCTGTTAAGGTTTTGAAGCAAAGGCAAGCAAACTTAAAAATAACCCTTGCTTCCATGGGGAGCCAGTGTAGTTTTTTATAATACAGGCTTACATGATCCGATTTCTTGAGACCGTAGAACAATTCTCAGTCATTTGATGGTTTTCTTAATAGATCCCAAGTATATAATATCGCAATAGTCTAAGATACTTAAGATCAAAGATTGAACCAGCAGTCGAAAAGAGAAGAAATCAAAATAGTGTTTAATGATACAAAGTTTCCATAAAGTAAAAAAAAACATTTTTTAATCTTAGAGTTAGTGTGATCTTCGAAAGTCAAGCTTCAGTCCAAGATGACACCCAGGATTTTGATGGTAGAATTAATTGGGTGGTCTGACCCATTTAATCTCAAAGAGGTATTTGTGATCTTGTTATTAGGACTTGCCAAAAAGAACTTAGTTTTATCCAAATTCAGTTTTAATTTAAATTGCGTAGTCCACTGCTCTACCTTGGTTTTTTTTTAACTGTTTTGTTTTTTTATTTTTGCTTTCTTCCCTATCATCCTAGATTGTCACAGAGCCAGAATGGGGTTGGAGAGGTTGTAACCCTATACTTCTACTAAGACTAAGGGATCCTTTTATTAAGGTACACATTTAGCGAGCACTAAATCAGTTAGCGTACCTTAATAAAAGGACCCCTAAGTATCTTAATAAAAAATTTATCCCGCGACTTAGCCTATGTTTTAGATTTCGGAACCTTATGTGATTGAGTTTGACACCCCATCAATGCAGAAGGCTGTTGAAGGCCCTCTAAGATAGGTACCACTCTCCTGGGACTAGGGTATGCAGGCTGAGATAGTCGGCCTTTAAATTGTCCACTCCCAATGGGCACGCTGCTGATAGAGCTTGCAGGTAGACTTCTGCCCAGCGAAAATAACAGCTGTGCCTCCAGTTTCAATGGAGCACTCTTGGTGCCTCCCTGTTTGTTGACGTAGGCCACTGCAGTGGCACTGTCTGAGATAACCCTGACCACTTTGCCTTCCAGGTGTTCTCCAAGATCTGTAGGGCCAGATGAATGGTTTGAAGCTCCAAGCGTTTGCTTCTCTGTGAAGGCAACAATCAGCCCTGAACTGGGTGACCCTTGCAATGTCCCTCCCAGCCGTAAAGGCTGGCATCTGTTATGAGAATCACCCAAGAGGATATGAGGAGCAGCAAGTCTTTTTCCTGCGACTCTGGCCAGGGTCACCAACGGAAACTTTGATGTGCCTCCGCCGTCTGGATCAGCAGCTTCTGCAGAGAATCAGGCTGTGAAGATCAAAGAAACATGATGGCAGATAAAGGCCAAATGGCCCACCCAGTCTGCCCATCAGCAGTAACCATTATCTCTTCCTTTTTCTAAGAGATCCCATGTGCCTATCCCATGCTTTCTTAAATTCAGACACAGTCTCTGTCTCTACCACCTCTTCTGGGAGATTGTTCCATGCATCTACCCTTTCTGTAAAAAACTATTTCCTTAGAATACTCCTGAGCCTATCACCTCTTAACTTCATCTTATGCCCCCTCATTCCGAAGCTTCCTTTCAAATGAAAGAGACTCGACTCATGCACATTTACGCCACATAGGTATTTAAACGTCTCTATCATATCTCCCCTTTCCCACCCTTCTTCCAAAGTATACATATTGAGATCTTTAAGTCTGTCCCCATATGCTTTATCACAAAGATCACGCACCATTCTAGTAGCCTTTCTCTGGACCGACTCCATCCTTTTTATATCTTTTTGAAGGTGTGGCCTCCAGAATTGTACACAATATTCTAAATTAGGTCTCACCAGTCTTATACAGGAGCATCAATACCTCTTTTTTCCTACTGGCCATACCTCTCCCTATGCAACCTAGCATCCTTCTAGCTTTCGGCATCACCTTTTCAACCTGTTTGGCCACCTTAAGATCATCACATACAATCACACCCAAGTCCTACTCTTCTGTCAGCCACATAAGTTCTTCACCCCCTAAACCAGTGGTCTCAAACTCAAACCCTTTGCAGGGCCACATTTTTACAGTTTATAAATCTTTCCTTTTGGCTAAGTCTTGTAATTTATAGCTAAAGGGACATATGATAAAGAAACTGATTTTATTTTTGTGATTATGATAAGCATATGAAGGGCCTCAAAATAGTACCTGGCGGGCCGCATATGGCCCCCGGGCTGCGGGTTTGAGACCACTGCCCCAAAGCATGACCTTGCATTTCTAAGCATTAAATTTTGGTTGCCAAATTTCAGACCATTCTTCAAGCTTCGCCAGGTCTTTCTTCATGTTGTTCACACCATCCAGGGTGTCTACTCTATTACAGACTTTGGTATCATCTGCAAAGAAGCAAATCTTACCTGACAGCCCTTCAGCAATATCACTTATAAAAATGTTAAAAAACAGGCCTAAGAACAGAACTTTGAGGCACACTACTGGTAACATCCATTTCCTCAGAGCAATCTCCATTAACCACTACCCTCTGTCGTCTTCCACTCAACCAGTTTCTAACCCAGCCTGTCACTTTGGGGCCCATCCCAAGGGCACTCAGTTTATTTATTAGACATCTGGGTGGAACACTGTCAAAGTGGGACAATAGTGCATCTTGGAGAAGACATACGTAAATGAGTTTTCACCCATGAACAACCACTGTGAACGCCACCATTGAACCCTGCATCTGCAGATAGTGCTAAACCAAGGGAGTTAGTTGGTAGTGCCTGGATCTCCAAAAACTTGCATCTTAGTTAAGTTTGCATGGCTCTGGCAGAAAAACTTGGCCTTCTGCATGTTGAAGCAAATGCCCAAGGGATTGCAAGAGGGCTCCAAGTGAGTCTTCCGAAAGTTCACAATTCAACCTAGGTCTTGCAGCAGCTAGACAACTTGTGCCCCTGCTGTCTATCCTTTGTGCTTATCAGCCAGTCCAAGTCACCTGGATTCTTGCCTTGCACAGGGGTGATGCAACAATGACTATCACCTTGGTAAAGGTGCAAAATGCTGTTCCCAGATCGAATGGGAGCACTAAGAACTGTAAATGCCATCCCAGTACATGGAATCTCAGAAACTTCCTGAGAGCCGAAAATATGGGAATATGCAAGTAAGCCTCTGCCAAATCTAGAGAGGCCAGAAATTCCCCAGTGCCACCTGGTCTCCATCTGGAATCGGGACACCTTCAGCATTGCATTGACCAACTTCAGATCCAACATTGGTCTCTAATTGTCGAGTTTTTCTTGGTGTGACACCTGGGGTCCAGGTTGTCTCCCATAGCTCTCAGTTTGGTGAGTCCCCTAAAACTCTCAGGTCTCTTTTTACCAGGTTTATTATGGTCTACAGAATGACATTGATAAGTAACCTTTTCTCTTGGCAATAAAGCACAAATGTCAGAATGGCTTCAGTTTCCGAGCTTTTATTATGGATCACAGCACTACTTTGCTGCTGACCCAGCAAGTCACCAAACATATACTCCTGGGAAACAGTACAAAAGGAAAAATCAAACTCTCAAACCAAACCATATTACATTGCTTTCTGTTCAAAGGAATTTCCAAGAGGAAAAAAGAGCTTTAGAGTTTTCAACTGGCTTCTTATAAGCATCTACTGACTCAGCAGGTTGTTTATCACACAATAGCCTGTCCATTAGCCACAGTACTATAATATAACAAATGTCCAGCTCAGCAAAAATAGCCTAAAGAAACTCTCCACCAAAAAAGCACAGTTACTTACCGTAACAGGTGTTATCCAGGGACAGCAGGCATATATTCTCACATGTGGGTGACGTCATCTACGGAGCCCCGGCGCGGACAGCTTTTCAAGCAAACTTGATTGAAGTTTCAAGTTTGCACACTGCACCACGCATGTGCGTGCCTTCTCGCCCACTAGAGGGCGCATCCCACCTCGTGGTCCTCAGTTCCATAACTAGCAAGGAAGCCATCCCCGGGGAGGCGGGCGGGTTGTGAGAATATATGCCTGCTGTCCCTGGATAACACCTGTTACGGTAAGTAACTGTGCTTTATCCCAGGACAAGCAGGCATGATATTCTCACATGTGGGTGACCTCCAAGCTAACCAAAAAAGGGCAGGTGGGAGGATGGCAATTTAGGAAAACAGATTTTGCAAAACTGACTGGCCAAACCGGCCGTCACTCCTGGATAAAGTGTCCAGACAGTAATGAGAGGTGAATGTATGAACCGAAGACCAAGTGGCAGCCTTACATATGTCCTCCATCGGAGTGGATCGGAGGAAGGCTATCGAAGCTGCCATCGCTCGGACCTTGTGCCCCGTGACTCGACCCGGGGGAGGAAGGCCAGCCTGAGCGTAGCAAAAGGAAATGCAAGCGGCCAACCAGTTAGACAGAGTGCGCTTGGAAACTGGATGCCCTAATCGATTGGGATCGAAGGACAAAAACAATTGAGGAACCTTCCGATGAGGCCTGGTGCGTTGGAGATAAAATGCCAACGCCCTCTTACAGTCAAGCGTGTGAAGCGCCGTCTCGCCAGGATGGGAGTGGGGCTTCGGGAAGAACACAGGAAGGACAATGGACTGATTGAGGTGGAAGTCAGAAACAACTTTAGGTAAAAACTTAGGATGGGTGCGGAGAACCACCTTGTCGTGATGAAAGACAGTGAAAGGGGGGTCCGCAACCAAGGCTTGCAACTCCCCGATCCGCCTGGCGGAGGTGAGGGCAATTAGAAACACCGCCTTCCAAGTCAGAAATTTTAAGAGGGACTTGTTGAGTGGCTCAAACGGGGGTTTCATCAGTTGAGCCAGAACCACATTCAAATTCCACACGACAGACGGAGGTTTAAGAGGGGGACAAACCCTGAGTAACCCTTTCATGAAGCGTGTCACCAAGGGATGGAGTGACAGAGGGCGTCCCTCCAGAGGTTGGTGGAAAGCAGAAATCGCACTGAGATGAACCCGCACCGAAGAGGTTTTCAAGCCGGAGCGCGACAAATGAAACAAATATTCTAAAACCGAGGATACCGGAACTGATACCGGATCCAGGTGAAAAGACGAGCACCAGGTGGAAAACCTGGTCCATTTCTGCGCATAGCAAAGCCTCGTCGAGATCTTGCGGGAGGCTTCCAACACCTCCTTCACCGATTGAGACAGGTCCGGAGGAGTCAGGGAACAAGAAACCAGGCTGTCAGGTGCAATGACTGCAGATTGGGATGTAACATGGATCCTTGACTCTGAGACAGCAGAGAAGGAGAGACAGGCAGGGGAAGAGGCTCTCTGGCACTGAGCTGGAGTAGCAGGGAGAACCAGTGCTGACGCGGCCACCGAGGTGCTATGAGAATCATCGTGGCCGTGGACGATTTTAGGTGTACCAACGTTCGCATGATCAGAGGGAACGGAGGGAATGCATACAGGAACCTCCCTTCCCAGTCGAGTAGGAAGGCATCCGCTTCCAGACGGTCCTGCGAGTACATCCGAGAACAATATAGTGGTAGTTTGTGTGTCTCCGGAGAGGCAAACAGATCCACCTGTGGCGTTCCCCAGCGAGCGAAGACCTCGCGTAGAACTGCTGAGTGTAGAGTCCACTCGTGCGGTTGCAGAAGTCGACTCAGTTTGTCCGCCAGGCAATTCCGTTCTCCTTGGATGTAGACTGCCCGGAGGAAGATGTTCCGGGAGGCCGCCCACTCCCAGAGGCGAAGAGCTTCGGAGCAGAGGGGCCATGACCCTGTTCCTCCCTGCTTGTTCACATAATACATTGCCACCTGATTGTCCGTGCGGACGAGGACCACCTGGTCCTGCAATATGTGAACGAAGGCTCGAAGTGCTAGGAAGATGGCTCGCAGCTCTAGCACGTTGATATGACACTGACGGTCTTCTGACGACCACAGGCCCTGCGTGCGAAGACCGTCGAGATGGGCTCCCCACGCGTACTCCGAGGAGTCCGTGGTCAGGACCTTGCGAAAAGGCGGAGTGCGAAACAATAGCCCCCTGGACAGATTTGAAGAGTCTGTCCACCAACGCAGCGATTTCCGCAAGGGCGGAGTTACCGAAATGAGGCGAGACACCGGGTCGCACTCCTGGCGCCACTGGGACGCGAGGGTCCACTGAGGGATCCTCAGGTGTAGCCTCGCAAACGGCGTGACATGTACCGTCGAGGCCATATGGCCCAGCAGCATCATCATGCGCTTGGCCGACACCCTCGATAGTTGGGAGACCTGGCGGCTCATCCGTACCAAGGTTTCCACCCGCTGGGTCGGCAGGTAGGAGCGTAGGCGCACCGTGTCCAGCACCGCACCTATGAATTGAAGAGACTGCGACGGTCTCAACTGAGACTTTGGAAAGTTTATCTCGAACCCGAGAGTTTGCAGGAAGGCAATAGACTGTCGGGTCGCTGAGATAACCCCCTCCCTGGTCGGGGCTTTGATGAGCCAATCGTCCAGGTAAGGGAACACATGGAGTCCACGTGACCTGAGGGCTGCTGCCACCACCACCATGCACTTCGTGAATACTCGTGGGGACGCGGCCAGGCCGAAGGGCAGTACCTTGTACTGGAGGTGGAGGTCCCCCACCTGGAATCGTAAGAATCTTCGACAGGCGGGGTGCACCGGAACATGGGTGTATGCTTCCTTCAGGTCGAGGGAGCACATCCAGTCCCCTTCCCCCAAGAGGGGGTACAAAACCGGGAGAGATAGCATTCGAAACTTCTCCCGGGCCAGGAATTTGTTGAGCTTCCTGAGGTCCAGTATGGGGCGCAGGTCCCCGGTCTTTTTTGGGACCAAAAAGTAGCGGGAGTAAAACCCCGTACCCCACTGGTCCTTGGGGACCGGCTCGACCGCCCGAAGCTTCAAGAGGGCTTTGGCTTCGGTTATAAGGGTCGGTAGCTGCGAACGGTTGCAGGGGACTAAACTTGGGGGACTGTCCGGCGGCGAGGACACAAAGTTGAGCGAGTAGCCCTCGGAGACGATCCGGAGCACCCAAGCGTCTGAGGTAATCCCGGTCCATGCCTCCCGGAAGAACCGAAGACGGCCCCCGATAGGAAGGGGTTCCTGAGAAAGTGCGGAGGGGAACCCGCCCCGTCCGCTCATCCCGTCAAAAGGAAGGCGCTGGCTTAGAAGGGCCCTGCGCCGGGGCTTGGGGTTGTCCCCCTCTGCCTCGCTGAGACGGACGTCTCGGAGGCGGTCTCGAGAAAGCCGGGGTCGACTTCTGAGGGTATCGGCGCGGCGGAGGCCGAAAGGGTTTCTGCGGCGGGGGCCTAGGTTTGGGGCGGACCAGGGATGCTAGAGAGCGCTCCTGTTCCGACAAGCGCTTGGTCGCCGCATCCAATGACTCGTCGAATAACTCGGACCCCACACAAGGCAAGTCTGCCAGGCGTTCCTGCAGGTTTGGGTCCATGTCGAGGGTGCGAAGCCAGGCCAAGCGGCGCATGGCCACCGCGAGGGCCGACACCCTCGAAACCAGCTCAAAGGCGTCGTACACTGCATGGAATAGGTACAACCGCAATTGAGACAGGTTGGACATAAACTTGTCGAATCCTGCTCTTTGGGAGTCCGGTAACGAGTTCCGATATTGAGGAAGGTCCTTCACCATACCACGCAAAAAGGAGGAAAAGGTGAAGGCGTAGTTTAGAACCCTGGTGGCCATCAGGGAATTTGAATAGAGGCGGCGGCCAAACTTGTCCAGGGTCCGCCCCTCCCTGCCTGGTGGAACCGCCGCCGAAACCCGTGAGGGCTGTGATTTTTTAAGAGCAGACTCCACCAGAAGAGACTGGTGTGAGAGCTGCGCCTTATCGAACCCTTTAGGGGGAATCGTCCTATACTTCGATTCCATTTTTGAAGGCACAGACGTGACTGTAAGAGGGTTTGACAAGTTCTTCAGCCAGGTTTGCAGAAGGACACTGTTGAGAGGGAGTCTAGGCACCTCCCTAGGAAGAATGGGGAGGTCCTGTTCCTCCAAAAATTCTTTGGAATACCGAGAGCCTACCATCAGGTCAATCCCCAGGGCTTGGGCCATGTCCTGAACGAAGGATGAAAATGAGGACGGCCTAGCCTGGGGAGAGGGGGTTCTCGACCGCCCCACCGAGGAGAGGGGGGAGGTCTCATGGGAATAATGAGGATCCCTAACCGATCCCGAATCCCAGGATCCCCTCTCGAGGGCCCTCGAGGGGGAAGGGGAAGTTGTCCTCCTCGCAGAACCCTTGGGTGAGGACCCCGGGGTTCGTGGGACACTCTCCCGTTTCCTCGGCGAGGCGGCCCGGGAAGACTTCCCATGGGGTGAGCGGAGGAGCCTCGGGTTGTCGAGGCGCAACTCCGACACCTGCAACGCCTCGCCCCCGAACGACAGGGAACGGTCGCGCCGAGGCGAGCCTCGGGGCCGCTTAGACTTCCTCGATCGACGCCCCGTCCGAGGTCGCGTCGAGGGCGAGGTGTGTCTGGAAGACCCGGAGGAAGAGGAGGAAAGACGGCGCACTCTGCGCAACTTTTCTTTGGGCCTTACACTCCGCTCAGGGGGTTCCCCCGAGGTCGAGGTCCGGGGCGGGGCCGAGACCGAGGTGAACGGGGTCCCAGTACCCGAGACCGAGGTCGCCGAGGCCGGGGCTCCCGAGGGAGCCGAGGCCGGGGCCTCCGAGACCGAAGGCGTCCAGGCCGAGGTCGAGGCCGCCGGAACCGCAGCACGCTGCAACACTTCCAGGGCTCCCGACAGCTCCGATGAGATCAGAGCTCGGAGGAGATCCTGGAAGGCCGGAATCCCCACGAAGGTGGGGAGTTCCGAGTCCGGGGCACACTCCCTGGAGGGCGACCTCGGTCTCGAGTATTCCCTCGGGGTGTGCGGAGTCGAGGTCCGATGCGGGGCCGGGGTCGACCCACCCGCCTTGGCCTGACTCGAGGATGGCTTCTTTGCTGAAGGGGATGGAACAGAGGACTTACCCGAAGCTTGCTTCACTGACGACGCCTTCGAGGAGGAGGGCCGAGGCGAGGCCAAGGCCCCCGAGGACGCCGAGGCCGAGGTCAAGGCCGGGGCCGAAGCCGAGGCCGACGTCGAGGCCTTAGGCGGCGCGTCGACGGCGAACAATTCGGCCATTCTTGCCTTACGGCGACGGAGGGCCCTGTTTTGGAAGGTAGCACAGCGATCACACGAGTCTGTCGGATGTTCGGGCCCAAGACAGACAATGCACCACCGGTGAGGGTCAGTGATGGAAAGCAACCTCTCACACCGGCTGCACTTTTTGAATCCCGTAACAGGACGGGACATCCACGAAGAAAAAGAAGAAGGCCGGGAACGTACCGACGTCCCGCGGCCACGGCTTCCGGGAGCTCCCGGAACCCGACGAAAAACGAAAGACTTTTTTTTTTTTTTTTTTTTTAAAAGAAACGAAAGGAAAAGAGTACCGCGAACTAATTCGAAGGGAAAAACAAACTAAACGCGGCAGCTAGAAGGCAAAAACACTGGAGCTCAGATCCACAGGGCTTTCTTGCTCCGCGGAAAAATTTGAACTGAGGACCACGAGGTGGGATGCGCCCTCTAGTGGGCGAGAAGGCACGCACATGCGTGGTGCAGTGTGCAAACTTGAAACTTCAATCAAGTTTGCTTGAAAAGCTGTCCGCGCCGGGGCTCCGTAGATGACGTCACCCACATGTGAGAATATCATGCCTGCTTGTCCTGGGATAAAGGTAAGTATTCATATACAGCAGGTCCATACTCTGCCACTCTGCCGTTGCAGAGTAGCTCCTGGCCATAGTTGCTAGCCAGCATTTTAATTAGATACTGCTGTCTGCATGAGCTCCAGCAAGCAAACATCTCTCACTGGGGAATAGCTAATACGTTCACAAACTCTGCACAGCTCAGAGGCTCTCTCATAAGAATGTCCAACCTTCCTTCAAAACAAAAACTTCAAAGAAGAACAAAAAGGCAAAACAGTCCTTTCCAGGGTTTAAGCCACCCAGGTTTGTAGCTCTAATCACAGTTCTAGCCACAATGATTAATCATAGCAAATTCACAGACTCACGATTTTCCTGCCCAAGTGGGTGTTTTTTTCAAACATCCTGGCAGGTTTATTTTATAGCCTCTTCACCCCCTTTGCCCTCTCCTACCCACACTGGCACTGTGATGTAAATAAAATAAACAAAGAAGACTTTTCTTCTCTCTGTTAAATCCTAGCTCACGTTTGCCGTCTAACACCAGCTCTGGCAGGACACACATTTCAAATCTGACATATTGTAATCACAAAAAAGAAAATAAAATATTTTTTCTACCTTTTGTTGTCTGGTCATTAATCAAATCATGTTGGTCTTCTGATAACTTGCTTGACAGGGTCTCCTTTCTTCGTGCTAACCATCTATCTTCCATCTCTGTCCTCCCCTTCCTTTTCCCTTCCCTCCCCCGGAGGTCTGGCATCTTCTTTTCTCATCTCCATCCAAGCAGCTGATGGACCCCACCATCCCCAGATCAACCATCTCTCCTTTTCTCAACTACCCTTTCATCCAGCATCTCTCCCTCCTTCCCCAGTGTAACATTTTTCCTGCCCTCCTTTCTGCCTCCCCATCCATCTTGCCCTCTTAATGAGTCCAATACTTTCTGCCTCCAGCACTCTTTCTCTCTGTCCTTGCCTCTTCCCTCGAATAGCAACCCTCCTTCCTACCCCCTAACTCATGCACCATCTCACCCTCTCCTCCAGTGTGTAGCACCTTTTCTTTCCTTCCTTTTCTGCCAGGTCCAGCAGCACCTCTCTCCCTTCCTTTTCCTTCCCCCCTGTCCAGCAATACCCCTTCTCCCTCTGTCCAGCAGTACCCCTTTTCCCTTCCCTGCTCCTCCTGTCCAGCAGAACCCCTTCTTCCTTCCCTTCCCTGCTCGCCCTGTCCAGCAGTACCCCTTCTCCTTTCCCTCCCTCAGTGTACTTCTAGACCAGAGCCCCCCTCCCCCGAAGGCCTGCATGTTCCCCCCCCTTTCTTTGCAGGTCCTATGGCTTCCCCCCGGGACTCCCACTCTTACTGCAGCCTGCAGAGAGGATTGCTGGTGCTCTACGCTATCCATGCAGGCTGCCACCGTCCTCAGAAGCACTTTCCCTCTAACACGATCCTGCCCCTGACGTAAGAGGAGGGGTGGGACCGCATCAGAGGGAACGTGCTTCTGAGGATGGTGGTAGCCTGCAAGAATAACTTAGAGGACCAGCGATCCTCTCTGCAGTAAGAGCGGGAGGCCAGGGGGAAAGCCGGAGGATGCAGCAAAGAGCGCCAAAGCACGGAGCAAGGTAAGACCAGGATTTCTGCAGCTATTCCCGATTGACCCTCCCCCTCAAACAGGAGCAGCAGCGACAGGCCAGCAAGAAGCAGCGCTGCCACTCCTGCTTTAGGAAGGCACAGGGAAGAGGGTCGATCAACAAATCAGCCAGGCCGATTTTTTGAAAAAATCAAATAGATTCGAATCGATTCACCCAAAGTGAATCGATTTGAATTGGAAATCAGGCAGCACTAGCAGGCTGGCTTTTAGTATGCTCCAAACCCTGCCCTCTCAGCTGGGCATGGGGGAAGGGGGCTAGCTCTGGCTGATTGTCTCAGCTTAGCAACAGGGAGCTTTTCCTGACCCTTTCCTAACGGAGCAGGGAGGTAATTATGTTTTAAACTCCTCTCAGAATTAGATCCCCTTTTACAGGGAGACAAACTATGCTGTCTTTGTTCACCAGCAATATGTAGGCTCATCCAGCAGTAGCCATCGCACTCAGGCTCTATAACACTGACCTAATTAGCTCTACGGCACTGGAGCTGCTTGTATTTCCTAACCCCCCACTGGAACAAAACCTCTGGGAACAGTGGGTTTGTTACATTGGGCACAATGAAATATATGGAGTAGCTGCCCAAGACCAATACTTCAGCTAGTAGTGGTTCTATGGCCTCAATATCCAGAAGCTGTTTCACTGATGCTCAGATCCTGATCACTTTCTCTGGCTGAGCAGCTGGAGAGTCTACAATTAAGTCCAGTAGAGGATAAAAGGATTTTTGCTTGTATCACTCTTGAATGAAGTGCACCCAGTTGTCTGAGCATATCCTTGCAGAAGCCTCCTAATAAGCCAACAACCTCCCTTCAATCCACATGGGGGAAGGGGGGGGGGTTCAGCCACCTACCTGGCATCAGGTAGGTGGCTGTAGGACTTAGGGATATGTAACAATCATTGCATAGTAAACTGCTTCACCCCATTATTCTGTCCCTTGCATTGCATTTTGCTCTATAAGTCTCTCGCACTGCTTTCTCCACTATATAAATATCTCTGCTGTATATGTACAGTCTCCTGCATGGTAAATCTACATTGTTCTTCGCTGTATAAACACCTTTACTGAATATGTACAGTCCTCATTGTATCTTCGCTGTAAATGTACAGTCTCTTACACTGTAAACCGCTCTGAACTGTTTGTGGTACTGCGGTATATAAAATAAAGTTATTATTATTATTATCAATGAGAATTCTAGGAGAAGCAGGGTGTGCACTAGAGCAGTGTTCTTCAACCTTTTTACACCCGTGGACCGGCAGAAAAAAAAGAATTATTTTGTGGACCGGCAAACTACTAGGACTAAAATTTAAAAACCCCGTTTCCGCCCCATCTCCGCGAGTCGGTCCCCACAAATCATCTGATCCCATCCACACAAGCCTCAGTTATGATTTTATATTGAATGTATTTTATTAAAGTATAAAAAGAAGCAATATTCTGTACAATTGTCATTTTACAAATACAAATAATTCAGAGCAGGATCAACAAAACCCCTGTCTCCCCTCCCCTTCACATATATCCCCTCTACTATCAAGAAAACTGAACAAGCCAAATTATTACAGAATGCTACACAGAAATATCATGCTAACAGAATACTGCAGTCACACATGACAGGAATAGTTTTAGGGGAGTGCAACTAGGGCAACTGCCCCCTGGTCAGAGAGCGCCATAAGCCAGCTGGAAGCTAAAGAAGCACTGCCTGGGCTTTGCAGTCCCCAGTTATGTCTAACACCAGCTCTAGCAGGATATATATTTCAAATCTGATATATTCTAATCACAAAATAGAAATAAAATTATTTTTTTCTACCTTTTGTCGTCTCTAGTTTCTGCTTTCAATCTTCTTTTCACTCTCTTCCTTCCAGCGTCTGCCCTCTCTGTCTCTTTCTTATGTCCCCCCCACTGTCTTCCAGATTTTGCCCACCCCCAAAGCCAGCCAGCTCTGCCACCTCTCCATTTTTTTCTCTGTCACCACCCCATCCCCTATGCTCTGGCATCTCTCTCTTCTCCTTTCTTTCCTTTGCACCCCATAGTCTGGTATCTTCCCTTCCCTGATTCTCTGGCCTTTCCTTTTCTTCCATCTTTCGCTCCCCCTCCATGCTCTCACATCTCCCCCTTCCTTTTCCCTTAGTCTGGCATACCTTCCTCCTTCCCTCCAAGCCCTGGCATCTCCTTTCATTCCCTCCCTCATCTTCCTTCTCCCTCCAGCTGGGTACCGCAACACTCTCCCCTGCAGCTCTGGACTTCCCCACACCTGCTCTCCCAAAATTGCCATGCTTCGGTTCCTCTTTTTCCTTCCTCCCTCCCCCCGCGGGACCCTGCGGCACCATCAGCTCTTACTCCCTCTAACGCCGGCCCTGCAGCTCCGGACTCCCCCCCCCCTTCCGGATCGCTATTATTTTAAATGTTATAGCGGCGGCGCTGTATCCATCAGTGGAGACGTCTAACCTCGGCCTGCCCCGGAACTCTTACTGCAGCAGCCGCCCGTCTAGGCAGGAACAGGAAGTCACTGTTGTAGTAAGAGTTCCGGGGCAGGCCGAGGTTAGACGTCTCCACTGATGGATACAGCGCCGCCGCTATAACATTTAAAATAATAGCGATCCGAAGGGGGGGCAGGTGTGGGGAAGTCCGGAGCTGCAGGGCCGGCGTTACACCAATGAGAACAAGGGGCGGACCGCCCCCCACTTAATACGCCACTGATTACGGGGATCATGAAAGGAGCCGCCGCTGCTGCATCTTAGGCGATCAGGGCAGACCGCCACCGCCGCCGCTTCCTCTCACCTCCGCTCGAGTGAGCGACACCAGAAGAAGCATGAGCGACGCCACTGAAAATAGTGAGCGATCGCTCATGCGCTCACCTTAGAGGGAACACTGTGTGACCTCCCCTCCCAGCAGCTCTTCTTACTTCCCAGTGCAGCGATTCACGAAGGCAGCCTCGGATCCTTTGTTGGGTCGCGCCGCCTCTGAGGAAAGAGGAAGTTGCATCATCAGAGGCAGCCGCGACTCAGCAAAAGCCCCGAGGCTGCCATCGTGAATCGCTGCGCTGGGAAGTAAAGGAGAGCTGCAGAGAGGGGAGAAAGCCACTGTCGGAGGCTCCCCAAGATCTCTCCGGCCCAGCGCACGCTTCACATGTTGATCTTGCCGGCCCTGCGCGGACCGGCAGGAAGTTGAAGTAAGTCAATCTTGCCGGCCCTGCGCGGACCGGCAAAAATTTCCTGCGGACCGGCACCGGTCCGCGGACCGGCGGTTGAAGAACTGTGCACTAGAGGTCTGAGCTCTCCTGGAGCCTCCAAACCTCTGCCGAGATCCTTGAAACTATGGGTAGAGGACCCCACTGAATATTGAGGAAATCGTCAAGAACCCCGAAATAAACCATAAGAACATAAGCATCGCCTCTGCCGAGTCAGACCATAGGTCCATCGTGCCCAGCAGTCCGCACCCGCGGCGGCCCCCCAGGTCCATGACCTGTAGTGTTCTTTCACTTAAGACATTTTATTCTTTATAGTACCCCTCTAGCTATACCCCTCAATCCCCTTTTCCTTTAGGAACATGTCCAACCCCTTTTTGAAACCCAAAATCGTACTCTGCTCTACCACCTCCCCCGGAAGCACATTCCAGGTATCCACCACCCACTGGCTGAAGAAGAACTTCCTAGCATTTGTTCTGAATCTGTCTCCCTTCAGTTTTCTTGCGTGCCCTCTTGTTTTTGTTTCCCCCGCCAGTCTGAAGAATCTGCCCCTCTCCACCTTCTCTATACCCTTCATGATCTTGTAAGTTTCTATCATGTCCCCTCTAAGTCTCCATTTTTCCAGAGAAAAGAGCCCCAGTTTCTCCAGCCTCTCAGCATATGAGAGGCCTTCCATGCCTCTTATCATTTTTGTTGCTCTTTTCTGGACCCTCTCGAGTGTCGCTATATCCTTCTTAAGGTACGGCGACCAGTATTGAACGCAGTATTATAGCCCGATATAGCGGCAGGATAACTTCTTTGGTTCTGGTAGTGATTCCTTTTTTAATAATTTCCAACATTCTGTTCGCCTTCTTGGAGGCCGCTGCGCATTGTGCTCCCGACTTCATTGATTGGTCCACTAAAACCCCCAAGTCCCTTTCTAGGTTGCTCTTCCCCAATACCCTCCCCCCCCATCATGTAGCTGAACATCGGGTTTCCTTTCTCTATGTGCAAGACTTTGCATTTCTCTACATTGAAACACATTTGCCATTTATTTGCCCATTCACTCAGTTTGTTCAAGTCCCTTTGTAGTTCTTCACATTCTTCAACAGTTCTAACTCTACTGGAGAGTTTTGTGTCGTCCGCAAATTTTATGACTTCGCACTTCGTCCCCACTTCCAGGTCATTAATGAATATATTGAACAACAGTGGTCCCAACACTGACCCCTGCGGGACACCGCTCGTGACTGCTTCCCAGTCAGAGTAGTGTCCTTTTACTCCTACCCTCTGCTTCCTGTCCGCCAACCAATTACAGATCCATCTGTGCACTTCCCCCTCCACCCCATGGTTCCACAGTTTCCTTAGCAGGCGTTCTTGGGGTACCTTGTCGAAGGCTTTTTGAAAGTCCAGATATATGATGTCTATGGGGTCACCTTTGTCCAATTGTTCGTTAATCCCCTCGAAGAAGTGCAGTAGGTTCGTTTGGCAGGATCTCCCTTTACAGAAACCATGCTGGCTGGTTCTCATCAGATTATTTCTTTCTATATGTTCATTTATGCTGTCTTTGATTAATGATTTGGCCAGGAGCTCTTGACCTGCTATCAGGCAATGACTTCAGGTGATGATCTGCCACATTGACCATAAGATCATCCAGTCATTTTCTAGAGAACATTTGGCCCTGAAACAGTAGCCCACTCAAAGTGGCCTTGGAAACCAAATCTGCCAACCAGAGCATTCTACTGGTGGAGAACAAATAAGCAGAAACCTTGCTAATAACTCTGAAAACATCAGATAGAGCATATGCTACATAATCCAACACCAAAATTAGGATCTGGGAGCATGCGTCATCCCTCGCCAATGGGGCTTGACACAATCTGTTATGGCAGCCATGTACAACAAAAGAAGCCACAGCCGCCACTTTTAGATTCATGAACCCACTCATCAAGCTCAGCATATACTTGATATGATTTTGATACCCACTTCTCAATCAATCTCTCACTCAGTCCCAAACATTCTGTCAGTTCCATGGTCCGATCATAATCTGATCTCTCTAAACCTTTATCTTACAGAATCTTTTACCCCAATTCAATTCTCTGAAATTAAAACATTCTCATATAGAGACTTTTCCAAACTGGAGATTTCTGATATCTCACCATACTTCAGCCCTTCCATAACCTTTGCAAAATTCACAACCATTGAAGAACAATTTCAATACTGAAACTCATCCCTAGAATCTATTGTAAATGCTAAACTACCACTAATCACTAAAACAGTATCCATTCAAAAATTTAAAAACCCCTGGTATTCCAAAGAATTATCTCAACTAAAAACACAACTTCGTGCCTCAGAAAGGAAGTGGCGTTCTTCCAAAACTCTTATTAATCTCCAAAAGTTCAAAGATAACGCTTCTTATTATAAAAGCAAACTTACCCAGGCAAAAAAATCTTATTACAACAACAAAATTCAAAAAGCTAAAAACACTTCAGTATTATTTAATATTTTAAAATCTATTAATCCAGAAAAAAAATGAAAATAACTAATCCAAAATCAACCTTAACAGCACAAGAACTAGCAGACTATTTCTGCCAAAAGATCGCCATGATTAGACAAAACTTTACAAATAATACAACTTCATCGGCACTGGAAAACACAAACACAAATAATTTCATTCCTACTGCTAAATGTTCAAACCTCAGGACACCATCCTTAAAAGAAATAGAAGGACATCTCAAATCAATCAACTTAAAAGGCTCTCCTCTAGAACTTTTTCCACCATTCTATCTGAAGAAAGTTTTTCATAGCTTTGGCCCTTTTATTCTTTCCCTTATCCAAAACAGTTTCTTCTCTGCAACCGTACCTACCTCTTGGAAAACCTCTATCATCACACCAATAATAAAAAATTCCAAAACCAGGCAAGACGACATATCTAACTACCGCCCCATTTCTAACCTACCTTTCTTAATGAAACTTTCCGAAAAACTAGTCTTTGAACAACTTTCAGAATTCATAGAATCTTCGAACGCATTACATCCCAACCAAACTGGCTTTCGAAAACATCACAGCACGGAATACTCAATGATCGGTCTCGTAACAAATATCCACTACTATCTTGACCAGCACAAATCTGTAGCTCTCATCTCATTAGACTTATCTGCTGCATTCGATACAATTGACCACGAACTTCTACTAAATCGAATGCATTCATTAGGCATAGAAGGCCAAATCCTTAACTGGTTAACTTCTTTTTTATCAAACCGTACATCTCAAGTTAAATTTAATGACGTTTATTCTGCAAATTTTTCCTCTACTTATGGGGTACCTCAAGGATCAATACTATCGCCTCTTTTATTTAATATTTTTCTATCACCTCTCATTACTATTTCACAATCACTAGGCTTTACAGCCTTTTCTTACGCAGACGACATTCAACTCATTCACCCTCTCAATCCAGAAAAAAAGGAAGAAATAAAAAGCATCAATGATAAATTAGAACTAATAAAAAACTGGCTAAACAATAATAAACTAGCTCTGAATACTCAAAAATCAAAAACTATGCTATTTACTTGGAAAGGAAACATAACTTCAAAAATACCATTCATACTGGATAACACTCCTCTAGAATCTGTACTTCAACTGAAAATTCTTGGGGTAATAATAGATGTAGATCTATCATTCCACAGCCATATTAGCCAAATAGTTAAATCATGTTTTTACAGACTTCGGCTTCTTTGTTCAATTTCTACCTTTTTAGACCCTAAATCAATTAACATATTGGTTCATTCTTTAATCATCTCAAAATTAGACTATTGTAATTCCCTCTTAATTAACATAACCCAGAAAGAAAAAAGACGGCTTCAAATGATCCAAAACACAGCAATTAAATTAATTTACAAAGCAAAAAAATATGATCACGTGACCCCATTATTTATCAAATCTCATTGGCTTCCCATTTCTCACCGAATCACTTTCAAAATTTTATTTCTGGTTTACAAAACACTAATTTCCAACGAACCTTTATTTATATCAAAAATGATTATTCCATATAACTCTGCACGTACTCTAAGATCATCCTCATCGAATTTACTTTCAATCCCCTCACTGAAAATTATCGGCACCAGACGGAATGATATTTTCTCCGTTATGGCCCCTACATTGTGGAACTCCCTTCCAAATTTTATTAAAAGCGAAAAAGATCTCGTCTCTTTTAAGAAAATTTTAAAAACATATCTATTTCAAGACGCATTTGATATATGATACGATATACTCAAATTTGATTCACAATACGATTTACTCAAAATTCTAACATTTTACAATAATTAACAAAATTTTACCTTACCCCTTTATTTCCTACTGTTTTCTCCCTTCTATGTAAATTCTAACAAACAACAAAATTGTCTGTCTAATGTCTGACTTATTTAAATTTTATGTAATACCAACATCTGATGGTTTTTAAATTGTACATCGCTTAGATATTGTAATAAGAGATTCATCAAATGTGATTAAACTTGAAACTTGACCCAAGGCCAGGGCCTCAAATTGCCTTTTGAGGAGGTCTTGCCCATCCTTTAAACTTACTCCGCCTTCACTAGGCGGCTGAGTACATTTAGTCACTTGCACTATCAATGAATCCACTTTAGGCAGGACAGATGCTGAAAATCCAGAGCTATCGGATACAACTTTGTCATTGTCCTGTATACAGGGTCCCACAGTCAAATGTATAAAATGTGAATAAAGGGAGATTGAGGATCTCAGAAACCTGCTTGGGATTTGATAAATGAACCTTTAGTCAAGACTAACTGGTTCCATGTTTGAATCATTGATCCTCTGAAACTCCCCCACCTTATTCTGAAACTTCCTTGCTGTGTTTATAGTTTCTTTATTAATTATTCTTCTTTAAAATAAGTCTTTCATTTTTGATCCCACATACCATCTGTTGGCAACTTCAGTTTGATACTGCCTTCAAGAGTCTCTCACTGCTCTGAAAGCATGTTGGTAATATCTGGATGCGGAAGGACAAAACGTAGTCTGAGCCTTAGAGCTGCTCAAAACTGAAAGCTGAGCCTCAGAGGTCTGGGGGAGCACCAATAATTCCCCCAAGGATTTTGCAATTACTTCTAGCAATACCGACGGCTTAAAAAGGTGGCACACCGTCAGGTCTTTCCCCTGATCCAGGCCTGCCATAGAGTGATGGCCCCTTGCTGAGACCCTGCATCCTCCAAAATCGATTTTAAGGATCTGCCCCCCCCCTCCCCAATTTGGTTTGTCAGGCTTTCAGCCTGTTATTCACTGTGCCATGCTGTGTGCTGGGAGCTGCAAGTGTAGAAGCTATAAATTTCTAAGTACCTGTCTTACTTTTTAATTTTAATTGTTACTGTTACAGGTTACTTTACCCTGGTTAATCTGATTCTGCATCTTCGCTGTAAATGTACAGTCTCTTCTCCTGTAAACCGTTCTGAACTGTCTTGTGGTATTGCGGTATATAAAAATAAAGTTATTATTATTATTAAATAGCTAATAAGCCTGGAATCTGGACTGCTTGTCTGTTCTGATTGCCTTTAGGGCCTAACGAACTGGTCAGAGACCTCAACTCCCACCAGATCACGTACACACAAACGGGGAAAGAAAGCAGTCCTGGATAAACCACCAAGGTGCCACTCAGCCTGCGCTCAAGCCCACTATTAATGAACCTGAGGTGAGCCTTGCTCCCAAATTGAAGGTCCATGTACCCCTGGACTAATAGTGCAGGCTGTCCAAGTAGGTGCACTGCAAAGCTATCTGCCTCTTGGAAGCAGACCCTTGAGCTCAGAATCTGTGCTCTTCTGCAGCCAGAGCTGTCCCAAGAGTGGGATCCTTTGCAGCACCGAAAAGCCTTGCAAACAGTCCAAAAAAACAAACATAATTGAAAAATAAACATGAGCAGAAAAGACTGGCTCCTCTCATCTCGCTTTCAGAGAGACAGTCCAGTGATGGGAGGCGGAGCAAAAGAATGCTAATGAGGATCTCTACAAGAATTCTCATGAGAAGGGATTGACTACCCACCGATTCATGAATAGAAAGAGGTTTTTAAAACAAAATCGGGAAATCTAAGATGGCCAACATAGCAGCATTTTGGCGCTAGAAAACAGTCAAGGAAAATTGGATAGAAACACAAAAATTCAGCAAAAGGTAGAGGACCCAAATACTAGCTACAGTACTCTCCCCAATATTTGCAGGGGTTATGTTCCAAGAACCCCTGTAAATGTCGAAAAACCGCAAATACGATTTTTAGGCAGGGGAGACAGGAGAGGGCAGCTGGAGTGCCAGCGAGTGAAGGAAATCACTCTGATCACCTCTTCCTGTACTAAAGTTGGGCCTCACCAATCAGGAGCTGCTTTGACGTGGTCCTTCTGACAGTGGCCAGAATTTCACCAAAGCGGCTGCTTCAGGAAATTCAGTCCTAATCTGGACTTGACGTGTGGTTTGTCCAACATATAATTTAGGAAGAGTGGGTTACCTTCGAAAGCTAATCATAAACTACTTTATTATAGAAGGGATGGGAGGGGGGAATTTGAATTTATTAAATGATTAGATCACTATGAAGAATTATCGATGTGATATATTTGATTGAAAGTAAGACTGAAAGGGAGGGAGAGATGGGATATAATATTTATCTATTAGTTTCATAAATGATAGAATTTCAATGGTGTATTTATTGATGAATGTTTAATATATATGTATTTGTTGTAAGATGAAAAATGAATAAAGAATTTATTAAAAAAAAAAAAAGTTAATCCAATAAAAAAGGTATTATTTTTTCCTTTATGGTTTTTTCTTTCTTTCTTCATATTACATTGAAGAGTGGACTAACATGACCACCACACCTTTTCACAGCAAATGGGAGAGTGTGTGTTTCTGTGATCCAAATACTAGCCCCAGAAACCTTCCAAACTGCATTTTTGGGACACCCTCCCCCCCACACCCACACTTCTCCCATAGACAGCAATAGACTGTACTCACAGTTCTGTTACAATACTTTTAGTACTGTGCCTGCTTCAGCTGAAAACAGCAGCTGGGAGATGGATAAGACTTCTGTCTCAGACAAGCATGAAATTTTACTCCAGGCTGCCAGTCAGACCCTCAATGAGTTCAAGACTCCATCCCCCCCCCCAGCTCCTCACATATTTTCAGGGGGGGAGACACGCAGCTGGCACCCAATAAAGCCTTCAGGACCAGTATAGGGCCATACAGCCTGTGCTCAAGCTTCAGTAAAAGCCAGGAGCGAGCCAGGCTACCAGGGGAACAGTCCCCAAGCTACCAAAGTGTTAATGAATGCTGGCCAGGCAGGTTCTCTGTAAAAGAGTTGCCCTCCCAGCTACAGACTTCTGACCACAAAGCCTTTGCTTTCTTCCAGGCAGAGCTGCCCCAGTAGCATCACAAGCCTCACCGTTTAGACCAGGGGTGCCCACACTTTTTGGGCTTGCGAGCTACTTTTAAAATGACCAAGTCAAAATGATCTACCAACAATAAAATTTTAAAAAAACACAACGCACACTGTACTCATAGAATTGTTAATTATCATTCCTATTCCGGGGTTTTTTCAAAGAGGTCAAAGCAGATGACTCTATGCACTGTCACCTCAGTAACAACCATACAAAAACAGACAAATACCCACCCCCTCCCTTTTTACTAAACCACGATAGCAGTTTTTAGCGCAGGGAGCTGCGCTGAATGCTGCTCTCGACACTCATAGGCTCCCTGCGCTAAAAACCTCTATTGTGGTTTAGTAAAAGGGGACCATATTGTAAAATAGAGAGAGCAGATATAAATTCAGACACATTTTGATCACTAAATTTAAAATAAAATCATTTTTCCTACCTTGTCTGGTGATTTCATGAGTCTCTGGTTGCACTTTCTTCTTCTGACTGTGCATCCAATCTTTCTTCCCTTCTTTTAGTCTGTATGCTTCCTCTCCTCCTGACCTCATTCCCCCCCCCCAACGTTTTCTTCTTCTCTCCCTGCCCTCTCTTTCTTTCTCTCTTCATGCCCCCTTTCTTTTTTTCTGTTTCTCTTCTTTCCTTCTGTCTCCCTGCCTGCCCTCTTTCTCCCTCCGTGCCCTCCCCCAAGCCACTGCCATCGGATAACAGGCCCCCAAAGCCGCCCGCCACCGGCCAAGCTCTCCTTGCTTCGGGCCCACCAGCATTCCTCTCCCCGACATCAATTTTGCCGTCGGAGAGGAAGTTCCGCTGGCCAGAACTTCCTCTCCGACGGCAGAATTGACGTCGGGGAGAGGAAGGCTGATCGGCCCAAGATCGACCTATTGGGAGAAATGCTGCCGGGTCCTGCCTTTGAGGAAACAGAAAGTAGGCAGGACCTGGCAGCAAGAAGAGCAAATCGCAAGCTTCACTGACCTGTCTCCCACTGTAGCCCGCGAACGGGGCTCTAACATGTGCGTGCCGGCTTCCCTTCTCTCCCCCCATCCCCCGGACATAACTTCTGGTTTCAGAGGGAAGAGAAGGGAAGCCGGTACAAGCACACGTTAGCCCCCGGAGCATAAGTTCTCCAAGCCTTTTTTTTTTTTTTAAATGTTGAGCGGCGACGGCAGCAGCAGAATTTAGGAGCGGGGCAGTCAGGAGGGGAAAAAAGAGAAGGGAAGAAGGGAACCCGCTCTGCGATCAACTGGGGTCACCTGAGCGAGCGACCTGTCGATCGCGATCGACGTGTTGGGCACCCCTGGTTTAGACAATAACAAATTCAATTTAGAGCAGATCAGAAAAACACCTTCCAACTGGCTTGTAGAAGGAAAAACTGAAGAGATGGGGCACAGCCCAGAGATACAGGAGACAGAGCAAAGGTAGATGATGCCTTCTTCAAACTTGTGAGTGAAGAATCCACTGGTTCAAGATTCATATCTTTTGCACTAGAAGGACCAATGCAGAACCCTACCACAAGCCAAACCATGTGGTAACCATGGGGTTAAGATGAAAAGATACTGGCCGAGCAATGCAAAAGGGGTAGAATGCTAGTGTTAACTCATGGAGAAACCATGGAGATTGCATTGCTCGGCCAGTAGCTTTTCATTGCATTAAAATTTTGAAACAATATGGTGAAAAAAAGATTTTTGATGCATGCACAACACAGGAAATTTTTCATACAGTTCAAGGCAATGTCTAAAACACACCTTCTCTCTCCCCCCAGCCTACCCTGCCCTGGATAGGTATCTAGCTTAAAAAAAATCAACACAGTACAACAGAATGTTAGAAAAATTCTCTGTACAAACAAAATAAAACAGAAAGAATAAAGAATAAGAAGGTCTTCTATATAAGAAAAATGCAAAATAAAAACATTATGGATGTGGGATACCATTAAGCTGGGCTATTTTAGCACAAGTCCTATTTTATGCAGTGAGGTCTAGTTATTAATAACCTGGAGACTTTCTTGGAGAGTCCCGTTTTGAAGCCACTGATACACCCTGAGGCAGGCCAATGTTGGTTTTACAAGATAAGTTGAAAACTTTTTCATCTATTTTGTTGAACTTCAGTTTTGCATCATCCAGAGCCTAAGTTAATTCTACAATATCAAGGATGGTTTTTTATGCCTATGAGGGTTTAGCCTGAACACCTTACATCCATTGGGGATGGTGGGAGGGACTTGTATCTGAAGCTTTTTCCATCCTTGACACATTGTGCATATGCAATTGTTACCTTGTTGCATGGTCCATGGGAATGTGTAATTTATCGACATAATTAGATTTTCACCATATCTGTGTCCTTTTTGCTACCACTAAAATAAACCATCTTAAGTATAGCCCAAGTTGATAAGTTCCTCCCTAAATGACACAGAATGTTGAGTCCATGTTTTATCCATCACACAATGTGGGCAGTTCTTCTCAGCTGTTCCATAGGGCACTCCTGCTCTCTTTTTCCAGCCATCACACAAAGCACACAACCCTGCAAAGCTGTCTAACCTGTAACACAGACGGTGAAGTCGTAGCCACAGGACACCTGGCGGATAGCTTTTCCCTGCAGCTTCTCCACATGCTTTGGCTGGCGGTATGATGCTCGATCCCCATGGCCCAGCTGTCCACTCAGCTTGCTGCCTCCCTGCATGTTCTGTGGGACAACAAACAGAGCACTTATCTAAGCTAAACCTTTTCGTTATCCATTTACTGTCCCCAGCTCTGGAGTACAAGTGGTTCGATTTATTTACTGCATCAAGATTTACAAAGACTAGGGACACTCAAAGTTACAGAGTAATACTTTTAAAACCAATAGGAGGAGATGTGATTTATTTACAGGAGACCCACCTCCCGCCCGCTGCCTCCTTGAAATTTAAGTTGAAGGGATATTCCACTCATTTATATTCCCCTGCAACTCAGAGGAAGAAAAATGGGATATCAATACTTATCAGTGACAAGCTATCCCCAATTATTCATTCTGTTAAAACAGACTCTGACGGAAGGTGGTGTCTGGTTCATGCTGCGTTGCACTCAATAGATTTTGTGCTCCTTAATATTTACGCTCCTGTTTTGGACCATCCGGACTTTTTCAAAGATCTTCAGCTGGCGTTAGTTGAATATGGTTCTTGCTCTCTGATATTAGGAGGTGACTTCAACCAAATTCAGGACATTTATATAGATCGATCATCATCTTGCAGACCCTCAAAGTCCAAATCTTTCTCAGCCCTACATGCTTTAATGGAAGCCTTCTCCCTTGTAGATCCTTGGCGTTTACTGCACCCGAAAGATAGAGAGTACTCTCACTTTTCATCACCACACAACACTTACTCAAGAATTGATTTCTTTCTTCTTTCCCCCTCACTCATTCAAGACGTAACAAATACTATCATACATCCAATATCTCTTACAGATCACGCAGCCATTTCCTTGCACTTAACTATTTCTGCCCCACGCAAAGAATCTCCCTCTTGGCGACTTAATAATGCCTTACTTTTAGATGATGCAATAGTGGACAAAATCAAATCTTTTACCACAGAATTTTTTGAAATTAACACCAAAGATTCAGAAACCTGTCCTGCTATTGTTTGGGAAGCTTACAAAGCCTCTCTCAGAGGTGAATTGATTAAACTTGCTTCCTGGAAAAAAAAACAATCCATACAAAAAGAAAAAGAATTGGAAATCTCTATCAAAAACTTAGAACTACAACATATGTCCACTCATTTGCATGATCCATCCATGTTCCAACGCATTCAAAATCTTAAATATGAATATAATACTCTGCTTTCCCACACGGCCCAACGTGACATTTTCATTTCCTCCTCCGGTCACTATATGGGAGATAATCTTATGGGTCGCCCTTTAGCTAGGTATCTTAAAACTAAATCAAAACGTTTACACATCTCAGCTGTTCAAGACTCATCAGGACAATTAGCTAGAACCAGATCTCTGATTTCTTCCCAATTTGAAAAATTTTATACTACTCTATATCAATCTGAGCTATCAGCCCCTGATTCGGATATAGACTCTTTCCTCGCCTCTTTAACTCATCCGACTGTATCGGAATCTATAAAAACAAAACTGGACGCTCCCATCACCACGTCTGAGATTGAAACTACTATATCCTCCTTACCCACTGGGAAAGCCCCAGGTCCGGATGGCTTTACTAATGAGTTCTTCAAAATTTTCCGAGCTCTCTTGGCGCCTCAACTCCTCACGTATTATGATTTTCTCCACTCCACTCCGGATAAACAATTTAATTTCGCTGAGGCCACTATTGTAGTTATTCCTAAACCAGAACGCGATGCTACTTTGGTTAAAAATTTCCGTCCTATCTCTCTCCTTAATTTGGATTACAAAATTATGGCAAAACTACTCGCATTAAGACTCACCACAGTGATCCCAACCCTTGTACACAAAGATCAAACAGGATTCATCAAACAAAGATACATAGGAGATAATTTACGCTTATTTCACCATATCAATGCTCACGCCAAAACACTGTCAGATCCTGTGATTGGTCTAGCCATTGATGCTGAGAAAGCCTTCGACCGAGTGGAGTGGCCATTCTTATTCCAAGTACTGAAATGGTACAATTTTGGTCCTTTCTTCACAGACTGGATAGAAACACTATATAGACAACCCACAGCTCGTATTCTGATTAACAACTCTCACTCCAACAAATTCCCCCTTCATAGAGGCACCCGTCAAGGCTGTCCCCTTTCACCATTGTTATTTGACTTAGCGTTGGAACCTCTCCTGTCAGCTATCCGACAATGTCCCCTAATTAAGGGTATCCCCTCGTCCAGTCGAGACATTAAATTAGCAGCCTATGCTGACGATGTCCTTCTCTTTCTCAGAGATCCTCTTGTCTCCTTGCCCCATCTTATTAACATTGTCTCTCAATACTCTCAACTTTCTGGATATTCTGTTAATTGGGAGAAATCAGAAATCTTTCCTCTCAATGACCACATCTCCTCCTCAGATCTGGCTCAATTTCCTTTTTCATGGTCACAGGGAGCTGTGAAATATTTAGGGGTCCTAATTCATAAAGATCCAGTACACGCACAGGATCTGAACATATCCAAAATCAAAAATTTAGTTTTAAACACTACAACTCGTTGGTCCACACTTTATTTGTCATGGTGGGGCAGAATAGCCTCCATTAAAATGACTTTAGCCCCGCAAATTAATTACACCCTTTCCATGCTTCCCCTCCTATGCCAGAAAAAATTATTTCATTGGCTCAATATGAAAATCTCTGAATTTATTTGGAACAAGAAAAAACCCCATATTGCTCTCGCCAAGCTGAAGGCCTCTAAGATTAATGGCGGATTAAATTTACCAGATTTTTATTATTATTATATCGCATCTTTAGCCAAATATGGAGTTTATTGGATCGTTGATTCTAATCCTCAGGATCAACCAGCATGGTTTGAAATGGAACACTTTTTAAGTGCACCACTGCACGTTTCCTGCTTCCTTACAGTGTCAATACCTAGACACTTGAGAAAGTATTCCTTGTTGAGTGCAACGCAGCATGCTTTTCATCTTCTAGATGCAACGGCTGAGATCTCTGTTAGCGAAAGCCCACTCATGTCCCTTTGGAATAACCCTAAAATTCAAAATAAAGGTAGATCCCTTTCATGGAAGAGGAGGCAACGGGCGGGTGTCGAGTTTGCTCATCAATTAATCTCCTCCACCTCATTCGTTCCTTTTGATATTTTTTGTTCTGCATATTCACTTCCATCCTCTATACATTCCCAATGGCTCATGCTTACTGGAATACTGTCTAAGGTACATATACGCCCTGACTTTATGACCTCTATCCACACTGTTCACCACTGGTCTACTCTGGCCTTAATGAAGGGTAAAGCGATATCTCTTTTTTATAGTATTCTAAGGGATCACTCTTTCACCTTTTCACCTCAATCAATGAACCAATGGGACTCGATTCTGCAGACTACGCTTTCTGATATAGATTGGGAACTTTTCTGGTCCTCTACAAACCGTCCTCTTCTATCTTCCAGAGTCTCGCAATCAATGTTCTTCGTTATGTGGAATGCAGTATGGACCCCATTTCGCATGTGGAAAGCGAAGCTAAAACAAGACTCCAACTGCTGGAATTGTTTGAAAGAGTCTGGAACTCTTGATCA
Organism: Geotrypetes seraphini; assembly: GCF_902459505.1. Classification (NCBI taxonomy): domain Eukaryota; kingdom Metazoa; phylum Chordata; class Amphibia; order Gymnophiona; family Dermophiidae; genus Geotrypetes; species Geotrypetes seraphini. The sequence goes on along the minus strand of NC_047090.1, from coordinate 193,234,402 downwards.
CATGCTTTTTCATTGCACTATAGTTCACTCCTTCTGGATTCGTATTTGGGACACTATAAAATCTATTACTAAGTGTTCAGAAGAGATTTCCATGGACATTGTAATTCTTCGTTCTCAACACCCTTGTTTCGCACAAACAAACTGCCCACCTAAACTCATTGATGCCATGTTTGTAACAGCTCTTATGCATATTCTAAAAAATTGGAAATCATCCTCGCTACTTGACTACACCTTTTGGTGGAACTCTCTGAGCATGTATCACAAATTTGAATCTTATGCATATGAGAAAAACATGATTTCTCGACTCTCCAGAAACATGGTGCGAAATAAATCACCTTGGTCATTCTTAGATTCATATGTTCATTCTAACCAGTAGACACTTCTGCCTCTCTATCTATCTATCTCTCTCTTTTTCTTTTTCTCCCTCTTTCTTTCCCTCTCTCTTATTTCACTTTCCCTGCTTTTCTGCCTTTCATATATCTTCTATTAGCAGTTACAAATACCCTGGATTCTTTTTATTAATCTGGTTGTATGTAAATGATTGTAGACATAGACTTTTTCTACACCATTGTGTCTTATTCAGATTTTGTGTGTTTGAACTGCTTTCTGTAAATTTCTTATAATATTCAATAAAAACTAATGAACCTGAAAAAAAAACAAAAAACAAACAAACCAATAGGAGGAAATATTTTTTCACTCAGAGAATAGTTAAGCTCTGGAATGCATTGCCAGAGGTTGTGGTAAGAGCAGATAGCGTAGCTGATTTTAAGAAAGGTTTGGACAAGTTCCTGGAGGAAAAGTCCACAGTCTGTTATTGAGAAAGACATGTGGTGCTCTGGATCAGTAGCATGGAATGCTGCTACTATTTGGGTGTTTGCCAGGTACTTGTCACTTGGATTGGCCTCTGTGAAAACGGGATATTGGGCTAGATGGACCACTGGTCTGACCCAGTAAGGCTATTCTTATGTTCATATGAGATTCTATAGGGAGTTCCCATATCTAATCTAATCTAATCCTTAGGTTTGTATACTGCATCATCTCCACGTTCGTAGAGCTCGACGCGGTTTACAGTAGGAGAAATAGGAAGGAACTACAACAGAGGGTTAGAGGTAGAAGTGTGAAGAAAATTTAGAGGACTTGGGATGCCAAGATATAAGAGTTTCCTTGATTCCTAAGTTGGAGGGAGACTTACATTTTTTGAGAAAAGCCAGGTTTTCAGATGTTTGCGGAAAACTTGGAGATAGCTCAAGTTCCGAAGAGGGGAGGTAAGGTTGTTCCAGAGCTCAGTGATTTTGAAGTGGAGGGAGGTCCCTAGCTTTCCTGTGTGGGAAATGACACTCACAGGTGACCATCACCAGCCACTTCAGAGGAACAATCTGCAATATACATTGTGCCCATGACAGATTGCCTTCCCCACTTCCCCAAATAGATACCCCTCTCACTCACCACCCAGGTGTAAAGCTCCTTTTCTACCGTCACCACTGCGAAATGGGTACTCCCAGCACAGACCTGTTGAGCTCTGCAGCCCCCTTTAAACACATCCAGCTTCTGAGGGGTGGACTTTCCACCACCCCAGATGTAGACCTCACTGCTACGGGAGGTAACCACAGCTACAGGAGCTTCATTCACAGCACTAGACCTGTCAGACACACATGAGGAAACATACAATCACCATTAGGACATCCAGCTATAGTAGAAAGCTAGTCTCTCTCTGACCCTTCTTAATCCTGTGGAATGAGATGAACCCCCAAACATGTAAAACAGAGAATCTACCAGGCTCTCTTGTATATTATGAACCACCAAGAAGAGGAGTTTGTTGGCTAAATTGTCATACTTTAAATGTATTAATATAAATGGAGGAAAAAGACCTCAGACACCCAAGGAAATGACTATATCTTCTACAAGAAGTAACACGGCAGAGGAAAGGCCTTGGTGGTGGGTCCTCCTGATCATACCCTTGCTCATGTTAACAACATAAGAGCTCCTCTAAGTTTTTTTTACCATTCTCCTTATGTTATCCTAGTCTCCTTTTTTAAAGTGAAATGTATTGTACTAGATTTCCTGAGTGTACTTTCTCCATATCAAATTTGATCATGTGATAGTCACTTATCAAGGAGCCCCAGCACCAAACCATGCGCTCACTAAAGACTAGATCTAGCTTCCTGAGTCCCTAGCATGCCCTGATGTTCCATTTACCCAATAAAGAAAGTGGAAGCTGTAATAGGGCTTCAGAAAAAGCCAACTTACCTTGGCCTCTTACAAGATGCATTTAGTAACATCACTTTCTCCTCCATGTCCCTTAAAAATATGTAAGTAATTCTGTTAACATAAATTAGAAATGTCTGTTTTCTGTATTATCAACATAACACACACCAAAAATGGGATATTATTAAAAGTACCCAACTCCAAAGCTACACACAAAATGAAAATCTTACTATCATCTTATGAAATTATATATGTGAATAGCGTGCTCGGTCAGTATGGGGAACCATCATAGCAGTACAACTTCCCTTACCTATTAGTATCTCATAATCAATAAATCACAAGTATATATAGTCCACTTATCTGAATATTTTAATGATAACAATGTCCATCCATCCAATGAGGAATACCAAGTGATATGCTCCAAATGGGACGTAAACAAAATCAGTCCTCATTAAAAGCTACTTTCTATGAATTTTCATTCTGTGTGGCTTTTAAGTTGGGTACCTTATATTGATAAATATCGATATAATGTGCAAGACAGAATATGGTGCTTCAGATTCATCAAGTTCCTAGCAGTATATCTAAAGCAGAAAGTAACCATAAAGGCCACAGGATCATTCACTTTGTTAGGCCTGTCCCTGTGAAGTTCGTTACACTCAGGATTCTGAATATGACATAAGAACTGCCATCTCCGGATCAGACCTTCGGTCCATCAAGTCCGGCGATCCGCACACCTGGCGCAATTGTAGTCACCCATATCCCTCTATGCCTCTCGTAAGGAGATGTGCATCTAGTTTGCTTTTAAATCCTAGAAACCTCCTCTGGGAGAACGTTCCAGGTGTCCACCACTTGAGGGAGCCTGAAAGACTGCAAAACACTATCTTCTCCCACATAAAAAAAACAACATTTTCTGAGGCTGATCTTAATTCTTAAGTCCTGATAACAACGTTACTTAACTATAGCAGGTGTTCTTCAAGGACAGGAGGGTAAATAGTCTTCTGGATGACATCATCTGACAGAGCTTGCTTGTTAACACCCTCAAGCTGGTCTACCATGACTTTTCAGCTTGTTGCACCACTCGTGCACACACGCATTCCCACCTGATGCTGTCATGTGAGATCTAGCCAGTGCAGATTATTGAATTCAACTGGTGGGCAAGTATGTAAGACTGTTAGGAATTATCAGGAAAGGAATGGAAAACAAAGATGAAAATGTTATAATGCCCTTGCATCACCTCAAATACTGTGTGCAGTTCTGGTCGCTGTATCTCATAAAAGATATAGCAGAATTAGAAAAGGCACAGAGAAGGGCAACAAAAATGATTATTTGCATCTGACATAATCAAAAGCAAGTCCATCCTACCCATTTTTAAACAAAAACGAGGTGTTTTGATGCAGATAAAAGCTTTTAAAAGCTAATCGGGAAATCCAAGATGGCCACAGCAGCAATGAATAAAGCGCTAAAACAACCCGAGAAACTCACAATGGCAATTTTAGGATTTTGGGGGTGGGGGGATCTAGGACTAGCCTCCTATGGTGGGTAGGATGTCCAAAAGGGATGACTTTCCTTAGAGAAAAGGCTAATGCAGCTAAGGCTCTTCAGCTTGGAGAAGAGACAGCTCAGGGTAATATGATAGAGGTCTATAATATACTGAGTGTAGTAGAAAGGATAGATGTGAAATACTTGTTCACTCTTTCCAAAAATACTAGGACAAGGGGGCATGTGTTGAAGCTACTAAGTAGTAGATTTAAAGCAAACCAGAGAAAATATTTCTTCACTCAACGTGTACTTAAAACTCTGGAATTCATTGCCGGAGATGTGGTGAAATCATTTAGCTTAGCGGGGTTTAAAAAAGGTTTGGATTATTTCCTAAAAGGCCATTATTGAAACGGTTGGGAGAAATCCACTGCTTATTCCTAGGATAAGCAGCACAAAATCTGTTTTACTACTTAGGATCTAGCTAGGTACTTGGGACCTGGGCTGGCCACTGTTGGAAACAGGATGCTGGGTTCGATGGACCTTCGGTCTGTCCCAGTATGGCAATTCTAATGTTCTTATACAAATCCTGCTGTCCTTGGAGAACCTTTGTTACAGGTAAGTGACTTTTCTCCGAGGACAAGCAAAATAATACATTCATACATCTGGAAATCCCTAGCTACCATGCTGCCGTAAACAAAAAATAGGAAACAAGAACATGGCCAGCCATAAAACTATAGAATTATCTAGAATTTGTTATTTACTGGTATATTTCCTCATTATTTCAAAGTAGCCTGGAGCAAAAAGAAATAGGCCCGAGGTGAGGAATTTGATCCTACATCTCAGATTCTGAAGGGACTGCCTGAACCAGAGAATTAGATCGAGGAAGTGTTCCAGATATAATTTACTTAGATTTCAGCAAAGCCTTTGACACAGTTCCTCTCAGAAGGCTCTTGAACAAACTTGACCAGCTGAGGTTAGGACCCAGAGTGGTGGATTGGATTAGAAATCCGTTGATGGACAGACGTCAGAGGGTGGTGGAGTGTCTCAAGGATCAGTGCCGAGTAGATTCTGTTCAATATGTTTGCGAGTGATATTGCCAAAGGGTTAGAGGGAAAAGTTTGCCTTGTTGCGGATGATACCAAGATTTGTAATAGAATGGACATCCCGGAGGGAGTGGAAAACATGAAAGGATCGGCAAAAGTTGCATTTGGGGAGTAGAAATATAAGGGGAATGAATGTGCTAGGAGGCGCGCGGCTGATATGCACAGATGGGGAGAGGAACTTGGGGTGATAGTGTGAGGCTCTGAAGGTGACAAAGCAGTGTGACAAGGTGGTGGCTGTAGCCAGAAGGATACTAGGCTGTATAGAGAGAGGCATAACCAATAGAAGAAAGGTTGATGCCCCTGTACAGGTCGTTGTGGAGGCCCCACCCCACTTGGAGTATTGTGCTCAGTTTTGGAGGCTGCATATGGCCAAGGATATAAGACTTGAAGTGGTCCAGAGGAAAGCGACGAAAATGGTTGGGGGTCTGCGCCAAAAGAAGAAGAAGTCTGGAGGACCTCAACATGCATACTCTGAAGGAGAGGAGGGACAAGGAAATTGGTAAAACTAGAGGACATAATTTGAGGTTGAGGGATGGAGCAATATTAGGAAATTATTTTTCATGGAGAGGGTGGTGGATGCCTGAAATGTCCTCCCAAGGGAGGTAGTGGAGAGGAAAACTGTGACAGAATTCAAAAAAGCATGGGATGAACACAGATAATCTCTAACTAGAATTAATGGTCTAAATCCCACAAAGGAGATGGTTTGGATAGGCTGGAGTAAGCTTCAACAGCAACTCCAGTAGTTGGAACCTAAGGACAATATATATTTAATTCATTTTCTATCCTGTTCTCCCCAAAGAGCTCAGTGCCAATATACATTTCTTTGTAATCCATCAGTCGTAGGCAGGGGATTTAGGTGAAGAGGTATGTTCTTATTGCTTTCCTAAAGTTGAGCAGTCCTTCAAGGGATCTGTGGGGGGCAGTTAATTCCAGTGGGAGTAGGAATGTTGTTTGGCGGTTTGCAGTTGAAGAGCACAACCAGGGGGCATTTTTTTCCAAAAAAGTTTATTAAATTTTTCAAGTAGAAAATACAAATGGTAACTGTCAGCCCTGCCTTAACTTGCTGGCCTTACCGATGTCAGCAAAGGCCTATGGGAGATCAAATCATTCATGTCTGACCTTAGGGAATGTCATTGCAAACAGCCTTAGCCAGCCTAAATTAAATCAGTGCTAGAGGACCTGGCAGTAAAGAGGTGCGAAGAGGTGTTGAGATGTGTTAATGTCTGGTGCTTAAGATGGATAGCTTAGGATGTACAATGGGTCCAGGTGCACAGATAACTAAGAGTAATCAGATATCAGTGTCAAGAGGCTTACTGGGAATTACATTTGACTCCAGTCTCACACACCACACTCACCTTCCTATAACCATTGTTTCAAACAGTTTACAAATTATAAACAGAAAAATACTGGGAAATACAATAGTTTCTATATTTAGAATAAGATTCCAAGCTATAAAAGCCTCCTCTCTGCAACACCCCCCTCTCTATCACCCCCACCCTCTTTTTCTCTCTCTCCCTGAAACATCACACTTCTCTGTCTCAATATCACCCCTTTTTCCTGTCTCTCTTCCCCTTGGATTCTTTCTTTGTCTGCTCTCTCTCATTTGCCAGAGTACAGAAGCTGTCTCGGTATTTGTAAAGCTTATGTATCTTTCTAAAGATTGCCTTTCTGTATTTCTATATTATATTCTTTATGCAATCACTTCTGGCTGTGCTTGTCATTTGATTTTACTGAAGGATTGTAAGGCTGTCTCACATAATCCCTCCTAACCTTACATTTTGGGGGCTCTGTCTCAGTCCTTCCTGACGATTTCATCTGGGTAATTTTTTTCTTGTATGGAATAGGCAGGATTTTTTCTTGTATGCACTGTGCAATAGGATTATTGGCTGTATTTTCCACTCAAAAGGCCTTGTGCAGTTTTGATTGATAGACAGAGTGAGATAGAAATCGAAAGACCTTCTGGAACCCTTAAATTGTTTTAGACTGGATGACACAGTTGTGAAAAGTTCCAGTAATATTTTGGGTTTTATATTTGGTGAGATTTTACTATCAAAAGGCTTTATAGTTTTATCTATGCCAATTTGCATTTTATGCTTTGCTATTATATGCTTGTTAGAGTGTTGAGTTGCTCTGTAGAAAAGCATGGTCTGAAGTTAAAACAGTCACTCAATTAAAGAGGCTGACAGATCCTGTGCAGACATCATTTCATCCCAAGTATGCATCTCACCAGTTTACAGAGACTGTGGAGCAACGCTGGATTTACGAGTTGGATTCTGTGACACCTAAAGACTTGAATACATGTATAGATTGGTATTATTTCTACTAAACTTGTTTTTTTTAACATTTTTGTTTCAAGATTGTGATTAAATGCTCCGCGTTTCTGGACGACCAATCCACAAAAGTTTAGGTTGGGTTGACCAATCAGAATAGAGCAGCCGACGTCTCCCACGTAAGCGACGGGGAGTAGATTGACTGGCGCAGCTCATGTTAAAATGCAGTAAGGCACCACTACCAGGACAGGACATCGGTAAGAGCAAAGAAGCAATGCACACAGTGAGTATGACAGCAGGTCTTTTTTCTGTAGACCGTTCTAGATTTTAGAATGAGACCCAAGTTGGTTATTTATGCTTGTATTGACAGATGAATGCGAGTGGAGGAGTGAATAAGCCCTGAAGAAACATAACTTCACAATTTTTGAAGGCAGCTTACGTATTTTGTCCTGCATAAATAGTTTTTTGCCAATGATGTGGGTGGAGGAGGTTTGAGCATTTTCATGCTCTGCCATAATATTACCTGAGGCTTCTTCTTCCGTTGGAGACAGTGCCCTTACGTTGCATAAGCGATAGAGCTTAGAATATATTATCCTGCATGTCCTCAGACAACTTATTGCTTCAATGATTTTTCTCGTGAACAAATTTCCAATATTTCTCATCTCATACAGGTTTCTCAATTACAATATAAAGTCTACAGAGCAAGAACCACTAGAGAAAGTGATAAGCAGTAGTAACAATACCTTCTGCGCCTAATGATTAGGGGCCGCTCTAGAATCTCTTCAGCAGTGGGTCTCTCCTCTGGATCCTGCAAGAGATAAGCATCAGATCAAAAGAGTCAAACAAAGTCGCTTCATTTTCACATTTCATCTAGACTTCAAATACCACAATTTTTTTATTCATTTTTATAGCCCGTCCTCCCCAGAAACCCAGATCGGGTTACAATAAAATAAAATTAGAACTTCCCTATATTTATTTAGTCAATTTTTTAGCCCATCCTCCCAGAAGAGCCCAGAACAGGTTACATGCTTATATACATAATAAAAGATGGTGATGAGAGAGTCGGGAGTATTTACTGGAAGTACTGGGAAGAAAAAGTTAGCGTAAGGACATCTAATAATGATAACAGAGTGAGTACAGTATAGTGAAAGGAATGATTCCATATACAGAAGGACAAATCTGACATAGTTGTAAGGATAATTAATAGTAGTAAGAAAGTTCAGCATAGTTACTTCCCTATAAACAGGTGTTATCCAGAGACAGCAGGCACATATTCTCATAGAAAGGTGACATCATCCACAGAGCCCGGTATGGACAGTCCAAAAACATACTGACACTTTAACTTATTTAGACATCTCGAGACTGCCTGTACCACACATGTGCAAGTGCCAACAACACATGTTCCCATCCAACATTGGCTCACGGGATCATCAGTTCAATAAACAAGCTAAGAAGCCAACCAGAGGAAGTGGGAGGGTTGTGAGAATATCTGCCTGCAGTCCCTGGATAACACCTGTTACAGGTAAGTAACTGTGCCTTATTCCAGGATCAGCGGGCAGCATATTCTCATGGATGGGACTCCATAGCTACTACAAATGGGAAGGGAAGTTGGCCACTAAATAGAGAATTAATTTTATAGAACTGCTTGGCTGAACCAACTATTCTATCTGGAATTACTCTGCAGACAAAAATGGAATGTAAAAGTATGGCATGGGGACTTGGGGCCAAATCCTATAAATGGCATCCCGATTGTAGGCGGCCAACTGCTGCCTAAGCAGCCAATCAGGATACACGTTAAAAAAGAAAACACCTCCTGAAGCAGACCCCCTACATTGTAGATGCCTCCGGGAGCCTAGGGAGGCGCGTAGGCCAGCCTAAGCTCGCCTTGGCCCCACCTCCCCCAAACATCACCAGCAGGAGGGATGCCCAGTCCCTCCTGCCAGACCCTCCCCAAAAAACATCGTGCAACAGGATGGATGCTCAGTCCCTCCTGCCGGCCCCCCCCCCCAAACATCACAAGCATCCCCCCCCGCAGGAACCATCAGCCCCCCCCCCCCCGGGAACTCCCCCAGAATGCACTGCGAATGGGCCTAAGATTCCGATTGGCCCAGGTGCCTAAGGCCCCTCCTACAGGAGAGGCCTTAAGTGCCTGGGCCAATGAGGGTCTAAGAACCCTCCCCAGTGCATCCCACAATGCACCGGGAAGGGACAGGCCCACCATTTGTGAGAAAGTGTGCTAACTAGCTACAGGCAGGAAGGATGCCTCCGGCCAGCCAACATTTAAAGGTTGAGGGTTCTGAGGAGGAGGCTGATGGGGTCCGGGAGGGTGAAGGGGGTCCAATGGGTGGATGCCCGCAATGTTCGGGAGTGGGGGTGTTCTAGCAGGAGGGACTAGGCATCCCTCCTGCCATCGATGTTCGGAGGGGGGGGAGTTCCTGCAGGAGGGACTGTTAATCCCTCCTGCTGACGATGTTTCGGGGGCTGCCCATGATATTCAGGGGGGTTCCGGCAGGAGAGACTGGGTATCCCTCCTGCTGGCCAATGTTTGGAGGGGGGTGGGGGGTTCCGGCAGGAGGGACTGGGCATCCCTCCTACCATGCAATGTTCAGAAAGGGTGAGGGTGGAGTTCCATCAGGAGGGACTGGGCATCCCTCCTGCCGTGCGATGTTTGGAAAGGGTGAGGGTGAGGATGAGGGTGGGATTCCGGCAGGAGGGACTGGGCATCCCTCCTGCTGTGCAATGTTTGGGGGGGGGTTCCGGTAGGAGAGACTGGGCATCCCTCCCGTCACGCGATGTTCAGAAAGGGGGGGGGTTTGGCAAGAGGGACTGGTCATCCCTCCTGCCACGTGATGTTCGAAAAGGGTGAGGGGTTCCAACAGGAGAGACTGGGCATCCCTCCTGCTGGGCAATGTATGGAGGGGGTGGGGTTTCCGGCAGGAGGGACTGGGCATCCCTCCTGCCATTGGATGTTCGGAGAGGGAGAGAGAAGGTGAGGGTGGGGTTCCAGCAGGAGGGACTGGGCATCTCTCCTGCTGTGCGATGTTCGGCAGGGTAGGAGAGACTGGGCATCCTGCCTGCCACGCGATGTTCGGAAAAGGTGGGTGGGGGTTCCGGCAGGAGTGGATGGGCATCCTTCCTGCCATGCAATGTTCAGGGGATTGTGGTAGGAGGGACTGAGCATCCCTCCTGCCGTGCAATGTTTGGGGGTTGGGTTCCTGCAAGGAAAAAAAAAAAAAAAAGCAGCAGAATGGATGCCCACTCTCTCCCGCCAATGGAGGTCTCCCAACATCAGGTGCCCCCCTCGAACTATTCCCTAACCTCCCTGCTTCCCCCCTCAAAAAAAAAGGCAGAAGGGATGCCCACTCCCACCGGAAGATCCTCCAACACCTCCCCAGTACGTTTGTCTGAAGAGAGCAGAAGGGAGGCTCGAACCCTCCAGCTCGGAGGCCCACCGATCCAAAATGGCGGGCCTTCCCCTCCTCTTTGCATGGGGTGGGGCCTAAGGCCCTGACTGGCTTATGGAATGAGGGTGGGGGCATCCAGTGGCAAGAGAGAGAGGGCATACCTCCTGCCAATTTTTGTTGGCGTGGGGAGACAGTCCCAGTGCCAGTTCGTCGGGGGGAGGGGGGGAGTCAGGGAGGGCCAATATTGGTTGGGGGTGCTTTTTTCTTTTTTAATGGGTCAGATATTGTGCATGTGTAACACACCCACAGCATCTGTGTAAATTTTTTAAAAAAGAAGGTATGGCATGTTATAAATATTTTTGTATGGGTTGGACAGGTAACCGGTCATTTTTCTTGGATAGCTAAAAGCTATCACTTTTTTGTGCTTTGGGAAGCCATGTTAGAGCTTCAATTGCTCTGCTAGTTTACATGGCATTTCTTTTTTTTAAAAAAAAAAAATCTTTATTCAATTTTTTTTTTTTTTTTTAAACTTCTTTATTCATTTTTCCATCAATCAACAAGTTTACAATTTTATACAATATATTATACACAATCACTTGTACATTCTTACTCATATATCTTATCAAGTTGTAAAATATCCCACCCCATCCCCTCCCACTTCTATATTTCAATCATTATCATATTCTAACTCTTTCATTATATATTCAATCAATCTTGTAAAGGTGCCAAATCATTTGAATATTCCATTAATGGTCCCCATATCTTTTTAAAATTCTTATGATTCTTCTTTATTCATTTTTAAAAACTTACAAGTGCATCAGCTTCTAGTAATTCCATCACTTACTATAATAAATACAAGACAAGATACAGCAGTTACAGCACCAGAATATGGAATTCCCTACCATCATTTATTAAAGAAGAAAAATCATTGAGTAAATTTAAAGGACTGTTAAAGTGCTGGTTGTACAAGGATGCTTTTGAGACCTAATTATTGGAGTCCCTATTGATCCCATTTGATGCTTAAACTCATTAATCCTCTGTCTTAGGCTCTGAGAATTTGAAAACAAAAATTCTTAATTTTCTACTATACTTTTATAAATACTTTTAAACTTTCTTACCCTGCATTTGTATTTTCCCTGTATGTATCTTTTACTATACTTATTGTAGTTCTCCCTACTTCCCTTATGTATTGGTACGTCAGGTCCATTTGTGTTGGTTTTAGTTAATAATTAAGACCCCGTTTTTAATTGTAAATAGCTTTGAATTAATGATATTGCGAAACATCAAAATTTTTATAAAACTTGAAACATCAGTAAATACAACCATTTGAATTTAATTAAAACACTTAATAATTAGCAATGAAATACAGTAAAACCTTGGATTGCAAGTAACTTGGTTTGCAAGTGTTTTGCAAGAGAAGCAAAACATTTTACAAAATTTTAACTTGATATACAAGCAATGTCTTGCAATACGAGTACATACAGCATACACGCATCACATCATCACAACCGAGCCAATGGTTCTTCTCTCTCTGACACTGCAGGAGTGTAGTGACTGTTCTAAATGAGTGAAGTCTTGCAATATTAGTACGTATAGTATTTTGTATTAGTTTTTGGGTTGTGGAACAAATCGTCTGAGTTTCCATTATTTCCTATGGGGCAATTTGCTTTGATATACGAGTGCTTTTGATTACAAGCATGCTTCTGGAACGAATTATGCTCACAAACCAAGGTTCTACTGTAATTTATGAAGCTTATTTCCCTCCCCCCCCATCATTTCATATCAAGCACTAAAGACATAAGAACATAAGCAGTGCCTCTGCTGGATCAGACCAGAGGTCCATCACGCCCAGCAGTCCGCTCAAGCGGCGGCCCATCAGTGATCCTCTATCTATATCTCCTTTTCCTTCAGGAAATTATCTAATCCCTTCTTGAACCCCAATACCATACTCTGTCCTATCACACCCTCTAGAAGCGCATTCCTGGTGTCCACCACCCTTTGGGTGAAGAAGAACTTCCTATCATTGGTTCTGAATCTGTCCCCTTTTAATTTTTCTGAATGCCCTCTCGTTCTTGTAGTTTTCGAAAGTTTGAAGAATCTGTCCCTCTCCACTTTCTCTATGCCTTTCATGATCTTGTAAGTCTCTATTATGTCCCCTCTAAGTCTCCGCTTTTCCAGACATATACCATATACTCAATTTTTCCCAACCTTCCTTATAATTAATGAAAAAAACATAAACCCATCCCCCACTCACAAAATTATATTCTCAATGGAAAAATGGAATCTATTCATTACAATAATTTGTCAATGGCCCCCAAACCTCTTGAAATGTATTATAATTTCCTTTTTGTGTGGCTATTATTCTTTCTATTTTATATATGTGACACAACGAATTCCACCAAAACTATAATTAAGTCTTTTCCAATTACTCGTAATTTGTTGTATGGCAACCCCTGTCATAATCAATAGAAGCCTGTTATTTTTAGATGAAATATGGGTCTTTACTTTCATTGACATGTCAAATAAAACAGTATCATATGATAATGCCACCGGGTTTTTCAATAAACAATTAATTTAGCCCCAAATTGATTTCCAAAAAGCCATAATCAATGGACAATAGAACAATAAATGATCTAGAGTCCCTGCTTCAAGATTACAATGCTAACATCTATTAGACTTAGAGCCATCTAACTTCTGTAATCTAACTGGGGTCCAGAATGTGCTCTATGTAACAGAAAAAAACACATTTGTCCCATAGATGCCGACATTGTACATTTCATCCTCCAAGTCCAAATTCATGGCCATTGAGATGCAGAAATTTGGTGCTTAATCTCAATACTCCAAATGTCTCTAAGACCAGTTTTTGGTTTCTTTTTTATAAATCCATCTATCAGTTTATACCACTGTGCAGCCTGGTGTCCCAGGAAGTCAACCTAAAAGCATATGAATTCCAAACTATATTGATTAGCGACATTTTTCCATTCAGGGAACCCCATCTGAATGGCCTGCTTCAATTGCAACTATCTAAAACTTTGTGATTTATTAAGGCTATATTTATGTTGTAACTGTGAAAAACCATTAGAAATAACATCATCTAATATACGTATACCTGCTATCATCCAATACTTCCAGATGACCTTAAATCCGTCAATTTGAATCTTGGAGGTTAGCTATATAGTCTGATTTGTTGATTTATGTATTGGAATAGGTGTTAAATTATTGACATATTGTAAAGTTTTCCATGTATCAACTAATATTCTGTTTTCTTTATATAATCTAGGCATTTTGATACTGAGAACATGGCAAAATCTCAGAGGAAACATGAGTCGCCATTCCAACCACAACCAGTCTGGGATGTTTTCAATGAGCTCTGAGAGGACCCAATACATACCTTGGCGCATAATATAGGCTTGATGATACCTATAAAAATTAGGAAAATTTACCCCTCCCTCTGTAATTGGCTTTTGTAAAGATACTAAAGCAATTCTAGGAATTTTACCCAGCCAAATAAATTTTGTAAGAATACAATTTAATTTTTTATAAAAGGACCCCTGAAAAAAACTGGTATCATACCTATTTGATAACAAACTACAGGCAATATCATCATTTTAATAGTTTGAACTCTCCCCCACCAAGAAAGATGTAAAGGATTCCATTGCTCGCACATTTCTGTTACCTTCTTTAATAAAAAAATTTCATTCACTTTCATTGTTTCTTCCAGCATTTTATTTATCCAAATACCTAAACATTATAATCTATCCTCTTTCCATAGAAAGGGGAATGAGTCAAACAAACCTTTTGTACAATGTACATTAAGTGGAAGAACTTCTGATTTACTCCAATTTATCTTATATCCTGAAAATTTTCCAAATTTCTCTATAAGTTCAAGTAAGCGTAGAATGGTTGTTTCTGGATTTCTTAAATGAAGCAGTATATCATCTGCATACGCAGAGACCTTGTATTCCTGATCTGAATAAGAAATACCCTGTCACTACAAAAGAAATACATGTCACTACAAAAGATTCCTTGATAAAACTTTTGCCTTCCAGGCTGCCAAACTGAACCCATGGCTAGCCCAAATTATCCTTGAGGCCCCTACCTACCTTGGGTTTAGAAAATCTCTCAAAACTCACCTATTCCATGGACAAGACACCTAACACCCCTCTCCAATGAACAACAATCTCCTCCTCCCCCCTTCCACCTCTCTTTTCCCAACCTTCCCACCCCCTCCCCCCCCAACCCACCCCCCCCTCTTCTCCTAACTTCATTCTACCTCCTTGCTCCAAATATTGTTCAATTGTTTTCGAACCACTTATTATTTATTGCTTGCCTCTAATATTGTTCAATTGTTTTTAAACCACTTGTAATTTTTTGTTAATCTAATGTAAACCGCCTAGAACTCCTTGGGTATGGCGGTATACAAAAATAAAGTTATTATTATTATTATTATTACTGTATCTCCTTCACTTGCTGAATAGATAATAACAAGGGTTCTAATACAATATCAAAAAGTAAAGGAGATAAAGGACAACCTTGTCTAACCCCCTCTGTAAACTGAAACATTTTGAAAAATTATTATTAATATACAGCCTAAGAGCAGGGGAGTTATACAAAGTTTGAATCATCTGTATAAATCCTGAACCAATACCAAACCAATCCATTGCTTGATACATGAAGGTCCATTCCACACGATCAAAGGCCTTCTCTGCATCCAAGGACACAGAAAAAGCCGGATCCTTCATGGCTTCTGTTAAATTTAACATATGAAAAGCCAACCTTGTATTATTAGAAGAATGTCTCTGAGCAACAAACCCAATTTGGTGCATACCAATAATAAAAGGGAGAGCCTTAGCCAAGCGTATAACCAATACCTTAGCTAAAAGTTTTCCATCTACATTGATTAAAGAAATAGGCCTGTAATTTGAAACCAAAGTGGGATCTTTATTTGGCTTTGGCAAAACTATGGTTAAAGATTCTGCCATAGTACCTGTAATGCAACCTTTAGTTAGTTGAATCTGATATAATTTTAATAGATGTACTAATAAGGAATTTTGAAATGATTTATAAAACTCTACCATAAAACCATCACCACCTGGAATGGATCCAACTCTAAGAAAGTTCAACGCTGTTTGCAATTCATTTAATGATATAGGCTCTTCTAAACTTTTTTTTATATGATCAGGAATTTTCGGACCATTAAGTGATTTTAAAAATTCTAAACCATCTTTTCCCCTATCAGAATAAGGCTCAGAAGAATATAAATCTTTATAAAAATTTAGAAATTGTTTTAAAATAGTTCCAATTTGAGAATGCGTATTTCCTTTCTCATCCTTAATTGCAATAATTTTTGTCCTTCTTTTCTTTGCTTTAAGATAATTTGCCAATAATTTTCCTGCCTTATATGAGTTTCCATAGAAACATAGAACATGAAGGCAGAAAAGGGCTACGGCCCATCTAGTCTGCCCACACTAATGGCCCACCCCCTAACTACCTCCATGAAGAGATCCCACATGCCAATCCCATCTTTTCTTAAAATCTGGCACGCTGCTTGCCTCAATTACCTGTTGTGGAAGATTATTCCAGCGATCAACCACCCTTTCGGTGAAGAAATATTTTCTGGTGTCGCCATGAAATTTCCCATCCCTGATTTTCAACGGATGCCCTCTTGTTGCCATGGGTCCTTTAAGGAAAAAGAGATCCTCTTCCACCTCGATACGGCCTGTGACATATTTGAACGTCTCGATCATGTCTCCCCTCTCTCTGTGTTCCTCGAGTGAGTACAGCTGCAATTTACCAGTCGTTCCTCATACGGGAGATCCTTGAGTCCTGAGACCATCCTGGTGGCCATTCGATGAACCGACTCAACTTTCCGCACATCTTTTTGATAATGCGGCCTCCAGAATTGTACACAGTATTCCAGATGGGGTCTCACCATGGATCTGTACAACGGCATTATGACCTCAGGCTTACGGCTGATGAAACTTCTATGGATACAGCCCATTTGTCTAGCCCTGGATGAAGCTTTCGCCACATAATACAGAGTCTGCTCAGAAAGCAAATCTTTCCTTACCAATTTGGAATAAATCTCATTATATTTGCATTTTAATCTAATCTAATCTAAACCTTAGGTTTGTATACCGCATCATCTCTACATTCGTAAAGCTCAACATGGTTAACAAGAGTTAGGGTAGAAAGAAACTCCAGTGGAGGGAAGAGGCAAAATGAAGAGAAAATTTAGAGGACTAGAATAATAATAATAATAATAATAATAACTTTATTCTTGTATACCGCAATACCATGGAAGTTCAATGCGGTTAACAATAGAAGAGACTGTCCATTTACAGCGATGATAACCAGAGAGAGAGGAGGAGTTACATTTTTGAGAATAACCAGGTTTTCAGATGTTTACGGAAGAGTTGGAGGGAGCTCAGATTCCTAAGAGGGAAGGTAAGGTTGTTCCAGAGCTGAGTGATTCTGAAAGGGAGGGAAGAACCTAGTTTACCTACAAGTGAAACGCCTTTTAGAGAGGGAAAGGAAAGTTTCAGTTTTTGGGTGGATCTGGCAGAATTGGGGTTAGAGGAGTTCCAAGAAAGAGGAATGAAGGGAGGGAGGATACCGTGTAGGATCTTGAAAGTGAGGCAGGCACATTTGAAGTGGACTCTGGAGATAATCGGAAGCCAGTGGAGCTTGGATAAAAGCGGTGAGATGGGGTCGAATTTGCTTTTTGCGAAGATAAGCTTAGCAGCGGTATTCTGAATCCGCTGGAGTCTTTGAAGGTTTTTCTTTGTTAGGCTAAGGTAGATAGAGTTGCAGTAGTCCAATCTGGAAAGGATTGTGGATTGGACAAGGACGGCAAAGTGTTTTTGATGGAAACAGGATCTTACTTATCTCAGCATGTGAAGGCTGAAGAAACATTTTTTTACTAGGGAGTTGAGGTGGTCGTTGAAGGAAAGTGTAGAGTCAATGATGACTCCCAGAACTTTACTAGAATATTTAAGATGCAGAGTAGGGCCAGAGGACAGTGGGATGGAGGTGGGCAGTTGGTCCAATTTTGGGCCGAGCCAGAGAAGTTTTGTTTTAGATTCGTTCAGTTTCATCTGCACAGTGTGGGCCCAGGATTGAAGGTTCGATATACATGAGGATATGTTCGCCGAGAGGTTGGTGAGGATCCGGTCGGTCTCGAGGACAAAGATGTTGTCTGCGTAAGTGTAGAGTGTTTCAAGGGGGGAGAGATGGAGGAGTTTAAGGGAGGACATATAAATGTTGAAGAGGATAGGAGAGAGCGGTGAGCCTTGCGGGACTCCACAGATCGGGTTCCAGGGGGAGGAAGAAGTGCCCTTCATGTTGACTATGTAGGAGGGGGAGCGTAAGAACTTCGAGAACCAGTCAAGGACTGTGAAGTTTATGCCTATCTCGGTGAGTTGGTAAATTAGAATATCATGATGGACGACATCAAAAGCTGCAGAGAGGTCGAATTGAAGAAGGACGGCGAACTTGTTGCAAGAATGGAGATATTGAACTTTTGAGATTAAGGAGGTCAGAAGGGATTCGGTGCTGAAATTGGGATGGAAGCCGTATTGGTAGGGTTGAAGAATGGTGAATTTCTCAAAGAGGAAGATAGTTGAGTGGATATGATGGACTCTAGCATCTTGGTAAGAAGGGGAATGTTAGCTATTGAACGGTAGCTGGATGGTGTAGAGGGGTCAAGCTCAGGTTTTTTCAGTAGTGGGGTTAAGGAAATATGGCCCATTTCTGGGGAGTAGAGACCCGAATGGAGGGCGGAGTTTATGAGAATGGTAAGAGATGAGATGACCTGAAGGGGAGTGTTCTCATAGAGGTAGGAGGGGAAAGGATCCAAGGTACATTTGCAGGATTTCAATTTGAGGCAGAGATTATAGACCAGGGATTCGGAAACAAGTTCGAAGGAAGACCAGGATCTGTCTGCTGGGATAGGGTAGGAGTCTGTTGGGATAGGGTTGGGGTCAATTGGAATCAGAGATTTGTAGGAGATTGCAGGTGGGAAGGAGCGCCTCAAGGTGGAGACCTTATCGTTAAAGAACTTTGCTAGAGAATCGGCTGAGGGGGAGGAGGGAAGTATGGAGTCATTTTTGGAGGTTAAGGAACGCCAGATGTTAAATAATGTGCTACTCTGATTGTTGGATTTGGAGATTTTGTCACCGTAGAAGTTTTTCCTTGCTTTTTTTAGAACAGTATTATAGAGTCTGTCTGTAGGGGATTTAGATTTTTTCCATTTTCGTTCCAGAGCATGGCATTTCTGTTTCAGTTCTCTGTGGTATAGGAGGTACCAAGGGGCCTTACGGGAGTAGGAAATGGTTTTAGTGGAGAGAGGGGCAAGGGAATGGAAGATGGACTCGGAGAGGGCGACCCAGTTTTGCCAGTTAGATTCTGGTTCTGCAGGTTTAGAGATGGGGGAAAATTTGTCAAGAAAATTGATCCAGAACAGATTGCTCGAGATTTTTTTACGGAAGGTAATAGAATTTGAGGTGCAGGATGGGGGCCCTAGATGTGACATGAAAATGGGGAGACAGAAGGCCCCTAGGTAGTGATCGGACCAGGGGACAATTTCCCAGCGAATGTCATCAGTTGAGGTTTTGTGAGTAGTAAGATCTAGAAAGCTGATGAGGTCTAGTGTGTGGCCTTTTTCGTGGGTTGGGGAGAGTGTGGGGGCGGGGGAAAGCCTAAAGCGGAGAGGAAGCTATTAAATTTGGATGTATCCTTGTTGGTAACATCGTCAAGGTGGAGATTGATGTCTCCGATGATCAGTAATCTTTGAAATTTGAGGAAGGCGTTTGTTATGGTTTCAAAGACGAGTTCGGAGGAATTGTTCCAAGGGGCAGGTGCGCGGTATAGAAGCAGGATACCCAGAGGATGAGGGTGGAATTCGTCATTGACTGAGGCTAACATGTATTCTAATGAGGAGTGGCTGCCCTTTCCAAGGAGTTGGACATCGAAGAATGATTTGAAAAGGAGGGCTAGGCCGCCTCCTCTTCGGTTGGTTCTGGGAGAGAAGATGCCTTGGTAGCCCCGGAACAGAGTACGTTTTGAGTAAATTGGTCATCTTTTGTGATCCAAGATTCTGTGATGAATAGGAATCCGGGGTCAGAATCCTCGAGTAGGTCCTTCAAGATTTGTATATTATTGCAAGCGGATCTGGCATTGCAATAGAGTGTTGGGACTGGGGTGAGAGAATGTGAGGCAAGGTTGGGGGGAGTGGAAGCGAGGGACAGGTTTTAGAGAGACATGGCTGACTTTGCGAGGGTTTTTGTAGGATGGGTAGTGTTTGGAGAGAATGAGAGTGGGAATTCTGAGGCCAGAGCAGATATTGCGAGCATTTGTAGAGTCGAGGAGGTTGGGGGCAGGGGGTGTCAGGCAGGGGAAGAGTTTGAGAGAAGAGCAGAGTAGGAGAAGAAGGAGCCATGAAGGTGGCTTCATGATGAGAGATTAGAGATCTATGGGTTAGATGACCTGTTTGAGGCGAGTGAGAGTAGGTTAAGGATGGAGGAGCGACTAGGTAATAACGTACTAGGTATTAATAATAATAATAATAACTTTATTTTTGTATATCGCAATACCACAAAACAGTTCAGAGCGGTTTACAGGAGAAGAGATTGTACATATACAGCAAAGTTAGAGTATCAGAAAACAGTTCAGAGTAGTTTACAGGAGATAAGAACTGTATTTATGCAGTGAAGGTACAGAGAATTAGTTATCAAGTGTAAGGTATAAACCAGTGGCCATTACAAAATGATCCAATAACTGTTGCACGGGGGGGTGCGAACAATAACCGTGGAAGAGGGGGAGGAAGGGTAGGGAGGGAGGCGAGGTTGAGATTAGTAGTTTGGTTGGGAGGGCGGGAGTTAGAGGAATTTATCAAAGAGGTATGATTTGAGAGATTTCCTGAAAGATAGGCAGGTTGGGGCAAAAGAGATGAGGGTGGTCAAGCAGTCATTCCATTTGCCAGCTTGGAAAGAGAGGGTTTTGTCCAAGAATCTTTTGTAGATGCATCCTTTTGGGGAGAGATAGGCAAACAGGTGGATATTGCGTGTTCAGTTAGAGCCTGGGAAGACGAAGTAGTGTGACAGGTATATCGGGGCTGAGCCAGATAGGGTTTTGAAGCAGAGGCAGGCGAATTTGAAGATGACCCTTGCTTCAAACGGTAGCCAATGAAGTTTTCTGTAGAAGGGGCTGATGTGGTCTGACTTTTTAAGCCCATAGATGAGGCGGACGGCGGTGTTTTGGATGAATCTTAGTCGTTTAATGGTTTTCTTGTAGGAGCCCAGGTATATGATGTTACAGTAATCCAGGGTATTTAGGATTAGGGATTGGACCAGCAATCTGAAGGTGGGGAAATCAAAGTAATGTTTGATAGAACGGAGTTTCCAAAGGGTGGAAAAGCATTTTTTGACCTGGGCATTGGTGTGATCTTCCAAAGTGAGGCATCAGTCCAAGATGACTCCGAGAATTTTTATAGTGGAATTGATTGGATATGTTAAACCATTGAGATGCAGGGTGGTGGTCGTTAGTTTGTGGTTGGGACTTGCAAGGAAGAACTTGGTTTTTTCTGGGTTTAGTTTCAGTTTGAAGCGTGTGGTCCAGTTTTATACCATGGTGAGGACGGTTGAGATGTATTGTTCTGTCTCATGTGACAGTGAGGTGATAGGTATGATGATTGTAATGTCATCTGCGTAGATATAGGATTTCAGGTTATGGTTCGATAACAAGTGTCCCAGTGATGCCATATAGACGTTGAATAGTGACGGGGATAGGGGGGAGCCTTGGGGAACTCCGCAGGGGTTGCTCCAGGTATGGGAGAAGGTTCCGTCGTTATGGACTTGGTAGGTTCGGTTTTTTTAGGAAGCCTGTGAGCCAGGTTAGTACTTGTCCGGAAATGCCAATGGAGTCGAGGCAACTAATCAGAATGTCATGGTCTACTAGGTCGAAGGCACTGCTGAGGTCAAACTGGGGTAACAGTGCGCTGTTTCCTAGTGAGAATAGTTGGAGGAGGTGATTGGTTAGTGAGGCAAGAACAGTTTCCGTACTGTAGTTAGTGTGGAATCCAGACTGGGAGTCGTGGAGGATGTTAAATTTCTCTAGGTATGACATGAGATTGTAATTGACAAGTCCTTCCAAGATTTTAAGGAAAAGAGGAATATTGGCGATGGGTCTGTAGTTGGAGGCTACAGAGGGAGATTCTTTGGGGTTTTTGATTATTGGAGATACGAGGATGTGGCCAAGTTCCTTTGGGAAGTGGCCAGTAGACAGGCAGAGGGTGACCCAGTTGAAGAGTTCAGCTTTGAAGGGGAGGGGGGCAGTTTTCATGATGGATGGAGGGCAGTTATCTAGTAGGCAGTTTGATTTGGAATATTTTGAGTATAGCTTGAGGAATAGGTTCCATTCTGGGTTTTTGAAGTGAGACCAGGTCATGTCAGCAGGTGAGGCATCGTTTTCTGGAGAAGGTAGGTGGATATATGGGTAGGTGCTAGTTGTTGTGAGCGTTGTTTTCAAGTTAAGAATTTTGTTGGCGAAGTGGTCGGCTAGATTTGTCGGGGAGGGTTAAGATATTGGACAGATCTAGTATAGCGTTTCTGAATTGGAGTTATTCTGAAAATGATCTCGTGGAAGGGGGATGAAGATAATCTGGCTATCAAATCGGTATTCAAATTAGCATAGATTTTTGGATACAATAGAACATAAGAAGTTGCCTCCGCTGAGGCAGACCAGAGGTCCATCTCACCGAGCGGTCCGCTCCCGCGGCGGCCCATCAGGCCCACTGCCTGAACAGTGGTCTCTGACTAATTTTATAAATTACCTCTAATCCTATCCTTATAACCTTACCTCTACAGATTATAAGATTCAACGGATATTTAAGATAATTTTTTGATTACTTTTGCTTTATGTATATATTTTTTTTTTTGAGAGCTAGTAAATGAACTAGTTGGATGGGTTCACGATTATGCTTAACGATGAAAGATTTCACAATTAGACTTAAACATGGGGAAAGTTTCCCCTGCTTTTTACTTTTAAAAGAGCCTGCAAAGTACTTTGTTCCCATTTTTCAATCAATTTAGATTCCAAACTCTTAATTTCTTGTTCCAAATTATAAAATTGTTTTCTAAGTTGTTTTCTAATATATGCCAAATATGAAATAATTTGACCTCTCATGGTAGCCTTAAAGGCATCCCATAATATTTCCATGGAAATTTCTTCTGAAGTATTAAATTGAAAAAAATAATTCATCTTTAACTGAAATTCTTCAAGGAAGTTTGAATCCGCAAGCAATGTATTATCGAATCTCCATACAGATCTACTATTATCCTGTTCAGCAATTTTAAATTCAACCCACACTCCACCATGATTAGACAAAATGATTGGATCTATAGAGGCTTGTGTCACCTGGTGAACTATTTGATTTGAGATGAAAATGTAATCTATTCTTGAAAAGGATTTATGAACATGTGAACAAAAAGAAAATTCTCGATCATTAAAATGAAGTATCTGCCATATATCTTTCAAATCACAAGATTGCACCAAATTATCTAATCCTAATGATTTCATAATTTTACTAGGTTTTTTATCCATCAATGGATCCGTAACAGCGTTAAAATCTCCAGCCACTACTAAATTAGAAGCAGCCAGTGGCAGTATCAACTGCTGTAAAGTTTTGAAAAATTCAATTTGATTCGAATTAGGGGCATATATATTAAACAATGCCAGGACATTATTTCCCATGTTCATATTCACATGTAACCACCTTCCTAAGGGATCTGAAGCAATCAACTTAAAATTAGCTTTACATTTTGTATTTACTAGGATAGCAACCCCCGCCTTTTTTCCCCACAGCCAAGGCAAAAAAAACAATGCTTCACCCATCCCCCTTCTAATTTAATTGATTCTGTAGTTGATAGATGTGTCTCTGGGATATAATACACATCCGCATTCTGTTGTTAAAAAGGAAAGCATTTTTTTTTTCTTTTGATTTGATGATTGGGGCCATTAACATTTAATGAAAAGATTTTAATCTCCATTATAAATTTTATACTCAAAACACATGAACCAAATCAAATATTTAGACTTAATTTGAATTTTCTTTATATACACAATTTTCCCAATTTTTAAAAATTGAACATAAAATTTATCTTCCCCCTAACCCACCCCCTCCATCCCTTTTTTCCTCCCTAAACCCCCATACCATTATTAATAGTGAAAACTTGGGAATGCACATAATAGATCAGGTAATGAAAAACCCCTGAAAGACTAAAAATTAAAACCTCTTTTAAAAAAAAATAAAAAATAAGTCACTTAAAAAATCATAATAATTCATCCCATATCTTATCCATTTTCACTAATTACATATTATTTTATCTAATCATTGAATTTATATTTATCTGTAAAAAAACATTATCATGTTATCGTAAGAATAGAAAATAAATATACATTGGAATAATAAATCACATTTACCTAACCCCTAACCAAATTGAATAACACAGAATAAAGTTTTCCTATTTCTCTTACCTTATATAAATTTACTCAATAAACATGAATATATTCATCCACATTTCTCTAAATATTAATTTCATTTTATCTTTAAATCTTATTATAAATTTAATTACCCATTCTCAAATCATTATATTATTTAACTCAATACTGTATGATCTTTTATTCTTATAATTCTTGTGATAAATTCTATCCTTATAATTATTATTTTAACCCTTACTATATCATATGGGATTCCTCATTTAAAATATAGAATATTTTAATTCATTCAATAAGTATATATTATAATCAATCTAATAAATATAGGCAGAAATAAATAGAATCCATTGTAATTATATTATGCATTTTATCTTATTATCAACTAAAAACTTATTGCTTAGTAACTTAAATGAACCAATATCTAAACATATTTGATCATTCTTTTTTGGTAAGCTTATCTTTCAAAGTTCGGTATATAGCTGTTACTGAGAATTTCCATCTAAATCCTTTTCAGCCATACTCGACTGGTCTCATCTCCCTGAGGAATTCATTTCTTAGCTGTTATCAAGATTCTTCTTAAATTTAGTCTTCAGTAGCAATATTTCATGCTCTTAAGTCATTAATATTTAATATTTGCCTCCGGAAGTCCAATTACCACTTCAGTGCATTTGTTAGAACTTTCTCCATTTTAATTATCCAACCAGCGTATTTGTATTTCGCAATCCTTTAGTATGAAGTCTGGTTCCAAACTTCACATTGATCTATCTTTACTTAATGAGGCAAATATGAGCTTATGGGTCTTAGACACCCTTCTTGTTAGATAATGTTTTTAGTTATTGCCATCCAAAGACTGTAGCTTCAATTACTACTTATTGGTATCATCATGTGCAGGACCTAATACTCTGCCATTCCAAGTCTCGTGTCATGAGCCGTTGAACATTCATTTTTAAAATGTAACCACTTCACTCTCTCCCATCCAGTACCAGTCATTACGAAGCCAAACTGCAAATATTTAGTCTTATCCTATAAGCAAAACTATAAAATCCAAGCTGAATTAAAATAACTTCAAATAAATAACAAATAAATTAACTCTTATCACCACATAAACAGTAAAGGATTCATTTAGACATTGGTTGCTCATGTTGATGTAAAAATTCTTGTAATTTTTTTGGCTCTTCAAAGTTTATTGTTATATTTTTGTAGGTAATCTTCATAATTGCAGAGTATATTAACCCGTATTTGGCCCCAATACTTCTCAATTGTGGTCTTAGCTCCAAAAATCTTTTTCTTTTATTGGCGGTAGCTCTCGCGAAATCAAGCACTATATGTATACGAGCATCCTGGCATTTAAAATTTTTGTTCTCCTTTGCCAAGCAAAATATTTCCATAACCTGCTGGTGCCTTAACAGTCTGAAAATTAACGGACGTGGACCCGTTTGTTTATCCGATCTTTTTGTAGGAATCTTATGCGCCCTTTCGATCTCCAAAGGAAACTTTAAGTGGCAGTATTTTAGGAAGAAAATTCTTCAAAAAGGAAATCGGTAAACCTAAGACCCTTAGGTTACTCCTTCTCTCCCTGTTGCAGCAGTCTTCCAGGTCTTGTGTGAGTATTTCAATCTTTTTCCTATTGAGCTTAAATTGAAATAATTCTGCCTTAGTAACTTCGATTCTTTTCTCCAAATGATCCACTTTAATTTCAACCAGTTTCATTTTTTTTATTGAGAATAGAAACTTCTTCCATAACTTCTTGTATTTTTCTCGCATTGACTAAAACAATTTCTTTAATTTCACAAAGCTTCGTCAAAATTTCATTGTCGGCTCTACTTTCCTTTGGCAACAGAGTCTTCGAAGGGGTTGCTGCCTCTGGTTTAGATATTTTTAAGCTTCCTGCGGTTATAAAAGCTGAATCAGCCTTTGCCTGCTTCCCCGAAGCCATACTGTTCTAATATCACACTTTTAAAGTAAAAAAAAAAATTTTAATGTAACTTATTTAACTTTAAAATGTCTGTCAGCACGGAGCTTGTCATTTACCCGACCATTTGCATGCGCTTCAAAGACCCCCCCCCCCCCTCCCGTTTACATGGCATTTCAATATTAATTACTTTATTTGAATGTTGTGAGCCGTTTTGTGCATTGGGTCGGCAAATTTGATCATCGCTAAACCAGTCAAAGCTGGTTTAGCAACAATCATTTGAGGATCAACGACTTTAGTGCATCTAGGCCTGATAAACATGAAATAAGCATGTACTGAAGTGTTTTTTGTTTGTCTCTCTCATTTCTTTTTTATGAGAGAGACGGAAAAGGTAATGCAGCACTGACAATACAGCACAGTTACCTACCATAACAGGTGTTATCCAGGGACAGCAGGCATATTCTCACACAAGGGTGACGTCACCGACAGAGCCCCGGTATGGACACTTTAAAAGTGCATCGCCACTTTAAGACTTTTAGAAAGTTTGCGATAGCCTGCACCACGCATGCGTGAGTGCCTTCCCACCCAACGCAGGGCTCACGTCTCCTCAGTTAAGATAAGCCAGCTAAGAAGCCAACCAGGGGAGGTGGGTGGGTTGTGAGAATATCTATCTGCTGTCCCTGGATAACACCTGTTACAGTAGGTAACTGTGCTTTATCCCAGGACAAGCAGGCAGCATATTCTCACACATGGGTGACCTCCAAGCTAACAAGAATGAGAGCTGGCCTTCAAAAAAATAAATTCTATAATACAAACTGGCCAAAGTGTCCATCCCATCTGGAGAAAGACTCCAGACATTAATGAGAAGTGAATGTGTGAACTGAGGACTAGGTGTCAGCCTGACAGAATTCTGTAATAAGAGTAGATCTAAGGAAAACTACAAAAGCTGCCGTAGCTCAGACTTTATAGGCTTTGACCTGACTTACAAGGTGCAAGCCAGGTTGAGCAAAAGAGAATGAAATACAAGTAGCCAAACAGTTAGAAACCATTCTCTTGGAACAGGATGCCCCAACTTGTTAGGATCAAAAGAGACGAAGAATTGAGGAGAAGTTCTATAACTCTTTGTCCTGGCGATGAAAAAAGCCAAAGCACACTTATAGTCCAGAATGCAAAGAGCCACTGTTCCTACATGAGAATGAGGCTTAGGAAAAAAAACTGGAAGAACAATCAATTGATTGAGATGAAACTTCATCACCACTTCAGGTAGAAACTGTGGTTGCGTGCAAAGAATCACTTTATTAGAGAGAAAAACTGTGAAGGGTGAATCTGCCACCAACACTTGTAACTCTCTGACCCTCCTGTTAGAAGTGAGCAAGATAAGAAAAACCATCTTCCCATGTAAAAAAACTTGAGAGGCGCTGTATCCATTGGTTCAAATGGAAGCTTCATTAACCTGGAAAGAACCCCAGCAAAGTCCCAGACTACAGGTGGAAGTTTGAGAGGTAATATCACCTTGAAAAGTCCTTTCATAAACCTGGAGACCAAGGGATAAGCTGTAAGAAGCTTTCCCTCTACTAGCAGGTGAAAAACTAGAATAGCACTGAGACAGACTTCAATAGATGTAATAGAAGTAGAAAAATCCACACCATGTCCACGAACAAGCATGTTGGATCGTGATAAAGAAGACACCAGGAAGGAAACCTAGCCTATTTTTGTTTAGGATAACATTATAGCGTGGCTGATTTCCTGGAGGCATCATAAATCTTGCGGACAGGCTGAGAATGATATACACTTCTCCCTTCGTATCCGCGGTTTCCGTATCGGCGGATTTGCTTATTTGCGATTTTTCAGCCACTGACTCCACCCCAAAAATTACATCATCATTAAAGTACTTTTTCCTTTTACTGTACCATACTGAACCGATTAAAAAGTTTATTGCTTACCATTAACTCTGAAAATCGCTGCTTATAAACTTTTTCCCACAAATTTGCTGCTTCCATGCTTCCCAGTGTGCACTGAGAAAAATGCTGCTTCCCAGCATCCATAGAAAGAAAGGCTTCTTCCCAGCATGCATGGAGAAAATTGCTGGGAATCGCTGCTTGTCTGCATGCCTGCCCAAGCCCTGAATTCTCTTTGAATCGCTGGTAATAGTTGCTTGCCTGCTCCAAGCCTTTAATTCTTTGGGAATCACTGGGAATCACTGCTTGTCTGCATGCCTGCCCAAGCCCTGAATTCTCTTTGAATCGATGCTCAAGACCAATGCACTGAAAACACCAATTGTGTGAATCAGTAACTGATATGGCCCTGTAGCACCGAGAACATCTCTTGAAGCCAGTAGATGGCTTTGACATTGAAGTAAAAACTGCCGATGTAAGATCAAAGGAATCAATTTTTCCTCCAATGGTCGAGTAAATTAGTGATTGAAAAAGAGTTGATGCTGACGGTTGAAAATCTGCCTGAAAGAGGGAAAGGGGGACTTGTATACCGCCTTTTTGGTGCTTTGGCATTTCAAAGCTGACATTCAATGCGGTGGGCACTACAGGATTAAGTGACTTGCCCAGAGTCACAAGGAGCAGCACTGGAAATTGATCTCACAGACGCAGCAGCTCAACCAGTGAGCCACAGCCCAAAAGCTGAAAAGTAAAAATTTTGAGAAAAAACTCCAGAGAAATTAAACTACATAAGAACATAAGCAGTGCCTCTGCTGGGTCAGACCAGGGATCCATCATGCTCAGCAGTCCGCTCATGCAGCGGCACATCAGGTCCAGGACCTGTTAGTAACCCTTTATCTATATCCTTCCATCCCCTTTTCCTTCAGGAAATTGTCCAATCCCTTCTTGAAATCCAATACCGTACCCTGTCCTATCACGCCATCTGGAAGCACATTCCAGGTGTCCACCACCCTTGGGTGAAGAAGAACTTCCTAGCACTGGTTCTGAATCTGTCCCCTTTTAATTTTTCCAAATGCCCTCTCGTTCTTGTAGTTTTCAAAAAATTAAAGAATCTGTCCCTCTCCACTTTCTCTATGCCCTAAATGATTTTGTAAGTCTCTATCATATCCCCTCTAGTACCAAAGAAAATAAAAGAAATGAAGAAAAATGATCTAGGGAAGAAAGGGAAAAAATAGCCCAATTGGAGAGACTCCAACAACACATGTCTTCTTAGCTCCATAGAAAACTGAGAACTGATGGTCCTGCGAGCCGACATTGGGCAGGAAGGCACTCACGCATGCACAGTACAAGCAGTCTCACATCTAAAGAAGTTAAAGTTGACAGTACACTTTTGAACTGTCCGTAACAGGCTCTGTGGATGACATCACCCATCTATGAGAATATGCTGCCTGGGGATAAAAACAGAATACAAAATACTGAGGTGGAGACAATGACAGTCAGAAAATACAACACAACTTATCCTATTACAATAGAAGCCTATCATAGCACTGACTACTTTAACTAAGTTCCCTCAAACACAGGCAAAAGGGAATGAGGAAAGAGGCCAAACTGAACAGGGACAAACAAGTAACTATTGCCAGCAATTAAACCACCTAGTTTCTTTACTGTCATTAAATACAAACCTTAAGAACATATTGCACTACAAAAACTGATGTACCTCATTCCCAAACTCCCTGGGGTTGCCTCATGCTGTACTCTTATCATTCAGCTATAAGTAGTTCTAGGCTCTCCCATACATATACTAAACTGTAAGCTGAATATTTAAGAAAATCTGCACAAACCAGAGATCTATGAAATTATGGGCATCCTCTTCTGAGCTGCAATAAACCAAATTTTGTCTGCATGGGAGAGCACATATCTTTCTTGTACAGAACTATTCCATAGTATGTGAGAATGGGTGAAGAGGGGAGGAGGTGCGCATGTGGGACAGAGTATGGTATCTCCCTCAGGCTGTAGCCATGTCATTTGGCATCTGGATGATACATGATTAGTGTAGCCAACTGAGACCCACCTGCTGGAGGCAGGCCCGGACCATGTCAATCATTTCTGGGGAATAGATGCTAGAGTCCAAATCAATAGCCCAGTTTCCCTGCACAATCTTCACACACAGGTTCAGAGGATTCTATAGTAAGAAGATAAAATGCATAAGTTAGAGCAGTGGTCTCAAATTCAAAGCCTTTGCAGGGCCACATTTTGGATTTGTAGGTACTTGGAGGGCCTCAGAAAAAATAGTTAATGTTTTATTAAAGAAATAACAATTTTGCATAAGGTAAAACTCTTTATAGTTTATAAATCTTTCCTTTTGGCTAAGTCTTAATAATAATATTGTCATTTATAGCTAAAGAGACATATGATCAAGAAACTATTATTTTACTTTTGTGATTATGATAAGCATACCGAGGGCCTCAAAATAGAGCCCGACGGGCCGCATGTGGCCCCCGGGCCGCTAGTTTGAGACCACTGAGTTAGAGGGAAAGCTATTAAGCTGACTGTATAACCAGGGCTAGTATCATAGTACATAACAGCAGATAAAGCACAGTTACTTACCGTAACAGGTGTTATCCAGGGACAGCAGGCAGCTATTCTCACATATGGGTGACGTCATCCACTGAGCCCCGATGCAGATAGCCTCACAAGCATACTTGCTTGTAGAAAACTTTAGAAGTTTCGAGTCAGCCATACCGCGAATGCGCGAGTGCCTTCCCGCCCAGCGCAGGGCGAGTCTCCTCAGTTCAGATAGCTAGCAGAGAAGCCAACCAGGTGAGGTGGGTGGGTTGTGAGAATAGCTGCCTGCTGTCGCTGGATAATATCTGTAATGGTAAGTAACTGTGCATTATCCCAGGACAAGCAGGCAGCCTATTCTCACATAAAGGTGACCTCCAAGCTAACCAGAATGGGATGGTGGGAGTGTTGGCAACTTAGGAGAATAAATTTTGTAATACCCTCTGGCCAAAATGGCCATCTCATCAGGAGAAAACATCTAGACAAGAAAGAGAGGTGAAAGTATGAACCAAGGACCAGGTAACAGCTTTGCAAATTTCCTCAATAGGTGTAGCTCTAAGGAAAGCTACTGAAGCTGCCATGGCTCTGACTTTATGGGCTGTGACTCGACTCTGTAGATGTAGTCCAGCCTGGGCATAGCAGAAAGAGATACAAGCAGCCATCCAATTGGAGATAGTATGCTTAGAAATTGGATATCCCAACTTATTTGGATCGGAGACAAAAAGTTGAGGAGCAGTTCTGTGTGATTTGGAGCGTTCCAAGTAGAAGGCCAAAGCACGTTTACAATCCAGAGTATGAAGAGCTGATTTTCCAAGATGAGAATGAGGCTTTGGAAAAAACAATGGAAGAACAGCAGATTGGTTGAGATGAAATTCTGAAACCACTATAGGTAGGAATGCAGGATGAGTACGAAAGACCACCTTGTCAGGATGGAACACAGTGAAAGGTGGATCAGCAACTAAAGCTTGCAGCTCACTAACTCTTTGAGCAGATGTGAGGGCAATAAGAAACATCACTTTCCAAGTGAGATACTTCAGATGAGCCATAGACATTGGTTTAAATGGAGGTTTCATCAATTGAGCAAGAACAACATTGAGATTCCAAACCAGTGGTGGCAGTTTGAGAGGAGGGTTAACAATGAAAAATCCTTTCATAAATTTGGAAACCACCGAATGAGCTGAGAGGGGTTTCCTTTCAATAGGCTGGTGGAAAGCAACAATTGCACTGAGATGGACTCAGATCGATGTAGACTTGAGGCCAGAGGTGGAGAAGTGCAAAAGGTAATCTAGAACAGAAGATAAGGAAGAAGCTTGAGGCTTCACGTAGACAATCTAGTTCATTTTTGATGGTAGCATTGGTTGTCTCGGCCACCGAGGAGCTATCAGAATCATGGTGGCATGATCGTTCTTCAACTTGACAAGTCTTGAGAAAGAGAGGAAATGGAAGGAATGCATACAGGAAGCGATTCATCCATTCCAGTAGAAAAGCATCTGCCTCGAGGCAATGAGGAAAATATATCCTGGAGCAGAACTGAGACAGTTTGTGGGTGTGGGGAGATGCAAAGAGATCTATCTGAAGAGTTCCCCACTGCAAAAAAATGTGATGAAGAGGCAAGGAATTGAGTGTCCATTTGTGAGGTTGCAGAAGATGACTCAATTTGTCTGCCAAAGAGTTTTCGCCCCTTGGATGTAGACAGCTTTCAGGAAGGTTTTGTGGAGGATTGCTCACACCCAAACCTGCAGAGCTTCTTGACAAAGGGAGGGAGATCCTGTCCTCCCCTGTTTGTTGACATAGTACATGGCAACTTGGTTGTCCATCTGAATGAGGACTACCTGGTCGTGAAGAAGATGTTGAAAAGCTTTGAGAGCATAGAAAATCGCTCTGAGTTCCAACAGATTGATGTGACACTGACAATCCGTACTGGTCCAGTGGCCTTGAGTACGGAGACCATCAAGATGAGCCCCCCAAGCGTAGGTCGAGGAGTCTGTTGTGAGGAGGACCTTCTGATAAGGGTCATTTGAAACAGCAAGCCTCTGGAGAGATGGGAAGAGAGCATCCACCAGCGGAGAGACTGTCTCAAAGAAGGAGTGACTGTAATGTGTCAAGAGAGTGGGTCGCAAGCCTGTGTCCACTGAGATGCCAGGGTCCACTGAGGAATTCTGAGGTGAAGATTGGCAAAAAGAGTCACGTGTACTGTGGAGGCCATTTGGCCTAGGAGTACCATCATGTGTCTCGCAGAGATTGAAGAGCGGGAAGACACTGCATGACAGAGTTGAAGAAGAGCCTCCAGACGCTGTAGCGGAAGGAATGTTCTGAGTTGGATAGTGTCTAGAACAGCACCGATGAACTGTAGATTCTGAGAGGGCTGAAGTTGGGATTTGGGAAAATTGATTTTGAATTCCAGGGGAACTTCCTCGATGGCACGGAGACAAAGCAGAGCTTTAGCTTCCTGAAGAAGAAGGGCGGTCTGAGATGGATCGGAAGGATACTCTCTTGGAGGAAGCTCTGATGGAACCTGAGGGAAAAGAAGAGAGTATCCTTCCCTGATTATTGTCCTGAGAAGGATGTGAAGGTTTTGTAGAAGCTGACTTTGGCTTTGGTCTGACAATGGAAGCAAAAGATTATTCATGATCTGACAACTTCTTAGTGGCTGCCTCTATGAATTCATCAAAGAGGTCATTGCCCTGATAAGGAATGTTAGCCAGACAGTCCTGAAGATTAGGATCCAAGGCAATGGTGTGAAGCTAGGCCAAGTGGCGCAGAGCTACAGAGAAAGCAGTGGCCCTAGTTGACAGCGCAAAGGCATCATAAGATGACCGGAGAAGATGCAATCTGAGTTCTGACAGAGTAGCAGTGACTTCTTGGAACTTGAAATGGCTATGTCAATCCATATTCTTCAGAAAACTTGGAAGAAGTCAATAAGGAATTTGATATATACGGCGTTCAAACTGGTCCATAGTCTTACCCTCCCTTCCAGAAGAAACTGTAGTAGAAACCTTGAAGGATGGGGTTTTGTCACAAAGGACTCCAGAAAGAGGGATTGGTGAGATAATTGTGAATTCTCAAACCCTTTGCAATGCAGAGATCTATACCTCGAGACCAATTTTTCTGGAACAGCAAGTATAGCATAAGGAGTCTCAAGACAACGTGTGAAAGCTTAAGACAAAAGCTTGTTAAGAGGAAGCGTAAGTTGAGGTAGATGCATGACCTCAAAACACTCCTTAGAGTATTTAGAACCAGCATCGAACTGAATTTCCAGATCAACAGCCATCTGACGAAGGAAGGAGGAGAAAGATAGCTGATCCGCCAAGGCCTTGCCTCGAGAAGGGCTTGATGACCTCGAGGCGGCTCGAACGGAGAACGAACGTGAAGCCTCTCTGGAGAAGTGACAATCCAAAGAATATGAAGAATTGGAGGAGGCAATGAAAACAGCTGATTCCTCATGGTCCAGAAGCGGAGACCTGGAGCGAGGAGTTGGTGGCATCGAAGAACTGGAAGGTCTGGAATGAGGCCCAGATGAAGAAGGTTGCTCTTTAGAAGATCTGCGCTTCAATGGATGTCTCGATGAAGGTCTCGATCAGCAACGAGAGTGGTGCCTGGAGGCATGATTCAAGGATCGAGGAAACTTCGCCCTATGTATGGAAAATAGGCAACGCTGCTGGTGAATGGATAGAGCTCAAAGCTGGAGATCGAAACTCAGTGGTTTGGATAGAGAAATCTCGAAGCACTCCCAAAGACTCTGCTCCCTGTATGGACTGTGCGGATTCCTGTCGAGACACTCACAAAGAATCTACTCCTTGCATAGAGTGGGAAGGTTCCAATGAGACACTCGCAAAGAATCTACTCCTTGCATAGAGTGGGAATGTTCCAATCGAGACACTCGCAAAGACTCTGCTCCTTGCATAGAGTGTGAAGCTTCAGCTCGAGGCACTAGCAGGGACTTGACCTAGCGGGAGATTGCTATTGCCCAGGCTGGATTACAGGAGGCATTGTCGAGGCAGAACCATATTTTCTCAATAACTGAACAAATTGCTGCTCCAACATAGTCTGAAAAGAAGCCTGCAAAGGTGGATCCGCGTCTGAAACAGGACCACTTGCTAAGGCTAAAGGCTCCAAGGTGGCAGTGGAGGAGGAGGACCACTGCAGGAACCTTCTGCTGATGTATCTGACCTGAAGGGAGCTCAGGGGAAGATAAAGCAGGTGAACTCAAGGCTAAAGACGATCCAAACAAGGATGACCAGATGAGGCTCGAGGTCGGAGTGGTGGAAGCAGGAGGACCCTCTCTGGAAGGCAGGACCAAGGTAGCACTCGAGGTCGAGGGTGTCACCGAGGAGTTCATGCTGAAGAATGCTTCCACTAAAGCTGAACGATGTTGAAGAGCTCGAGGTTGAAGAGTAGCACAGCACTCACACGACTTTGAATGATGGGCAGGCCCAAGGCACTGGAGGCACCAGCAGAGTGGGTCTGTGAGAGAAATCGGACACTTGGCAGTGGCTACACTTCTGGAAGCCCGTGACTGGCCGGGACATAGGAGGGAAGATAGCCACTGTGACGTCGAAGCCTGCTGTGAAGGTTGTGGTCGCGCGGTCTGATCCGCTAGTCAGTCACTGAAGAAAAGATTGAAATAAGTCTTCTTTTTTTTAACTGAAAAGAACGAAAATAACACAGCGATTTGCGAAGAAAGAAAACACAAACCGCGGTGAGAAGGCACAAAGTAACAAAGTTAAACGCAGAGAGTCAAAGACAGACTTCTCGGCTCCGTGGAAAACTGAGAACTGAGGAGACTTGCCCTGTGCTGGGTGGGAAGGAACTCGCGCATGCGCAGTGCGGCTGACTCAAAACTTCTAAAGTTTTCTACAAGCAAGTATGCTTGCGAGGCTGTCCACATCGAGGCTCCATGGATGACGTTACTTATATGTGAGAATAGGCTGCCTGCTTGTCCTGGGATAAAGACCCGAATGGTCCATCCAGTCTGCCCAACCTGATTCAATTTAATTTTTTTTTTTCTTCTTAGCTATTTCTGGTCTGTGGAATCAGTGTCAGCAAAACATATACCAATTCTGAATTCAGCTTCAAAATAAAAACTAAAGTTATAATGTATGGTAAATTTATCCTTTTATACTTCATATGTATAAATCTATGAATTTTTCTTCCAGCACATACAAGAGAGTAAGGAAATTGGGTTATACTGAGTCTCAGACCCATAGAGCTTACAATCAGAGGGTACTTGACAGAGAGAAATAAAATTATCTTGTCATGATCACAGCAAATGGTGCCTGCAAGATATAGGACCTCAATTTAATTGTGCTCATCCCCAGTCCATAACCTTGTAAGTCACATTCCATACCTAACATCAGAACAGAACAGAACACAACTAGGTGATAACGCCGGAACATATTCCACATTTATTATTCATTCATTCTAATACCTCCATGAAGTTCACAGTGGTTTACATAAGTAATTATGGCGATAAAAATTAAAGAACATAAGAGGCTCTGGAAATGTCACAACCCACTGATGGATACAAGTCTTTTATTTGAAGAAAACCAATTAAAATATATAAAACCAAAACCAAAGTCCCAACTAGGATCCAAGTTTCAGCGACTACGTCGCCTTCCTCAGGGGACAATATCATTAGTAACAATTCTAGAAATAAATAGGTCTTTAGGTCTTTCTTGAAACATTTAAAATTAAATTGCTGGTTAATAAATATATACCAACTGGCAAAATTCCTATCATTAATGTCATGATGCAGATCTAAATGCTCTCCACACATCCAGGGAAAAGTCTGTATGTATCCTGACGAGGTGCTGAGTGAGGATCTGTTAAGGGGACGAAACGCTCCATTTTGGAATATCTTACCTGCTGGCATTCAAACTTGGGAAAAGGTAAACTTGGGTTTCAGTAGGTTATTTCATTGTCCTTCTCTTTTATTTTTTAGCTCAGTACTCTGCTTTTACAGCAAAGTCAATTTAGGCAATGGTGTAGCCTTTAGAGTCTCTATTAGGGTTTTATATAAAAAGTGGTTTTATCTGCATTAGTAATTTAGGTTGCATTTCAGAGCAAAAGATTAGATCAGATTAGGGCACACCTAGCAGTTAAGGAAAGTCTTTATTTAGGTTTAATTCCCACCCACCCACCTTAGCTCCCACCCATTCCAAGAATGATTTTTTGATTTAAAGGCTCTTCAGCCAATTAGGAACAGAGCATTGCTTTGGTAGGATTTTTTCTGTGTTTTCTTCCCTATTTTTTCCTCCATCATGTGCAAGCACTTCTGCAACTACATTATGGTTGGGAAACATTGTGTCATCAAAGTTGTTTGCCAGGTCAGAGCTTCTGTCTCTGTGCAGACAGAAAATGTTATTAAAGCAGAGAAAGTGGTTCCATGTGCAAGCTGTCTTCAGCTTGAATCCCTCATGAAAGAAGTAAAGGAACTGAGAAAGGAGGTGGAAAGACTGAAAAGCATCCATGAGAATGAAAGGTACATCGATGAAATGCTTCATAAAGCATCAAAGTTTGTGCACTGGTTTAAACATGTATAACAGAGTCATGTGATGTAAGCGTTCAAACTCACAAGCCTACCCTCTCCAACTGTACAATTTTTTTATTTTTACTTACCTTAGTAGAAGGGTAGAATAGTGAAATCTCGCCTTTTGTGCATTTGGCTGGGGAATATTCTGTTGAATGGTATCTAAAGGAGTCCGTAAAGAGAAGGAGCACTACAAACTGCCAGAGAGTAAGATGGTGGACCCACCTAGCCCAAATATGCTTTCCACTGGCTCCACTTGGGTCTATGAAATAGTGGCTTAAGTAAAGGCAGCAGCAGAAGCTGCACTGGAGATGCAGCTGCAAATGATTTCAAATTATTAATAATAATAACTTTATTCTTGTATACTACAATACCATGGAAGTTCAATGCGGTTAACAGATGAAGAGACTGTACATTTACAGCGATGTTACATACATGGCAGTGATGAGGCATTTAAGATAAAGGAGTAACAAAACAGGACCTTTAGTTAAACTAGGCGATCAGTTTTGTTAGGCCATTTAGTTAGCTTAACAAGATTGGAGGGGTCGGAGAGTCCGGAGGCTTATCGAAGGTCAATATAGGGAGCAAGGAAGAAAGGGAGGGGAGCAGTTAGAGGAATTTGTCAAAGAGATAAGTCAATCAAAACCTATCTCTTTGACAAATTCCTCTGACTTCTCCCCTCCCTTTCTTCCTTGCTCCCTACATTGACCTTTGATATGCCTCCGGACTCTCCGACCCCTCCGATCTTGTTAAGCTAACTAAATGGCCTAACAAAACTGATCGCCTAGTTTAACTAAAGGTCCTGTTTTGTTACTCCTTTATCTTAAATGCCTCATCACTGTCATGTATGTAACATTGCTGTAAATGTACAGTCTCTTCATCTGTTAATTAATTGGATATGGTCTTGGACTGACATTACATTACATGACATTGGTGTCTTCTATCCCGCCAATACCTTTCAGAGCTAGGCGGTTTACAACAAGAGTTGGCCTGGGCATTTCCAAGGAGAATACATGGTTAATAGATATAGTATGCATCGAGATTTGTGGAGGGTCGATCAGGTTTAGTTAGATCAGTGTTTTTCAACCGCTGTTCCGCGGCACACTAGTGTGCTGCGAGATGTTGCCTGGTGTGCCGTACGGTCAGGGCCGCCATCAGGGCAGTACCACCAGTCTAGGGAGAGGGGCGGTCCGCCCCACGTGGACAGGAGAGAGCTGGACGGGGGACCCACGGAGTTCAATACATCTCGAGCCGCGAGTCTCGTCTTCTGTTCCTGCCTGCCCTGCAGCTAACATATAGCCGATCGCAAGCGTTCCCCGATGTCAGCACTGACGTCGGAGGGAGGGCTTAAGCAAAGCCTGCCCTCCGACGTCAGCGCTGACGTCGGAGAATACTTCCGTTCGGCTATTTGTGCGCGGCAGGGCAGACAGGAAGCAGAAGACAAGCCTTGCGGCTTGAGCTTCGTTTTGCTGAGAAAGTTGCAAAGATGGGCTGGGAGGCAAACACGGAACACAAAAGGGGGGAGGGAGTGCGTTTTGGACACAAGGCATGAACTTGGGAGAGAGGAAGGGAGGGAAAGAGATGCTGAGGTGGGGGAGGGAATGGGTTTTTGGACACAGAAGGCATGGACTTGGGAGAGAGGAAGGGAGGGAAAGAGATGCTGAGGTGGGAGAGGGAATGAGTGTTTGGACACAGAAGGCATGGACTTTGGAGAGAGGAAGGGAGGGAAAGAGATGCTGAGGTGGAGGAGGGAATGCGTTTTTGGACACAGAAAAAATGGACTTGGGAGAGAGGAAGGGAGGGAAAGAGATGCTGAGGTGGGGGAGGGAATGCGTTTTTGGACACAGAAGAAATGGACTTGGGAGAGAGGAAGGGAGGGAAAGAGATGCTGAGGTGGGAGAGGGAATGAGTGTTT
Organism: Geotrypetes seraphini; assembly: GCF_902459505.1. Lineage (NCBI taxonomy): Eukaryota > Metazoa > Chordata > Amphibia > Gymnophiona > Dermophiidae > Geotrypetes > Geotrypetes seraphini. Next base: position 193,195,637 of record NC_047090.1, on the reverse strand, counting down.
GGACACAGAAGGCATGGACTTTGGAGAGAGGAAGGGAGGGAAAGAGATGCTGAGGTGGGGGAGGGAATGCGTTTTTGGACACAGAAGAAATGGACTTGGGAGAGAGGAAGGGAGGGAAAGAGAGGCTGAGGTGGGGGAGGGAATGCGTTTTTGGACACAGAAGAAATGGACTTGGGAGAGAGGAAGGGAGGGAAAGAGATGCTGAGGTGGGGGAGGGAATGCGTTTTTGGACACAGAAGAAATGGACTTGGGAGAGAGGAAGGGAGGGAATGAGTGTTTGGACACAGAAGGCATGGACTTTGGAGAGAGGAAGGGAGAGAAAGAGATGGTTGTGTACACGGGGAATAGAAGAAAGGAGAATTTTTGGTCATAGGGAGGGAGTGAGGTACAGATAGTGGCATACCAGGGTGGGTGGGGGGCGGTCTGCCCCACCCCGGGTTTACATCCCAAGGGGGTGCACAGCTGGCCACCAGTGTTGTCCCTAGGCTGGCAAACTGCGGCTCTTTAGCCACTTGAGTGCCACCGCCGCCAACGGTGTTGTTGGCGGTGGCAGCATTATAAAATACTTTCTTTGTGTTTATTTGATTCCTATTCAAGAGAATTACTTTATATATAGTCAATATAGGCACAGAGTTAAATTTTTTAACATTTTCTAATGGTGGTGTGCCTCGTGATTTTTTTCATGAAACAAGTGTGCCTTTGCCCAAAAAAGGTTGAAAAACACTGAGTTAGATCATATGATAAATTTCTTGAATAGAAAAGGTTTTAAGTTCTTTCCTGAATGTTTTGTAGTTGGGCGTTATAGTCAGCAGATTGGAGAAGTGGCAGTCTAGTTTCGCTGCTCTGGTGGCTAATAGTCCGTTGAGAGAGACTTGGGTGTGCTGGTGGATGCATCACTGAAGCCATCTGCACAGTGCGCAGCAGCCTCGAAAAAAGCCAACAGGATGCTGGGCATCATAAAGAGGGGCATAACAACCAGGACGCGGGAAGTCATCATGCCATTGTATCGAGCGATGGTGCGTCCACATCTGGAATACTGCGTTCAGTATTGGTCGCCACACCTCAAGAAGGACATGGCGGTACTTGAGAGAGTCCAAAGGAGAGCAACGAAACTGGTAAAAGGGCTGGAACATTGCCCATACGCCGAGAGGTTGGATAGGCTGGGGCTCTTCTCTCTGGAAAAAAGGAGGCTCAGGGGAGATATGATAGAGACCTTCAAGATCATGAGGGGCATAGAGAGGGTGGATAGGGACAGATTCTTCAGACTGAAGGGGACAACAAGTACAAGGGGGCATTCGGAGAAACTGAAGGGAGATAGGTTCAAAACAAATGCAAGGAAGTTTTTTTTCACCCAAAGGGTCGTGGACACTTGGAATGCGCTACCGGAGGAAGTGATCAGGCAGAGTACAGTACAGGGATTCAAACAGGGATTGGATGGATTCCTGAGGGATAAAGGGATCGTGGGATACTGAGGGAGGAGCTGGGATGTAACACAAGTATAGAAAGCTAACCAGGTAATAAGTATAGAAACTCAACAGGTCGTGCATGTGCAAGACCGGAGGGTTAGGACTACGATGGGAAGATAGGACTTCAATGAGAAACCAAGGTGGCAAGGGAGCCCCTTCTGGTGATTCAGACAGGTCGTGACCTGTTTGGGCCGCTGCGGGAGCGGACTGCCGGGCAGGATGGACCTATGGTCTGACCCGGCAGAGGCACTGCTTATGTTCTTATATTTTTTTGCTTTGTATACCTTTTGATTGGGAGATGGGAAAAGTGTGAATGAGTTCTCCTTAGTCTGGATGTGTTTTTCCTGTTCAGGCGGTTGCTCAGATAGCTTGGTCCGTTTCCATTTAGGGCTTTGAATAGGGTGCAATAGAATTTGTATTGTATGCATGCTTGTATTGGGAGCCAGTATGAATCTTGGAAGGCAGTGGTAATGTGGTCATAATTTTTCAGCAAGTAAATGAGTCTAAGAGCTGTATTTTGGACTGTTTGTAATTGTTTTAGCATGTTGGTTGGATATGATAGATATAGGATGTTACAGTAGTCCAGGAGTCCTAGGATTAGCGCTTGTACCAAGAGTTTGAATTGTTCATTGTTGAAGTATTTTCGGATTTACCTTAGGTTGCGTATGCCTTCTGGATCGTTTTGCTGATTTGAAGTTGCGTGGTGCAGCCTTTGTCTATCATTATTCCCAGAAGTTTTAGGTTGGGTTGTATGGGGTATGTAATGGAATCTATTTCTAGGTTTGTTATGGTTGGGGTTTTGTTTTTTTCTAGAAGTAAGAAATTGGTTTTGTCTTGATTCAGCTTTCATTTGTAGTCTCTCATCCATTTTGACACTGTTTCTAGTGCAGCGTGTAGTTTGTTAGTTGTGTTGGGGTTGGTTTGGTCGAAAGGCAGGAGGATGGTGATATCATCTGCATAGCTGTATGAAGTTATGCCTATTTCATCTAAGCGTGTGACAAGTGTGGTTATGTAAAGGTTGAACAGGGTTGGAGATAGTGGGGAGCCTTGGGGGACTCCGCAGGGGTTGTTCCAGGATTCCGACTGTTCCTTGTTTGCTTTAACTCTGTATTTTCTTGAGCAGAGGAATCCTTCAAACCAATTGTAGACTCTGCCTGTGATTCCTATTGCCTCCAGTGTTTGTAGTAGGATGTTGTGATCTACTAGGTCAAATGCCGCTGTGAGATTGAGTTGTATGAGTAGCATTTTTTTGCCTTTACTTAGGTTGCCTTTACTTGGTTGCCTGTGTCTAAGAGGAAGACTAGTAGTGTTTCTGTGCTGTAGTTGCCTCTGAAGCTTGATTGTGAGGGGTGGAGTATGTTGTGGTTTTCTAAGTATTCAGTGAGAAGTTTTCCTACGAAGCCTTCCATTAGCTTGACGTAAAGCAGTATGGAGGCTATAGGTCTATAACTGGATGGCTCTGTAGCTCCCTTTGGGTCTTTCAGGATAGGGGTTATGATGATTTCAGATAGGTCTTGTGGAAATTGGCCCTCTGTTAGCATGTAATTGATCCACTGCATGAGGTGGGTGTGGAATTTAATGCTGGCTGCTTTTACAGATATGGGGGGCAGTAGTTGAGGTTGCAGGCTGCATGACTGTATTTGTTGTAGAGTCTTTCTAGGTCGGGCCACTGTAAGTTTGGGAAGTCTGACCAGTTTCTTTCTGCTGCGTAGGCCTTTTTTTCTATGGGTGGTAGTGAGATTTCGTCAAGATGGCTTGGGGTCCGGTGAAAGTATTTCTGGCTGTTGAGATTTTGTTTCTGAAGAATTCAGCCAGTTGGTTTGCTGTGGGGGGGAGGGACAGTATTGGTGGCTAGGGAGGGTTTGCTGTCTGTGAGTTTCTTTAGTAGTTTGAAAAGTTTTTTGGTGTTTTGGATTTCTGTGCCTATTTGACTGATGTAGTATGATTTTCTTTTAGCTTTTGTTTGTATTGTTTGTTCAGTATTCTCCAGGTTGTTTTTGTGTGTTCTTGGTTGCCTTTTCTCATGAAGATGTTTGGCAAGATTTTAACAGAGCCCAACAGAGAATGAAACTTTTGGAATCCTCAGTGCAGCAACTGGAGTTTTCGGTTCAGGCTCTCACTGCATGGATGGCCTCACGGGAAGATAAGATCAATGAACGAGGTGTACTAACCTTAAGTTGGTGGGGTTACCTGAAAAGATCAAGGAGGGTGAACTGAAAATTGGCTCTTGACTTCCTTGCAGCTACTGAGCCGAGCTGGGCCACTTCAGGTGGTAAAACGCGACCTGCTCAATTTTCATTATAAGTAGGAAATCTTGCAAACACTCAGGGCCAGTAAGATCTTAATAATGAAGGACGGAAAACGTTATGCTTTCAAGATTTGCTTTCCCAGTGACAACACAAAAAATGGCATTCACTCCGATTTGTACTCCTTTTCCCAGATCATTTGCGTGTGGAACATGAGGGGAACATGGTGTTTCTGGACATGGTGCAGGCAGCTAAAGATTTTTTAGCCCAGAATAGACGCAGTGGGCCTTATTCGAGGCTTGATATGCTTCTCTTCAGCTGCCTTATGTTCTGCTATTGATTTATGACTACTTAATCATCTTGTTTTCCTCACACATTTTTGCTGCCAGCCTACAGCCACCTACCTTTTGGAGGCACTGGTTTGCTTGCCCAGTTTAATCATGGACATGGATTACAGTTGAATTGCTTAGTGAGCCTTTGTCAATACTGTATGGATAGAGCACCCAGAGGTACTGATTTGTGGTGCATGTGGAGCAGGATTTACTGATCAGAGGTAGTTTCTTAACCTGCATATGCATGATCCCCACCTGCGTCGGAAGTCCGATGCAGGCGGGGATCGTGAGGAGCCACCGCCGTGTCTTTCAACTAAAAAATACAATACGGCAAGGAGCAGCAGGGAGCAGGCCAGACCGAAAAACAGCAAGGAGCAGGCCAGACTGAAAAACAGAACCCTAAGCCGCGCATGCGCACTCCTACCTGCGGGTCGCTATAGCTCACAGAAAACCAGCACACGCAGAGAGAGTGCGCATGCGCGGCTTAGAGGTTTATAATATTAGATAATACATTTGCAAGGATATCGGAGGTAAAAAAGTTGCTCTAAGAGCTATAATTCCTGGTTTTAACATAAGAAATTATTTTCTTCACTTTTGTGTGTCCCTAGCCAAGTCTGGGAACATTTGTATCTTAAGTCCCAAGAATTTTTTCACTCTATTTTTAAAGAAAAGTCTCAAAATCCAATTCTTATCCATCGTTAGGGCTAAAGTTGCCACCAGTGTTGCAGGAATAGCCATTTCTCTGTCTGATAATTCCAGCAAAGCTGATACATCTATTGGTCCTTGGCTATTTTCCTGTTGTTGAGTTTGATTTTTCTTGGGTAAGTAGTAAACCTGTGTAAATGGAGGTAATGAACCTTCAGGAACTTCCAATATTTCCACCAAGTATCATTTTAACATCTCACGAGGAGTTATTGTTGTAATCCGTGGAAAATTAATCAATCTGATGTTATTACCTCTTGAAAAATTTTCAAATGTTTCAATCTTCCTTCTTAAATTCACATTATCCTTAATTAAAGTTTCTTGGAGATGTTTGGAAGATTTTAATTCATTTTTAATACTGTCTATAGATATCTTAGAGTCACCAATATCTTGTTTTATTAAGGTAATTTCCTTTTCTTGATCTTTTATTTTCCCCTCCACTTGCACCTGTTGAATAGTCATTGTTTTCACCAGGTTGGCCACCAAGTTCCACAAAGCATCTAAAGTAACTTCTTGGGGTTTAACTATAACAGGACATTGCAAATCTATATATATAAAATCAGAGGTATGTATGTGTGTATGTATGTGTGTGTGTATGTGCCGCGATCACGCAAAAACGGCTTGACCGATTTGAACGAAACTTGGTATGCAGATCCCTCACTACCTGGAGTGATATGTTCTGGGGGTCTCGCGGCCCACAACTCTATGTTGCTTGCTCAAGGGTGGGTTCACCCAAGAATTTATATGTTCTTGCTCCAGGAGGTGAAACTAAAAATGTTGTTTATAATCACGTTTTGCGTTAGTTGTATTGTATTCATTTTGTCAAATATTTCACATTATAATTTGAATATTGTACTTTTTTTAAGCTGTAAAAAAATAATTTCATTCACCACTATAAAGTATCTTTATTTCAATCCATTTACAGTGTTATTGCTATAATTAAATACCCGTGCAACGCCGGGGCATCAGCTAGTGGGTATATAAAAGTCTATGCTCACCAGCCGACGACTCTCCTCCGCTTCCATCAGCCTGGGTAGGTCCAGATTCTGGTGTTACAGCAGCCCTATCCATACTCAGGCCCTCTTGCTGAGCCTGTGAGCCTGAGTCGGCTTTCCCCACACAGCTCCGTACAGCCTCCAGGGGAGAACACATCCCGACTTCCGGTAGGTTCTTGACCTCTGGGGAGCTGGTTGCTCGGGGGTGCAAGGGAGGAGGTCTAACGTTGGGGCTTAGTGTGGTCTCCAAACTTCGCTGAGACGCCTCCATTCCGCTTGCCTGGAGTGTCTCTAATTGCGATACTCCTGACGGCATCATGATGCCCTGCATTCGCCGAAGCAATGCTTCAATATTGCCGGAGGTAGGTGTTCCGGAGCGCTGTGAGGCTCCACCAGTGCTCCTTCCCCTTCTTTTCGGCACGTCAGGGAAAGTATAAATCAAAGAAAAGCTCCAAAATGAGCTATCAGTAGTACCGTATTTTCTTGCATATAACACGCGCGTTTTACGTGGTTTTTACGTACCGCGCATACCCTTGCACGTTATACGCGTGAGCGCGTTGTACAAAAATTTTTTTACATAGTTCCCCCCCGACGTCTGATTCACCCCCCCCCGCAGGACCGCTCGCACCCCCACCCCGAAGGACCACTCGCACGCACCCTCACCCCCACCCCAAAGGACCACTCGCACGCACTCCCACCTGCACCCCAACCCTGAAGGACTGCTCGCACCCCCACAGCCTCCCGACCCCCCCCCCATCATGTAGAAGCTCCTACCGGTGTCCTGCTGCTTCCTCTTGGCGGTCCCGACACCCGACACGATCGGGGCAAGAGAGAGCTCAAGCCCTCTTGCCCCAGCCAACCGCGACACCCCCAACACGATCGGGGCAAGAGAGAGCTCAAGCCCTCTTGCCCCAGCCAACCGCAGCACCCCCGACACGATCGGGGCAAAAGGGAGCTCAAGCCCTCTTGCCCCCCCGACTCCCCGACACGATCGGGGCAAAAGGGAGCCCAAGCCCTCTTGTCCCGCCGACTCCCAACTCCCCGACAATATCGGGCCAGGAGGGAGCCCAAGTCCTCCTGGCCCTGGCGACCCCCCCCCCCGCTAGTTGTTCGGGCCAGGAGGGAGCCCAAACCCTCCTGGCCACGGCGACCCCCTACCCCCACCCCGCACTACATTACGGGCAGGAGGGATCCCAGGCCCTCCTGCCCTCGACGCAAACCCCCCTCCCCCCCAACGACCGCCCTCCCAAGAACCTCCGACCGCCCCCCAGCCGACCCCCCTGGTCGACCCCCCATGACACCCCCACCCCATTCCCCGTACCTTTATGTAGTTGGCCGGACAGACAGGAGCCAAACCCGCCTGTCCGGCAGGCAGCCAACGATGGAATGAGGCCGGATTGGCCCATCCGTCCCAAAGCTCCGCCTACTGGTGGGGCCTAAGGCGCCTGGGCTGTGGGGGTGCGAGCGGTCCTTCAGGGTGGGGGTGCGGGTGGGAGTGCATGCGAGCGGTCCTTCGGGGTGGGGGTGCGAGCGGTCCTGCGGGGGGGGGGGTGAATCGGACGTCGGGGGGGGCATCATTCTTTCAGGGTGGGGACAGGACTTCAAGGGGGAGAGTAGAGTCGGGGCGGGCGAAAGGAGAGTCGGGCAGCATGCGCGGTATACGGGTGTGCGCGGTATGTAAAAATTTCTGTACATAAATTTGTGTTTTTCGCGTGCTATACCCGTGTGTGCGTTTTACACGGGTGCGCTTTATCTACGTGAAAATACGGTAGTCCGCTTCACGTCTGCTCAGCGACTTGCATCAGTGGCCATCTTGGATCCATAGGGCCGATTATTATATCTGCAATTTTAAATTCAACTGGCAGGAAAACACATCAAGAGCAAAAAAACAAAAAAGCCCTAAAAAAAACTACATCTATTACTAGTAGAGGACAAATTAATCAGGATGAATTTTGGACCCATTATGATCTAATGTTAACTTCTGAACGAGAGGAAAAGTTTTTATCTGAATGGAATGATTATCGAAAACTAGTATTAGATCAAATAGCACCCCAAAAAACCTATAAAAAAGAATAAGAACTTCAAACATGGTTCGATGATGAATTGTTAGAGCTGAAAAGGAACGTGAGAAAAAAGGAATAAATTTGGAAAAGATCAGGCAAATTTGAAGATAAGATCATATGGAGGTTAGAGATAAAGAACTATACAATCTTGATCAAGGAGAAACGAACTAAACACTAGGGGCTCCTTTTACGAAGGTGCGCTAAGCGTTTTAGCGCATGCACTGGATTAGTGCGCACTAGCCAAAAATCTACTGCCTGCTCAAAAGGAGGCGGTAGCAGCTAGCGTGCGCTATTCCGCTTGTTAAGACCCTAACGCGCCTTCGTAAAAGAAGCCCTATGTTCAAAAAGTAGGAAAATCAAATATAAATAGTAAATAATTATTTAAATTGGTTAACAACTTATTTAATGTTGAATCTAAAACTAGATCTAGGTCAGAGAATTTACCTTCATCAGATGCTTTAGCTCAGTATTTTGAAACTAAAATTAATAAACTAAGAACACATTTAAATCTGACCCGGAATGTAAATTTTAAACTTCTTACAATCCAACTATATGAGGGAATTAGGACTGTTATGTCCTGGAATCAATTTAATTTTCCCGATTGGTCAACTTTTTGTAAGTATGCCAAAACAAATTGCCAACTTGACTGTCCTTCAAATCTAATGAGAAATGTGCCGCTCACTTTAAAATCTAAACTTTTTAATTGGATTGTATCACTATTAGAAGCAGGGAAATAGGTCAGATTCTGATTACTCCTATCATAAAGGATCCGAAAGAATCCATTACTAATACATCTAATTTTAGACCTGTTGCCTCTATTCCATTATTTGCAAAATTAATAGAAGGTTTAGTAAATGTGCAACTAGTGGATTATCTTGACAAATTTGAAATTCTACATAATTTTCAGTCTGGTTTTCGATCAGGATTTAGCACAGAAACAGTGTTAGCCTCATTAATAGATCACATTCATAGTTTGTTCAAATTGGGCTCTAGTACATTAATCCTACAATTGGACTTGAGCAGTGCTTTCGATTTGGTAGACCATGAAATATTATTACTGTGTTTGGATTCTATTGGAATTTCAAGAAGGGTATGGAACTGGTTCCAAGGTTTCCTGAAAAATAGGTCATACCAGGTAGTTAGTGCTGGACAATATTCCACTAGGAGGGTAAATGAAAATGGTGTCCCTTAAAGTTCACCACTCTCACCAACTCTATTCAATGTTTATCTAGCACCATTGGGTTACTTATTACATAATTTACAAGTAAAATTCTATATTTACGCAGATATTACAATACTTATTTCTTTAACTGCTTTCACAACAGAAGTGTTGAATCAAACTGCTTTCATTCATACACAAGTGGAAAACTGGACTTATACATTTAAATTGAAACTTAACCCGGGTAAATCAAAATTCTTCCTTGCTAGCCCTAATGAAAAACTTACTGAAACAATGCTCTTTTCAAATGGTCAAAATTATCCGATAGTTCCCACCTTAAAAATATTAGGTGTTACATTAGACCGCTCTTTATCATTCAAGGCATATACAAATTTATTGGTTAAAAAATGCTTCATTGTTCTTTGGAAGTTGCGTACTATTAGAAAATATTTTGATTTTATATCATTTAAAATTTTGGTTAAATCTTCAATTCTTTCAATATTGGACTACTGTAATTTGTCGAAAAAGTCGGTGCCGGTTTAGAGGGGGTCGCCGATGTCGGGGTGGATGTCGAGGGATTAGCCATGTCGGCACCGAAAAGAAGTTTTTGCTGAATCTGCCGGTTCTTTAAGGTGCGCTTTTTAAGAGAAGCGCAACGGGTGCAAGATGAAGCCCTATGATCCGGACCCAGGCACTGGAGACACCAATTATGTGGGTCAGTCAAGGAGACTGAGCGTGCACACCGTTGACACTTCTTAAATCCCGGCTACGGGGGCATGAAGGTGAAAACGGCCTCCGCTAAATCAAAGGCGGAGGCTTCGATCGTGTCAACAGGCCCCGCCGGGGCGAGACGGGAAAAAAAAAAAAAAAAAGAATATATATATATATATTTTTTTTTTGAAGAAACAAAGAAATGAAAATAAAACATGGAAGAGAAACTCCAAAGAAAATTACCATGAGCGGGAAGGCAAGAGAAAAAATTTTCAACAGCCGTTGAAAAAAACACGTCTTCTTAGCTCCGCGGAAACTAAGAAACTGAGGACCGCACGCCTCCGTCGGGCGGGAAGGCACTCGCGCATGCGCGGTGCGGCCTAACTAGAACTTTCTAAGTTCTTAGAGTGCAATCACTCTAAAATTGTCCGTACTGGAGCTCCGTCAGTGCCGTCGCCCATCAGTTAAGAATATGCTGCCTGCTTGTCCTGGGATAATGTTATTTACTTGGGCTCATACAAAAAAAAAACAAATAGTCAAATAAGAATAATACAAAATACAGCAATTTGTTTGATTTTTAATTTGAAAAAACACGATCATATTAGTTTATATTATCAAAAGCTCCACTGGTTGCCGTTTGAGGCCAGAGTGTTATTCAAATTTGGTTGCATTTGTTTTAAAGTTTTATTTGGTCTAGGATCATCTTATCTTTCTTCCCATTTTAGATTTCTTACTATTAAGAAAAACATTTGCAGATCCGGTTGGTTTTATTTTCCTTCAGTAAAAACATGCCATTATAAAAAAATTTTTGATAGGATCTTGGCATTCCAAGCAGGAGTAATCAATTCATATTTGAATGCTCTCATTTTCCTATCCATTACCTATTATCAATTCAGAAAGATCTTAAAACTTATCTATTTAAACAATACAAAACATATTATTGATTTTATTCTTAAATTTATTATCGTAGTCAGTTTCTACTATCTTATGATCATTAATTTAAACAATTCTATAAACTATTTTTATTTATTTTAGTATAAGCAACTTGTATTGTGTGATTACTCTCTTTTATAGTTTTTATAGGGCTGTATTTTGCTATTTAGTATTTTATTCTGAACTGTGTCATTTTCATTTATAATAATTGTTAAATGGCTTTGTATTTCTAATTGCCTAGTGTAATTATTATTGTGTAAACCGCCATGAACTGATGGTTTGGCGGTATATAAAAATAAACTATTATTATATATCAGGCAGTCACTGAAGACTTTTTTTGCCCCATCTCTTCATTATTGTTGTTAGGTGCCATCAACTCATGCTCGAGTCCTAGCAGCTTGATGAATTGCAGATCTAAAAAGAAATTGGTTTTGTTCTAGTCCAGAAAGGTCCTCCAGCATCATCCCCTTGGTTGTTTTCAACGTCCAGCCATCTGATTGCAGGTCGCCATCTTCACCTGGTTCCTTCAATTTTCCCAAACATGATGTTCTTCTCCAGTGATCTCTCTCTTCTGATGATATGACCCAAATAAGACAATTTTAACTTCATCGTTTGGGCTTTGAGTGACATAACAAGAGCCTTAAGCGTCTGAGTCAATCTGGGCCTTAGGCCCCCTACCTGGTGCATTCTGGGATACACTGGGGGAAGCCTAAGGCCCTAGTTAGCTCAGACAACTAAGACCCCTCTCCTTGGAGCTTTAGACCCCTCCCCATGCACCCCATGATGCATCAGGAAGGGGAGGCCCGCCATTTTGGAAAGGTGAGCAGGAGGGACTGGGCATCCTTCCTGCTGTCTTCTTCAAGTAGAGGTATGGGTTGTTCGGGGGGGTGCCATCCAGTGGTAGGAGGAGGGCATCCCTCCTGTCAATTTTTTCTAATGTATGGAGAGTGGGAAGGGGAAGAAGGTCCTCGTGGGTGGGGAGGAAGGTGCTAGGTTCAGTGGTGGGGGTTCAGAATGGCAGGAGGATGTGGGTATCCATCTTGTTGATTTTTATTAAAGTGCAGGAAGGGGGATGCCCTGGCCATGGAGGGGGGGTTAGAGGGTTCAGAGTGGCAGGCGGCAATGGGCATCTATTTCTCTTCTAAGTGTCGTGGGAGGGGGGTGGGAGAGAGAGGACACAGTCATCAGTGGGGGGCAGCTCGACTGCCTTTTAAAAAAAATTTTTTATGGATATTGTACGTGTGCAACACATGCACAACATCTGAGCCATAAAAAAAAAAAAAAAAAGAAGAAGAAGAAAATAGCCCCAAACAGCTGAGTGGCAGGAAGCTTCCCCTGCCACTCAGCTGTTCAGACTTCCCCAAACCAGCTTTGCACATGTGTGAGAGACGGTTTATAAATATAGAATGACACGGGGACAAGTTTTTCCCTGTCCCTGCGAGAACTCATTTTCCCATCCTGTCCCTGCAAGTTCTTTTCCTGTCCTTGCCCCAATCCTGCAAGCTCAATCCTCATTTGCACAAGCCTCAAACACTTTAAAATCATAAGTGTTTGAGACTTATGTGGTTAAGGCAGGGCAGGGACAGGAACAGCAACAAAACTCACGGTGATGGGAAAATTGAGTTCCTACAGGGACAGAGACAAATTTGCCCCTGTGTCATTCTCTATTTCTAAATGAGCGATCGGATGGTATTACAGCTGCTCTCCACAAAACTCGGTTGCATGGGAAACCGTTTGAACATTGATCACTATTAAACTCCAGTAGATAGAACCTAAGCATACTACTGGGCAGGGCTCTGGATCTCTGGCCCAGAAATATCTAAGAAAAAGGACAATTTTAATTAAATGATTGATTTTTATGGAGCCTGTAGGGTTGAGCAGACTGGATGGACCATTCAAGTTTTCAAGTTTTATTTAAAATTTGTTGAATCACTTAATCTTAAAACAAAGCGATGAACAAATCTAGAAAAATAGTACATCACAATATTCAGGGAGACATTACAAATAACAAACATATCACATAGCATAGACAGGACCGAGAGGAAAGTGCGGGTAGAAATACAAGGAGGAGCAAGATGGCTGCCACTAAACTGACTGCTGAGCGGACGCCTCTGATTTCCTATTCTTACATTGCCGAAGAGATGGGGGAAAATTGTTGGTGGTGCCTCCTGCTGAATTAAAACCCCAACTATTACCATAGACGATTTTATGAGACGTCTTCAACAGGAGCAAATATCGCGGGGAATAGCCCACTGGGAGTGCCGCAGAGAATAGTGCCGCGGCAATTACCCTTGGGCTGGACGTCATTTTGAGCCCCGACGTAAGGACGCCACTTCTACAGCTGCTGCCAATGGGAGCTAGCTCACAGCGAGATGAGAATGCACCCAAGGAGGAAGTATTCTTGCCCCGATAGGCCAAAATATTGGAGGGCTTGCTGCTTGAAACTGCTCAGAGTGATTTACCGTATTTTCGCGGATATAACGCGCACCCGTGTAAAACGCGCACACGGGTATAGCGCGCAGAAATCACGATGATATGTACAAAAACTTTTGTATACCGCGCTCACGGGTATACCGCGCATGATGCCCGACGCTCCTTTCGCCCGCCCTGACTTTCCGTGCGCTGTCCCGACTCTCCGTTCACCCCCCCTGACTTCCGTGCACTGCCCTGACTTTCCGTGCGCTGTCCCGACTCTCCGTTCACCCCCCCCTAACTTTCCGTGCACTGTCCCCCCTTGAAGTCCTGTCCCCCCTTGAAGGTCTGTCCCCATCCTGAAAGCCTGATGCCCCCCCCACCGACGTCCGATACATCCCCCCCCGGCAGGACCACTCGCACCCCCACCCCGAAGGACCGCCGACTCCCCAACAATATCGGGCCAGGAGGGAGCCCAAACCCTCCTGGCCACGGCGACACCCTAACCCCACCCCGCACTACATTACGGGCAGGAGGGATCCCAGGCCCTCCTGCCCTCGACGCAAACCCCCCTCCCCCCCAACGACCGCCCCCCCCAAGAACCTCCGACCGCCCCCCCAGCCGACCCGCGACCCCCCTGGCCGACCCCCCCCCACCCCCCTTCCCCGTACCTTTGGTAGTTGGCCGGACAGACGGGAGCCAAACCCGCCTGTCCGGCAGGCAGCCAACGAAGGAATGAGGCCGGATTGGCCCATCCGTCCTAAAGCTCCGCCTACTGGTGGGGCCTAAGGCGCGTGGGCCAATCAGAATAGGCCCTGGAGCCTTAGGTCCCACCTGGGGGCGCGGCCTGAGGCACATGGGCCCAACCCGACCAGTTCCCTTCTCTTTAGCCTCAAGCATGTCAACTGCTTCCCTAACGGTATATATTCTGGATCTGCACTATTTCCTATTTGTACAGCATCTTGTAGCTCTTGAAATATACAGCTCCATTATTCTTGTAACTTCTCCTGGAAATGACCAGAATTCTCTCTGTAATTATCCTGGAAATGTCCAGTTGTCTCTTTTGTAATCTGCCCAGAACTGCAAGGTTGAGGCGGAATAGAAATCAGTAATGTAATGTAATGTAATGGATTGGTTGCATGTAATGTTGCTACTCCTTGGTTTTGGCCAGGTACTAGGGACCTGGATTGGCCACTGTGAGAAAGGGCTACTGGGCTTGATGGACCTTTGGTCTGACCCAGTAAGGCTGTTCTTATGATTTGTCTTATGCACATTTATCCCAACCCGACCATGTGCCTCAGGCCGCGCCCCCAGGTGGGACCTAAGGCTCCAGGGCCTATTCTGATTGGCCCACGCGCCTTAGGCCCCACCAGTAGGCGGAGCTTTAGGACGGATGGGCCAATCCGGGCTCATTCCTTCGTTGGCTGCCTGCCGGACAGGCGGGTTTGGCTCCCGTCTGTCCGGCCAACTACCAAAGGTACGGGGAAGGGGGGTGGGGGGGTCGTGCGAGTCGGCCAGGGGGGTCGCGGGTCGGCTGGGGGGGCGGTCGGAGGTTCTTGGGGGGGGCGGTCGTTGGGGGGGAGGGGGGTTTGCGTCGAGGGCCTGGGATCCCTCCTGCCCGTAATGTAGTGCGGGGTGGGGTTAGGGGGTCGCCGTGGCCAGGAGGGTTTGGGCTCCCTTCTGGCCCGATATTGTCGGGAAGTCGGCGGTCCTTCGGGGTGGGGGTGCGAGTGGTCCTGCCGGGGGGGGATGTATCGGACGTCGGGGAGTCGGCCGGGCAAGAGGGCTTGGGCTCCCTCTTGCTCCGATCGTGGATGCGGGTGCGGGTGGGAGCGCGTGCGAGCGGTCGTTCGGGGTGGGGGTGCGAGCGGTCCTGCTGGGGGGGTGAATCGGGCGTCGGGCGGGGTGGGAACTATGTTTAAAAACTTTTGTATACCGCGCTCAGGCATATAACGCGCGAGGGGTATGCGCGGTAGGTAAAAACGCGTATAACGCGCGCGATATATCCGCGAAAATACGGTACTCCTCCCAAATAAACCCACAGCTGGGACATCTCACAGTATAGAGGAACAAGGAACCAGGGAGGTAACATATTTGAAGGAATAATGTTTAATTTCACCACCGGTTCCTTTTTCAATGGTTAAACCCCCAGAAGTTACCCTAAACCCCCAGAAGTTACCCTAGATGCCCTCTGTGATTTGGTGGTGATTCTAGGGAACTCTTTAAAACTTCAGATAAAGTATTTGGACAAAGAGTTGAAGAATCAAAAAGAAGAGGTTAACTCTTTAAAACAAAATGTGACTTTAAAAGCATCCCAAATGGTTTCCAAAGAGATTTCCTCTGAGGTATTAAGTTGGAAATATTCAAACATTTTATTTTGAATTTCCTCAAGAAAGCTTGAATCCGCAAGCAATGTATTACTGAATCTCTAGACAGGTCCGAGATGTCACCGCCTGTCTTGATAGGCTTCTCAAGCCCTAAGATCACTTCCCCATGATCCTCATCCACATTGGCACAAACAACACTGCTAAGAACACCCCGGAGAACATAACTAGAGACTTTGGAGCCCTGGGTGAGAGGCTGAAGCAGACAGGAGCGCAGGTGGTCTTCTCCTCGATCCTCCCAGTTAGAGGCAAAGGAAGTGCCAGGGATGAGCGTAAACTGAGGACTAACGAGTGGCTTCAAGGATGGTGCCGGGAAATGAACTTCAGATTCCTGAACCATGGAGAGGCGTTGCAAGGACTTCAGGGACCAGACGGACTCCATCTGACCAGCAGGGGTAAGCACGTCTTTGGACACCGACTAGCCCACCTGCTTCGTAGGGCTTTAAACTAGGTAAGTCGGGGGAGGGTACCCACTCAGATATAAGTGCAGTAAGGAACGATCCTGTTGAGGTGAGTCGAAACTCCGATTCTAAGTCCAAAGTAAGTGCCCCCATTGCAAACAATTCTCTAGGAGTCACACTACCCCAGGTGGGAAACTCCCCACAGGGACTTAGCAATCACGGGGTATGGAGGGCTATGTATGTTAATGCACACAGTTTAGGCAATAAGATTCTAGAATTAGAGACCGAAATAATGAATGCCGACCTTGACGTGGTGGCAATATCCGAAACTTGGTTCACAGACTCTCATGGATGGGATATGGCTATACCGGGATACAACTTATTTTGTCAGGACAGAGAGGGAAAGTCAGGGGGAGGGGTGGCACTATACATTAAAGAAGACATCAAAACTACCAGAATAACAGATGTCAAGTACACCGGGGAATCTCTCTGGGTGAACCTGGCCAGAGGCAGGGAAAAATGCCTGTATCTTGGTGTAGTATATAGACCTCCAAGACAACTGGAAGACAAAGACTCCGAATTAATTGACATAGAGAATATCACTCTATGGGGAGATGCTGTTCTGCTAGGGGACTTCAACATGCCTGACGCAGATTGGAACTCATACTCAGCAACAACCAGTGACAGCAGGAGACTGTTAACATCCATAAAGGGAGCACGACTCAAACAAATGGTATTGGAACCCACTAGGGTCCAGGCGATCCTGGACCTGGTACTCACCAACGGGGATAGCGTCTCGAAGGTCTCGGTAGGAGATACGCTAGCCTCCAGCGACCACAACATGGTGTGGTTCTACCTCAGGAAAGGTTTCCCTAGATCAAACACAAAAACAAAAGTACTCAACTTCCAAGGCACTGACTTTGAACGCATGGGAGATTTCGTCCACCGGACACTGCAGAACCAAGCTACGACCGATGATGTGGAAGCTATGTGGTCATCCCTGAAATCTACCATACATGAAGCGACAAGCCTCTACATTAAATCAGTACACAAACGGCGGAGAAACAACAAACCCCAATGGTACTCCGCAGAAATCTCGCACCTCGTCAAAGAGAAGAAAAAAGCATTTATTTCCTACAAACGAACGGAGACTAGGGAAGCTAAACTAGAACATAGGGCGAGGTGTGCAGCGGTCAAAACGGCAGTCAGGGAGGCCAAACTTCGAGTGGAAGAGACTCTGGCAAAGAACATGAAGAAAGAGGACAAATTCTTCTTCAGGTATATTAGTGATAGGAAAAAGAACACAGACGGGATAGTACGCCTTAGAAAACCAGATGGGAACTGCGCAGAATCAGATTTCAATAAAGCAAAACTACTGAATGAATACTTCTGCTCGGTCTTCACCTGCGAGGCACCGTGGCATGGTCTGCAATTGCAGGCAAGGCCCAGCGTGGAAGACCCGTTTCAGAATTTTGAATTCACACCTGGCGACGTCTACTACGAACTGGCAAGACTCAAGGTGAACAAAGCCATGGGACCGGACAATCTACACCCCAGGGTGCTCAGTGAGCTGCGTGATGTCCTGGCAGAATCGCTATCAGGAATCTTCAATCTCTTCCTAAGTTCGGGGAAGAGTCCCCATAGACTGGAAAACAGCTAACATCGTTCCACTGCACAAAAAGGGTTACAGGGCAGAGGCTGCAAACTACAGACTGGTGAGTCTCACATCAATAGTATGCAAACTCATGGAAACACTAATCAAACGTAAATTAGACGCAATCTTGGATGAAGAGAATCTACGGGATCCCATCGCAGGCTGTTGAGCAAGATGAAATCAATGGGGCTGGGAGAAACACTAACTACATGGGTCAATGACTGGCTGAGTGGCAGACTTCAGAGGGTGGTAGTTAACGGTACCCTCTCTAAAACATCGGAGGTGACCAGTGGAGTACCGCAGGGCTCAGTCTTGGGCCCGCTCCTTTTCAACATATTCATAGGGGACCTAACTCAGGGGCTTCAAGGTAAGATAACGTTATTCGCTGACGACGCCAAACTATGCAATATAGTGAGAGACGGCAATTCACCCGATAGTATGACACAGGACCTATATTTGTTGGAGCTTTGGTCCTCGACCTGGCAGCTGGGCTTCAACACTAAGAAATGCAAGATCATGCACCTCAGCAGCAGAAATCCGTGCAGAACTTACACCTTGAATGGTGAGACCTTAGCTAGAATTTCAACAGAACGAGACTTGGGAGTGATCATCAGTGCAGACATGAAAACTGCTGATCATGTGGAGAAGGCTTCATCTAAGGCAAGACAGTTGTTAGGTTGCATCCGCAGGAGTTTTGTCAGCCGGAAGCCTGAAGTCATAATGCCATTATACAGAACCAAGGTGAGACCTCATTTGGAATACTGTGTGCAATTCTGGAGGCCACACTACCGAAAAGATGTGCTGAGAGTAGAGTCAGTGCAACGGATGACCACCAGGATGGTCTCGGGGCTCAAGGATCTATTGTACGAGGAAAGGCTGAAAAATTTGCGGCTGTACTCACTCGAGGAACGTAGGGAGAGAGGAGACATGATCGAGATGTTTAAGTTTACCAGCCGTATCGAGATGGAAGAAGAGATTCTCTTTCTCAAAGAACCCTCAGCCACAAGAGGGCATCCGCTCAAACTCATGGGCGGGAAATTTCATGGCGACACCAGGAAATATTTTTTCATCGAGAGAGTGGTTGATCCGGAACTCTGTACAGGGGTTCAAGGAGGGTCTGGATAGGTTCCTGGAGGATAAAGGGATAGAGGGGTACAGATAGAACTTGAGGTAGGTTCTAGAAGTGGTCAGAAACCACTTCACAGGTCACGGACCTGATGGGCCGCCGCGGGAGTGGACCGCTGGGCAAGATGGACCTTGGTCTGACCCAGTGGAGGCAACTTCTTATGTTCTTATCCTTGGAACGAGCTCCCAGTGCAGGTGATTGAGGCAAACAGCGTGCAAGAATTTAAGAGCAAATGGGATGCCCATGTGGGATCCCTTAGATGGTTAAGCCAAGGGAACCTGTCACCAGGAGTGGGATCCCTAGGATAGAAGACTTGGGGGTGGGTCAGTAGAGTGGGCAGACCTGATGGGCTATGGCCTTTATCTGCCGTCATCTTCTATGTTTCTATGTCTAGTAAAGTCTGTTTCATTGAACTGACATTCGATCCAAATGCCTGCATGATCCGTCAGAAGGATTGGATCTATGCTAGCTTTTATAACCTGGTGTGTTAAATTATCTGTAACAAAAATATAATCAATTCTTGAAAATGACTGGTGAACTTGGGAACAGAAAGAAAATTCCCGAGCATTAAAATGAAACAACCTCCAGATATCTTTTAAACTATACGACCTCACCAAGTTATCTAAACCTAGAGACTTAAGTTGTTTACTAGGTTGCTTATCTAACAATGAATCCATGACAGCATTGAAGTCGCCAGCTATAATTAGATTAAATGAAGGCAATGACAGAATCATATGTTGGAGTTTCTTAAAAAAAGCGATGAGAAGGCAAATAATTTCATTTTTGGTACATGTTCGGAAAATGTTAAAAATTGAATTTTCTAATTTGGAACAAAATATTCAGATTTTAGAGTCGCAGTTGGCCTCCAATATTTCCATTAAGTAACGTTTCAACATTTCCTTAGGGGTTGTTGTAACAATCCTAGGGAAATTAATCAATCTAAGGTTATTACTTCTAGAAACATTTTCAAGTGATTCAAGTTTTCTTCTTAAGTTCATGTTATCCTTAATTAGTGTCTCTTGTATTAATTTTGAAGACTTTGTTTCTTGTTGTTTTTCTACTAACAATTTAAAATCGCCAGTCATTTTCTTTAAGTCAGAAATACCTTTATCATGCTCTTTTAATCATCCTTCTATTTGTTGAAATTGAGGAGCAATAGTTTTAGGTATATTAGCTATCAGGTCCCACAGGGCGTCCAAAGTTACTTCATGGGGCTTTTGAAATTGGGGAAATTGTAAATGTAAAGATTTTTGCTCACCCACTGGCAAGTCTTCCTGTCGCTGTTCTGGCTGGGCAAATCAATCTCCTGATGTTGTCGAATCCTCCTAGTCCATATTTAGGTTCCGTTGTAAAGACTGAGAACCTGAATCCCCATTCCCCATAACGATCTCCACAGCCTCTGGAGGGGGTTGTGTTCCGACTCCCGGAAGCTCCTCCATCCGTGGGGAACTGGTAGTCTGGGGATGTGGGGGCGGTGCTCTCATGTCAGGACTGAGAGTAGTTTCAAGCCCCAAGGAGAACTGCTGCGTTCCGCTTCTTTGCAGCGTCTCTGGCAGAGGAGTCTCTGACGTGTTGGCATGCCTTGCATGCGCCTCATGAGTTCCACTATGTTACCGAAGAGGGTAGTCCTGGAGCGTCGAGAGGCATTAGCAGCATTTCTTTCTCTCCTCTTCGGCATTTTCCAGGTAGGAAATAAGAATGAAATAGGAAGAATCTAATAAATAGGAAGAATCTAATTTCTTGAGCAAACCCACAGGAGCAGTCCGCTCAGCTGACCTAGACTGCCGCCCTCCAGCCACTCTCTTATTGACTGTAGCATTAGCTCCAGAAAGGAATGGATCCTTCAACTTTTCTTTAAAAATAGGGCCAAGGACTTCCTGGGGCTTCGTATACAGATTTTCCCTAACGTCTCAAGAGAGACTCAGAAGAGAAGACAGGAGTTTTTATTGTTGAAGCCTGGGGTGATTCAACTGGGGGGTCTTTTCTTTCTGAAATACCCTTGCAAGTGTGTCATTAGATACTGTTCCCTAAAATATGTTTTTGTAGACCCGTCTCATCTAACTAGTTTTATCTCCCTAAAACATCTAGAGAATGAAGGAACATCTGCACCCTAGTAAATAGTTAGCTCTTTGTCAGCAGCAGTTATACTTTCTTTTTTATATGATTCATGTTATGTAATAATTATTCTTTCTAAAGTCCTCAAGTGGATCAAGTTTAAAATAGCTATATGCTTTTCTTATGTTTGATTTATCTTTCAGGATTGAAAGTTAATTTAAATTTATATTATTTCTTGATCATACTTTCTGTACAAGACGTTATGCTTGGAAAATAATTTGAAATTTTATAAATAAATTTTTAAAAAAATTTTGATGAATCGCTTAATCTTAATACAAAGCGATGAACAAATCTAGAATAAAGTAGATCACGATATTCAGAGAGACAATAGAAATATCATAAACATATCACGTATCGTAGACAGGACTGAGAGGGAAGTGGGGGTAGAAATACAATTTATGAAAGTAAATAAGACGAGTAAGGGAAATAACAAAAGGGAGGGTTAAAAAAAAAAAAAAAGATCAGAAGTTGGAATTAAAAAGTATGTCCTAACTATATAGAACTAGCAGTCAAAAGCATCTTTAAAAAGAAAGCATTTTTCCATACCGAGAACCTCCCCGAGGGGTTTTTGGAGCTTTTTGGAATGAGCCATTTTGATGGGAAAGAAAGCGATACTTCATTGCTGGATATCTTCCAGTTCCCCCACTCTAGCTCATTGACGTACCCTGATGTTGGAACTAGCTTCAATGGAGTGCCTCCAATTTCCTTCATTGGCTACGCTGCTGGGTCGAGTGTTTTGTTCTCGCTGGGAACCCTTTTGGTCTACTCTAACACCCAGAGTTCCTAGCTATTTGTTGAATGTTTGATTTTTTTTTCTGTTTCTAACACACTGGAATGGGGTTTATGGTTTGTTACTTGCAGTTTTCGTATATCTGGGAAGGGGGGATGCAGAATATCATGGTGAAATGCGACAGAATTTTGGGACTCACTTGTTTGGCTTCTACACTGTGTTGTTCTGTATTATGTTCTGTATTTCTTGAAAATCAATAAAATATATTATACAAAAAAAAAAAAAGGAAAACATTTTAACACCGCCTTCAAAGTAAGGTCTTTCAGCATGCAGGAACTCAGACTCAAAAAGAGGATGAATCCACACCGAAAAGACTAGATCGAAATCCCAGGCTGGAACCAAAGGGCAAACTAGCAGCTTCCCCCATGCCTTTCTCAATAACAGACTATGGACTTTTCCTCCAGGAATTTGTCCAAACCTTTCTTAAAACCAGCCACACTATCCACTCTTACCACAACCTCTGGCAACGCGTTCCAGAACTTTACTATTTGAGTGAAAAAATATTTCTTCCTATTCGGTTTAAAAGTATTTCCCTGTAACTTCAATGAGTGTCCCCTAGTCTTTGTAGTTTTTGATGGAGTGAAAAATCGATCCACTTGTACCAAGTTCTACTCCACTCAAGATTTTGTACAATTCAATCATATCTACCCTCAGCTGTCTCTATTCCAAGCTGAAGAGTCCTAACTTTTTTAGTCTTTTCTCATACAAAAGGAGTTCCATCCCCTTTACCATCTTGGTCGCTCTTCTTTGAACGTTTTCTAGTGCTACTATATCTTTCTTGAGATAAGGAGACCAGAATTGAACGCAATATTCCAGATGAGGTTGCACCATGAGCGATGCAGGGGCATTATAACATTGTTAACCATCCCATTTTTAATAATTCCTAGCATTCCTAACTCTCCTCATGGCTAGCTTTCTAAAAATTGTATCCTACTGGTCTGAGCCTGTAGATTGAAAAGCAGGCAGACAAACCTCCTAGTTGACATGGAAATCAGACACAACCTTTGAAAAAAGGAAGGAACAGCCTGGAGAGTTACATCCGCTTCTGTAATTCTAAGGACGGGCTCCCTACAGGAGAGAGCTTGCATCTCCGAGATATGCCAGATCGAAATAGCCCCAGAAGAAACACAATCTTGACCGTGAGATCCAAAAGGGAAGCATGAAAGGAAAGGATGTTGCACAGGGGGCCTGAGCCAGAGCACACCTCTCAGGAATCTTGATACATCTGGATGAGCCATCAACGAAATCTTGCAACTTAAATGAAAATTCAAAACCAGATAAAAGGGAGTTTTGTAGGTGGGAGACCTAAACCCTAACAATAGAAACCCTCAATTTTAAGATTTTCAGACCCACCCCAATTTTCTCATAGGAAATAATGGGGCTGTATTCACAGTTCTGAGGAGATGTCTGCCTGTCAGCTATTTCATTGCAGCTGGAAAGAAGGAGGACTTCTGCCTCAGATGCTTCCAAACTCCAAACCAAGAAATCTTCGGACTGCCAGTTGGACCAACCACGACCGAGATCACCACCCCCACGGAACCTTGCAGTGTGATGAGGATGGGCAAACCCCAAGGGTTCTTACACAGGGTGCCCATAGTCTGTGGCCAAGCCACTGAGAAACTCAGAAGGCGAGTTGGCTCCCAGAGGAACGGACCCTGAGCCCAGACGTCTCACAGCAGTCTGGCTCCCCTGGTCCACCCGAAGGCTTGTCCTGCAGAGCTGCAGTACAGGTCAGCGGAACCTGCGTCCTTTCTCAGGCAACGGATCCCAAGAATGGGGTCTCAGGACACCAAAGCCTCAGAAAAACAAGGCCGAAAAGAAAAGGAACACTAAACAGAGCAAATCAGAACACCTATGCACAGTTTGCTTGCAGAAGAAAAACTGGAAGGGGACACTATGCCTGCCTGTATGTGGGAAGTGCTCAAAACTGTAAGTATTCACACTTCTGCAAGTCCAGTTTGCAAGACTTGCAGATCATCATACGTACAGACTCCTGAGTAGATGTAACAGAATGAAGCTTGAGGATTTTATGCTCAGAAATGCAAGGTCATGCATTTGGGCTGCAAAAACCCGAGTTTAGGGGGTGAAGAACTTATGTGCACGACAGAAGAGCGGGACTTGGGTGTGATTGTATGTAATGATCTTAAGGTGGCCAAACAGGTTGAAAAGGTGACAGCGATAGCTAGAAGGGTGCTTGGATGCCTACATAAGAACATAAGCATCGCCTCTGCCGAGTCAGACCATAGGTCCATCATGCCCAGCAGTCCGCTCCCGCGGCGGCCCCTAGGTCAATGACCTGTAAGTGATCTATTACTCTAAAGCATTCTGTACTGTATAGTAACCCTCTAATTGTACCCCTCAATCCCCTTTTCCTTCAGGAACTCGTCCAATCCCATTTTGAATCCCAAAATCATACTCTGCTCTACCACCTCCTCTGGAAGCGCATTCCAGGTGTCCACCACCCTCTGAGTGAAGAAGAACTTCCTAGCATTTGTTCTGAATCTGCCTCCCTTCAATTTTTTTGAGTGCCCTCTTGTTTTTGTTGCCCCCGCCAGTCTGAAGAATCTGTCCCTCTCTACCTTCTCTATACCCTTCATGATCTTGTAAGTTCTATCATGTCCCCTCTATGTCTCCGCTTTTCCAGGGAAAAGAGCCCCAGCTTCTCCAGCCTCTCAGCATATGGAAGGTTTTCCATGCCCTTTATCATTTTTGTTGCTCTTCTCTGGACCATCTCGAGTATCGCCATGTCCTTCTTAAGGTACGGCGACCTGTACTGAACGCAGTACTCCAGATGCGGTCGTACCATCGCCCTATACAGCAGGAGGATAACCTCCTTGGTTCTGGTAGTGATACCTTTTTTGATAATGCCCAACATTTTGTTCACCTTTTTTGAGGCCGCTGCGCATTGTGCCGCCTGTTTCATTGTTTTATCCTAGCCTAGAAATGGGTTCTGAGGCTTCTTTCTCCCAATTCTTTCATTTGGAAAATGTGATATAATCCAAGAATGTTCAACAATTTTAAAGTGGGGTCCTTGTGTTGATAAACACAGAGGATTCCTAACTAGAAAGAGAATGGTATAAAACCAAAACTTAAATGAGTGTATACACGTTCATTGTGTTGAGTGGTGCTTAGATGGCAACTCCCGCTGTGAGGAACTAAGGCCAGTGCTGGGCAGATTTCTACAGACTGTGTCCTGTGTACGGCAAAACAGATTAGAATGTGCTGAAAAGGGCTTCAATGACAACTCCAGGAGTTTAAGCATCAAAAAAACAAATATCAAATTCTCAAAATATAAAAAAAAAAACCAAATAGGAAGCCCCTTGAAATAAGGCTTACCTATAGCTCAAAGCTACTTCTTTAAACATCTATTCTGGACCATATTCTTTCATTAAAGCAAACCAGGGGGTAGAAAAGCTTCAGATTGTACATGGGAGTCATACAGAGAAATTTCACTGGCATAAAAACCTCCCTTCTGCTGCTTAAACAAAAATAGTGATCAAAAAGTCCTCACAACTATTTTCTTTGAAAAGTGACACGAATACTAGTTTCACAAAGCAGTTCCACTTAGTATTTGCAAAAGATTTCTCTACATTTTTCTTATATTACTTGCAGGTTTTTTCAATAAGTCCTTCAAATTCGATCATTCCCAAAATTTCTGAAAATACTCCAATGCTGTCAGCATTTCGCGGCTCTTCTTGCCACCTCTCAAATGATCCTCGGGCACTTCAATTCATTCTTATTTAAATCTCTCAAGCTTCTCCAAACACAACAATTACATATTTATACTCAGAGTTGTGCTTTACGTTGTATATCCTCCTTATACTACGGTCTGATTCGTCAAATAAGTTCAGTCACCAATCCCTTTAGTCCATATGGACAGTGTCAATTGGTTCCCCTTAAGGCCGATGTAACTTTATTAACCAAGTAATGTATAGCATAAACATACTTTTAAAAACCAGATAATCTACTAAGATTAAGTTCTGAACTGCAGATTAGGAAAAAAATGTTGACATTCTATACGAGCATTTAAACCCGCAGGTTTGATGGAATTTAAAAATCCAATGCTGTTCTCGCTGAGCTAGGTATCTTCTTAAGCCAGGTATTATTGTATCAATGACTACTGCTCTGAATTCTTCAAAGGAATGAGAGAAATGGGTACAGTGGTTTACCAATGGAGCATTTATTTTACTGAACTTTAAACTGCTTTCATGTTCCATAAGTTGAATTTTGAGTTTCCTTGAAGTTTGCCCTATGTCGATTTTCTTACAGGGACAAATTAAGCAGTAAATCACCAATGCAGATTTACAAGATGTTTGAAATTTCAAATTATGTCTAGTGCCGTCACCAGGATCAAGTATTTTAGACCACATTGAGGGGTCCTTTTACTAATGCTAATGCACCCATTATATTCTATGGCCGCCTTAGTAAAAGGACCCCTCAATGTGGTCTAAGTCAATGTATGAGACTGTTGAGCTATTGCTTACTATGTTACTACATTTGAAATTCTTCTTACCGTGGCATCAAAAGTACGTGTCAATGTCAGCAGCTCAAAGAGAACACAGCCCACAGCCCAGATGTCCGACTTGAAGCTGTATTTCACACCCTGACAGAGCTCTGGTGACATGTAATATAGGGTCCCAACACACTGAAAAACACCAACTCAAACCATTATAATGGCTGCAGAAAGCCAAGAGATTGAACATTATAGGAAACAACAACAAACTTAAGCTTGCCACTCTGGCCCACTCCAACCACCCCAATCCAAAAGACCATCTTGAGTGCAAACTCACCGTCTCAGCCATGGAATACTCAGAGTTCAGCTGCTTTGCCAGACCATAGTCTCCCAATTTAATCAGATTTGCTTTTGTGAGAAATATATTAAGAGTCTTTATATCTCTGTAAATTGGAAGAAAAAAAAAAAAAAGGGGGAGAGGAATAAAGAAAATGAGGAAGATGAGAACAGAAGGGAAAAAATGGGGAGCATAAAAAGATACGAGGAGAGACAGGATGAGATCAGTACATCTTAGGAAAGCTATAAGTACACTGTGTTCCTCTTATGCAACTGCTGAGTGGTGTAATGGTAAAGGGCGTAAACTACACCCCAACATCAACAGGAGGAGCGAGTAGGGAGTACAGAGGAAGAGAACAGGTGTTCTCTCTGGACAGCAGGATACAACAGCCACACATATAGGCGATGACACAGCTGATGGCACTGAGCGACCCTTGTCAACAAGCTCAGATTAGCCTTTAGAAAGGCTTCTGAGCATGCGCAATAGGTTCACGCCCAAAGGAGTCTGTTCGAATGTTCTAGTCTTGTCAGTTAACATTTGCAAATTGAAAGTTAGCTTCAACCAAGGGATTGTTAGGGCAGGATTGTATGGTTGTTGTCTCCTGCTGTCCAAGGACAACATCTGTTACAGGTGTGCAACATTAGCTTTCTCTATGGACAAGGATAGATAACAACCACACACAGAGATTCCCAAGTTGAGGGTTGCAACAGTGGTGATAGAAAGAACAACCTGATACAAATGGAGGAGGCGGCAGGTTGAAGCTTTTAAACAGAAGAGGCGTTTATAAACACAGTAGGCAATCTTTCAGTTTGAAACAATTGGTCAATAAAATAATGCTGTATGAAAGTAGGAGTAGAAATCTTAGAGGTAGTATTATAGCAATAAGAAATGCAATTGGCTAACCAGTTTGATATAGTTCGTTTGGAAACCAGTTGCCCTGGATTACTTGGAGAAAAAGAAAAGAAGAGTTGCGATGGACAATCTGGTCTCTTTGTTCTGTGTAGAAAGGCTTTGAGAGCTCTTCCACAGTCTAAGGTATGAAGCGAAGAAGTCTCAGAAATTGTATCTGACAAAGGAGAGTAAGGCGGCAGAATAATTGGTTGACTGATATGAAAAGCTGAAACCTTAGGAAGGAAGATTTTGGATGAGTCCTTAAAATGACACTTCCTAGCTGGAATTGGAGAGAAAGGTGATAGCCCTCACTTCAGCGAGACATATTGGGGAGCTTCAAGCACTGGTGCACTATCAGGAACAAGATTTTCCAAGTAAGAAATTTGAGGTTGATTTCATCAATAAGCATGAAAGGCTGACGAGTGAGGGAGTCCAAAACCAAGTTAGAAGAAGTTTTAGCAAGGGAGGATTAATATGTAACAGTCCCTTGAGAAATCTGGATACAAGCTGATGCTGGGAGATGGGACAACCAGAAACGGGTTCATAGGAACCAGAAATGGCACTAAGATGGCCTCGCACTGAAGAAAATGATGAGAGTCCATGCTCAGAAAGGTATAAAAGGTATTGTAGAAGTATGGGTACCGTTGAAACAAATAGGTCATGAGAATGAGAACTACACCAATCTGAAAAGTAATTCAATTTGAAAGCTTAGGCTTTCCGTGTTGACGGCTTCCGTGATTGTAGAAGAACTGCTTCAACTTCAGGAGTCAGATCTAGAGAGGCAAACAGCCTCCGTTCAAGTGCCATGCTGTGAGAGCTAATGAAATAAGATTTGGATGAAGTCTTGTACCTGAATGTAGTGTTATCAGGTCCGGTTGTGCTGGCATTGTGAACTAGGGAGGTCGATACCGTCATGGAAGCCCAGACCAGATGTACTCCATGTATTAGCAAAGGTGGAAAGAAGAGGAAATGAGAGCCGGCGTGCTTAAAAGGTGAAGTGAAAGAGGCTATCAGAGCCAAAAAAACATCCTTTAAAGAATGGAAAAAAGATCCAAATGAAGAAAATAGAAACACAAGCACTGGCAAGTTAGATGCAAACCATTGATGACGACAGCTAAAAAAGAATATGAAGAGAAACATGCAAAAGAGGCAAAAACTCATAGCAATTTTTTTAGGTATATCAGAAGCAGAAAACCTGTGATGGAATCTGTGGGACCATTGGATAACCAAGGATAGGGGATAGGTGGCAAAGTTTAGTTGTGAATAAGGAATTGGTTATCGGATAGAAAACAGAGGGTAGGGTTAAATGGTCATTTTTCTCAATGGAGGAGAGTAAACAGTGGAGTGCCACAGGGGTCTGTACTGGGACCAGTACTATTTAACTTATTTATAAATGATCGGGAAATTGGAACAACGAGTGAGGTGATTAAATTTGCAGACGACACTAAACTGTTCAAAGTTGTTAAAATGCATGCGGATTGTGAAAAATTGCAGGTGGACCTTAGGAAATTGGAAGACTGGGCGTCCAAATGGCAGATGAAATTTAATGTGGCAAATGCAAAGTGATGCACATTGGGAAGAATAACCTGAATCATAGTTACCAGATGCTAGGGTCCACCTTGGGGATTAGCGTCCAAGAAAAGGATCTGGGTGTCATCGTAGACAATACGATGAAACCTTCCGCCCAATGTAGGGCTGGTCTCGGTTAGGGCGCTGGTCTTTGACCTGGGGGCCACCGCAGGAGCGGACTGCTGGGCACAATGGACCTCTGGTCTGACCCAGCAGTGGCAATTCTTATGTTCTTATGTGCGGTGGCAGCCAAAAAAGCAAATAGGATTCTAAGAATTATTAAAAAAGGGATGGTTAACAAGACTAAGAATGTTATAATGCCCCTGTATTGCTCTATGGTTGGACCTCAACTGGAGTATTGCTTTCAATTTTTGTCTCCTTATCTCAAGAAAGATAAAATAAACGCGGCTCATGAATACCTAGACAGCATGGGGCTTGAGTTGGATGACACTCAACATAGGGTTAGTGCTCTGGAGAATTGTGTACAGCCAATGGAGGTGGGAAACTCTCGAATGGAAAAACAATTGGCAACCCTGACTCAAAAGGTGGATGATCTTGAGATCAGGGCCCGAAGGAATAATCTGCAGCTGGTGGGGCTTCCAGAGAGGATCGTGGATGCAAATCTATCAGCTTTTTTGGAAACTTGAATCTCCCAGTCACTTTCCTTGGATTCCCACATGGGCAAATTTAGAGTGGAGAGAGCACATCGTTTAGGGCCTTGGGGTCCTGAGGGCTCCCATCTCCATGTGGTCATATTTAAAATTTTGAACTTCACTCATAAGACAGATATTTTTCAAGGGATTGCAGCATAACAATAAGACTATTATTTGTTTCCAGGATTATTCTACAGCAATGGCAGTGGGCCACAGGGAATTTGCTCCAAAATGCTCGGCCTTGTTTGCTCACAAGGTGGAGTTTGCATTACTTTACCCAGCCAACTTGAGAACCCAGAAGGAGGGCCGCACACAGACTTTTGACTCTCCGGCCACTGCGTTGTCCTTTGTGAACACTTTGGGAATCATCGTGGTTCCCCCCTGCAGAGAGTGGGAGGCAGCAGGGTACCACGGTGGACTCTGATGCGACCCCTTAGGGCTTTGACCCTGGAGGGGCCTGGTGGTATGGTGTGTTCTCTGTGAGGTTGAGTGGTGGTGTTTGGTGGGGCGGTTGGTCTTTGGGGTGGTGCTGACTGGATGTGTGTATACCTTGTTTTCTGTTTGAGATGTATGGTTGGCTGTATGTTTGGAGGTCAGGGTATCATTGCTAGTAAGCTGGGTATATGTTAGAGGTTTTGTTACTATAGGGTGAAGATAGTGACGTGATCTGTGAAGTAGGTTTGGTGGGTTTCTTGGGGGAGGGGGAGGAGGAGTGTAAGGTGTGGGAAGGGGGAACCTTTTTCTTTAGAGGGGAGGTTGGGTTAGAGAGGGTTCAGCACTCCAGTGTCGGGTTTTTGTTACTGTTCTGGCGGGATACTTGGGGTCTCTTTTTTGGGATTGTGATTCGGGAGGGGGGGGGTCCACTGAAGGCTGGGGAGTGGACCTCTGTGTGGATACATTTGTTTCTGCTATTGTTCCTGTACCATGCTGACTATGGGTGATTCTTCCCTGCGGGTGTGCTCGTGGGAATGTGGCAGGCATAAACTCGCCAGTTAAATGGTCCAAGATTTTACAAGCATAGTAACATAGTAGATGACGGCAGATAAAGACCCGAATGGTCCATCCAGTCTGCCCAACCTGATTCAATTGAAAATTTTTTTTTTTTTTTATTTTTTTTTTTTTAATTTTTCTTCTTAGCTATTTCTGGGCAAGAATCCAAAGCTTTACCTGGTACTGTGCTTGGGTTCCAACTGCCAAAATCTCTGTTAAGACTTACTGCAGCCCATCTACACCCTCCCAGCCATTGAAGTCCTCCCCTGCCCATCCTCCACCAAACGGCCATACACAGACACAGACCGTGCAAGTCTGCCCAGTAACTGGCCTAGTTCAATATTTAATATTATTTTCTGATTCTAAATCCTCTGTGTTCATCCCACGCTTCTTTGAACTCAGTCACAGTTTTACTCTCCACCACCTCTCTCGGGAGCGCATTCCAGGCATCCACTACCCTCTCCGTAAAGTAGAATTTCCTAACATTGCCCCTGAATCTACCACCCCTCAACCTCAAATTATGTCCTCTGGTTTTACCATTTTCCTTTCTCTGGAAAAGATTTTGTTCTACGTTAATACCCTTCAAGTATTTGAACGTCTGAATCATATCTCCCCTGTCTCTCCTTTCCTCTAGGGTATACATATTCAGGGCTTCCAGTCTCTCCTCATACATCTTCTGGCGCAAGCCTCCTATCATTTTCGTCGCCCTCCTCTGGACCGCCTCAAGTCTTCTTACGTCTTTCGCCAGATACGGTCTCCAAAACTGAACACAATACTCCAAGTGGGGCCTCACCAATGACCTGTACAGGGGCATCAACACCTTCTTCTTTGAGGAAACAGTCTCCAAAACTGAAACGGTCTCCAAAACTGAACACAATACTCCAAGTGGGGCCTCACCAATGACCTGTACAGGGGCATCAACACCTAACTTCTTTGAGGAAACAGGGGATGAATGTTGCCTGCCTCCAAGAGATACATTTGTCGGATGCAAATCATGACAGATTAAGCAGGGGCTGGGTTAAGGAAGTCTACTATTCCTTAGGCACAACCCATAGTGCGGAGGTGGCTATCTTATTCAGTAAGAATCTCCCATATACTGTGCATAGGGTGATCAAGGATATAGGGGGGAGATACTTGTTTCTTCATATTGATATTCAAGGACAGGAGTTGGTGATGGCTAAAGTTTATGAACCGAATGTCTTTGCTTTCAATTTTTTTCAACAGTTAGTAGATGTGTGTACCACTTTCCCCAATATATCTCTGGTGCTGTTGGGTGACCTTAACATGGTATTTGACCCAGCTATGGATTGTCAGGGGGGGGCTTTTCCTGGAGATGCTAGCTCTGCGAGAAGTATCACGCAGTTTTGTAGTGTTTTGGATCTAGTAGATGTTTGGAGATTATATCATCCACTGGATAGGGATTTCACTCATATGGCTCGGGCTCATCCCACCATCTCGAGAATTGATTACATTTTGGTGACCACTTCTTCTCTCCCGCGCGTGACTAGAGCTGAGATAGAGAATCCCACTCTTTCAACCATGCATTGATTTGGGTGGAGATTCAGGATATGCAATTTGGTAATAGGCCTGGGGCATGGAAATTTCCTCGTTTTTTGTATTGGGATCAGCGTTTTGGGAGCAATTTTTGTTGGATAATGCTTCTTCCACATCTAATCCGGTCTTGCTGTGGGAAACTGCTAAGGCAATCCTTGGCAGGGAAACCATTGCATATGTGGCTGGGTTGCAGAAAGAACGTTCCAGGGAACTGTTGTATCTGCATAGGAATATTAAAGAATGTAAACGTCAATGGATTGTATCTGGACCCAGCTGGATCATGATTCCCTTCAGGTGGCTAGAGTGGCCCATCAGGTTAAGATTCATGAGCATACAATTTTTTAGACATCGCTTTTATAAATATGGTCACCGTTCTGGTAGACTGCTGGCTCGTTTAGTACATCCTTGGCAGGGTCCTCACATTTGTTAAGGGCTTTTGTACCAGGGTTCTTTTGTAACAAGTAGGGAGCGCCTTACAGAGATCTTTCCCGGCATTTTAGTGAGTTTTACTCAAAGAGGCAGTCCAATCCCATTGCCTTAGACCAGTGGTTCTTAACCTGGGTTCGACCGAACCCCAGGGATTCGGTGAGTCAGTCTCGCGGGTTCGGTGGAGGTCAAAACACACCTCCGACTCATATAGCGCTTCGGTCACGTTCAATCATCTGTCAGTTATTCAGTGATTTTGATCAAGACTGATTGTGTACCGTATTTTCGCGGATATAACGCGCACCATTGTAAAACGCGCACAGGGGTATAGCGCGCAGAAATCACGATGATATGTACAAAAACTTTTCTATACCGCGCTCAGGCATATAACGCGCATGCTGCCCGACTCTCCTTTCGCCCGCCCTGACTTTCCGTGCGCTGTCCCGACTCTCCGTTCACCCCCCCTGACTTCCGTACACTGTCCTCCCTTGAAGTCCTGTCCCCCCTTGAAGGTCTGTCCCCATCCTGAAAGCCTGATGCCCCCCCCGACGTACGATACATCCCCCCCCCCGGCAGGACCACTCGCACCCTCACCCCGAAGGACCGCCGACTCCCCAACAATATCGGGCCAGGAGGGAGCCCAAACCCTCCTGGCCACAGCGACCCCCTAACCCCACCCCGCACTACATTACGGGCAGGAGGGATCCCAGGCCCTCCTGCCCTCGACGCAAACCCCCTCCCCCCAACGACCGCCCCCCCCCCAAGAACCTCCGCCCGTCCCCCAGCCGACCCGCGACCCCCCTGGCCGACCCCCACGACACCCCCACCCGCCTTCCCCGTACCTTTGTGTAGTTGGGCCAGAAGGGAGCCCAAACCCTCCTGGCCACGGCGACCCCCTAACCCCACCCCGCACTACATTACGGGCAGGAGGGATCCCAGGCCCTCCTGCCCTCGACGCAAACCCCCCTCCCCCCCAGCCGACCCGCGACCCCCCTGGCCGACCCCCACGACCCCCCCACCCCCCTTCCCCGTACCTCTGGAAGTTGGCCGGACAGACGGGAGCCAACCCCGCCTGTCCGGCAGGCAGCCAACGAAGGAATGAGGCCGGATTGGCCCATCCGTCATAAAGCTCCGCCTACTGGTGGGGCCTAAGGCGCGTGGGCCAATCAGAATAGGCCCTGGAGCCTTAGGTCCCACCTGGGGGCGCGGCCTGAGACACATGGTCGGGTTTGGCCCATGTGCCTCAGGCCGCGCCCCCAGGTGGGACCTAAGGCTCCAGGGCCTATTCTGATTGGCCCACGCGCCTTAGGCCCCACCAGTAGGCGGAGCTTTAGGACGGATGGGCCAATCCGGCCTCATTCCTTCGTTGGCTGCCTGCCGGACAGGCGGGTTTGGCTCCCGTCTGTCCGGCCAACTTCCAAAGGTACGGGGAAGGGGGGTGGGGGGGTCATGGGGGTCAGCCAGGGGGGTCGCGGGTCGGCTGGGGGGGAGGGGGGTTTGCATCGAGGGCAGGAGGGCCTGGGATCCCTCCTGCCCGTAATGTAGTGCGGGGTGGGGTTAGGGGGTCGCCGTGGCCAGGAGGGTTTGGGCTCCCTTCTGGCCCAACTACACAAAGGTACGGGGAAGGCGGGTGGGGGTGTCGTGGGGGTCGGCCAGGGGGGTCGCGGGTCGGCTGGGGGACGGGCGGAGGTTCTTGGGGGGGGGGGCGGTCGGTGGAGGGAGGGAGGTTTGCGTCGAGGGCAGGAGGGCCTGGGATCCCTCCTGCCCGTAATGTAGTGCGGGGTGGGGTTAGGGGGTCGCCGTGGCCAGGAGGATTTGGGCTCCCTCCTGGCCCGATATTGTTGGGGAGTCGGCGGTCCTTCGGGGTGAGGGTGCGAGTGGTCCTGCCGGGGGGGGGATGTATCGGACGTCGGGGAGTCGGCCGGGCAAGAGGGCTTGGGCTCCCTCTTGCTCCGATCGTGGATGCGGGTGCGGGTGGGAGCGCGTGCGAGCGGTCGTTCGGGGTGGGGGTGCGAGCGGTCCTGCTGGGGGGGTGAATCGGGCGTCGGGCGGGGTGGGAACTATGTTTAAAAACTTTTGTATACCGCGCTCAGGCATATAACGCGCGAGGGGTATGCGCGGTACGTAAAATCACGTATAACGCGCGCGTTATATCCGCGAAAATACGGTATTCGGTTTCTTGATCTATCAATCTGTAACTAACGCCTTATATACATCAATCAATTCCTGATCAAAATTTGTGATTTAACTGATAGATGATTGAACGTGACCGAAGCTCTTATGATTCGTGATGATATGCCCCGCTTGTCCATAATTGGCTGCAGGTGATCACGCAACATCGCTTGGCCTATCTGTGCTGCAGGGGATTTGATGCGCACAGTAGTCGAATTGTAACTGTTGTGATGGTACGTCATGTGATACCTATCTTAATATTTTAATCCCTGACTAACTATGTCGAGCAAAATACGAAAGTGGTCAGACAAATATGTACAATATGGATTCACAAGTATAACGGAATGTGATGGGAGTCAGCGTCCTAATTGTATGATTTGCAATGCCAAGTTGAGTAATTCTAGTCTAGCTCCGGCAAAACTAAGAGAACACTTCCTTAAGCTGCATGGAGATGGAAAATACAAGAACACAACGCTCGCTGAATTCAAGGTGAAGAGAGCAAGATTCGATGAAAAGGCTAGTCTGCCTGTTCTCGGCTTTGTACCCATCAACAAACCGATCCTCACAACATCGTACGAAGTTGCTTATCTGATAGCAAAGCAGAGCAAACCACACACCATAGGTGAAACACTCATAAAACCAGCTGTGTTGAAGATGGCGAATATCATGCTGGGAAAAGCGGCTGAAGTTCCGTTATCTGAAATTCCTCTTTCAAATGACATCATCAGCAACAGAATAGAGGACATGAGCAAAGACATCTTGGCTCAAGTAGTTGCAGATCTGATTTCAAGCCCAGCAAAATTCAGCCTTCAACTCGACGAGACCACAGACGTTTCCAATCTAAGCCAGCTTGCAGTATTCGTGCGCTATGTGAAAGACGACGTGATAAAGGAAGATTTTTTATTTTGTAAGCCTCTTACAACAACAACTAAAGCAACTGATGTGAAGAAACTTGTGGATGACTTCTTCAAAGACAACACTCTTTCGTGGGATATGGTTTCTGCAGTTTGTTTGGACGGAGCTCCAGCCATGCTCGGAAGAAAGTCCGGTTTTGGTGCGCTAGTGAATGCCGATGCACCACACATCATTGTTACGCATTGCATTCTGCACAGGCATGTGTTAGCAACAAAAACATTGCCTCCAAAACTGGCAGAAGTTTTAAAAATTGTTGTGGAATGCGTGAACTATATGCGAAATAATGCTCTGAAGCACCGCATCTTCAAGAAGCTGTGTAAAGAAATGGGATCTGAATTTGAGGTATTTCTGTACAATTCTAATGTTCGGTGGTTATCCCGGGGACAGGTGCTGAATCGTGTTTTTGACATGCGTGTGGAATTAGCTCTGTTTTTGCAAGAGCAGCAACATTGTCAGGCAGATTGCTTCAAAAATTCTGAGTTCATTCTCATTTTAGCGTACATGGTTGATATCTTTGCAACTCTCAATCATCTCAATAAGCAGATGCAGGGTGGTGGAGTCAACATCATCGAAGCGGAAGAAAACCTGAAAGCTTTTCAAAAAAAGCTACCATTATGGAAATGACGAACAGAAAACGATAACTTCGCAAACTTTCCCCTGCTAGACAACTGTGTAAGTAAGATCGAAGATGTATCTGGAATCGGAGACATTTCTGTACCCACGGAACTGAAGCAAACTATTGCCATGCACTTAGATGAGCTTGCAAAGTCTCTAGACGGATACTTCCCTACAAGAGAGTCATATCCAGCATGGGTGAGACAGCCGTTCACGTTTAGTGTTGAGACAACAGATGTCAATGATGAATACCTCGATGAAATCATTGAAATTCAGCAGAGCCAGGTTCAACAGCAACTCTTCAGAACAACAACGCTCTCAACGTTTTGGTGTCAACAATTAGTAACGTACCCTGTTATTGCTAAGAAAGCTCTGGAAATTTTCATACCGTTTGTTACAACATATCTTTGCGAGCAATCCTTTTCGAGGATGCTGGACATAAAAACGAAGAAAAGGAACAGACTTTGTTGCGAAAATGACATGAGAGTGGCACTTGCCAAGGTAAAGCCGCGCATTTCCGAACTGGTCTCTGAGAGGCAACAGCAGAAGTCACATTGATTTGCAGTAAATTTCATATTATTCGAAATATAGGAGAACTTTTTTGTTTTCAAAATTGATATTATTTTCTCCCTTACTGTATACCTATGTTTTGAATTTGTAAAAATCATATTTTATTTTTCCAATAAAGAAGGGTTCGGTGAACACGCATATGAAACTAGTGGGGTTCAGTACCTCCAACAAGGTTAAGAACCACTGCCTTAGACTCTTATCTGCTGTCGCTTCACTTACAACTTTTTTCAGAGGAGAGTAGCCAGTTTCTTTATGAACCCATTACTTCTCAGGAGATCTGACAAGTGATTAAGGAGTCCCCTTTATCAAAAGCTCCAGGACCGGACGATCTTTCCTCTGATTTTTATAAAATCTTGCAAAATCATATTGTTAAACCTTTAGAAGATTATTTTGCTAGGGTGGTTTCTGACGGGACTTTTCCAGCTCATGCTAATTGGGCTCACATAGTGTTGATCCCAAGCCTGATAAGGATCCGGCTTCGGTAGACTCTTATAGGCCAATCTCATTAATTAATTATGAATTAAAGGTGATGGCAAAAATTTTGGCCTCCCGTCTGTCTACATTGTTACCTGAGGTAATTCATCAGGATCAGGTTGGCTTTGTTCGTGGGAGTCAAGCGGTGTGGAATGAGCGAAAGATGATGGCGGCATTGGGACATAGTGTTACTCATTCTCTTCCGGCCCTTTTGATTAGCCTGGACACCCGTAAAGCTTTTGATTGTGTGGCCTGGGATTATCTATTTGCTGACCTGGGTCGGTATGGTCTGGGGGGAGCCCCTTTCTAGACATGATGCGGATACTTTATACCAATCTAAATGCGGTGGTGTTGGTGAATGGAGTGTTGTCTGAGTTTTCAGGTGGAGAGGGGTACCCATCAGGGGTGCCCCCTTTCGCTTTTACTATTCATATTGTTATTGGAACCCTTATTGCAGCAGATATAGGAGGATGGCTCCATTCTGGGTCTCCCAGTGGGACGGGATGAGGTCCGTTGTTTGGCATTTGCTTACGATGTTTTAATGCTGCTGACTCAACCTAAACAGTCCTTTCAGAGGGTTCAACAATTGGTGAATATCCATGGGGGGCTGTCGGGCTTTGAATTAAATTTAGAAAAATCTGAGGCCTTGCCTATTTGTGGGTATGATTATGAGGATTGGTTTTCCCCATTTCCTCTGAGGAAAGTGGCACACAGACTTAGGTATTTGGGGGTTTATATTACTAGTGATCTGAGGAAAGCTTATGCAGAAAATTTCACTATATTGTTGTGAGATGGATAACCTGGACATACTGGACTAACTTGTGTATGCTGGAGATTACAGACACTTTAACGCATATTTTCCCACAGCCTTCCTTTACAAGCTAACCAGATGTAATGGCCTGTACCTTGCTAGCTGTGAACACATGTATCCTTTGAAATGCTAACCCTGCTGGCTTTTGCTACAAAGTTCTTGTCTCCATTCCCTGCTGGGAGGATACGTCTCCAAAGTTCTGTGGCCATTGTTCATTTGTGCTGAGCTGTTATCAGTGCTGTATGACATATGCAAGAGTATTTAACAAATACAAGGCACCCTGAAAAGCCATAAAACACCCATAACAAGCAACAACCCCTGAAGGACGAAGGGGGGGTAGGGATGTGGGGGCTTGATACCAAGACAGAACTTTTAAACCACAGGTTGGACATTTGCTGCCCATCTCTGAAGCAAGCCATGGGAACCAGGCAAGGCTGGGGTGCTGGAATGTCACCCTTGCAACTTTGTTTCAACTTTCTGCATAAGACTGTCTACAAGGACGCCATCCTGAAGATGTAGTGTTGTAAAACCACAAATCAGCATCTGCAAGGTGATAAGGATTCCAGACATGGAGGAAGAAAGTTCAAGAAGTGCCCTCTGTTCCTGCTCGAGCCCCCCTCCTGAGGGGGGGAGGGGAAGTGAGAGAGGCGTGGACTGGGGGGGGAATAGTTAGGTATACATTTTTGTACCAATAGGGACATACATGACCAGAGTTCGGGGATGTGCTTTTTTGGAACAAAGAAATAATTTCTCTATATAAAAATCTATGCATCACAGGTAAAGCCAGAGAGATTCACTTGCATATGCCAGCGGGGATGTGCTAGCCCCGTGTTCGGCATATCAGTGTAAGTTCTATTCTCCATTGCATATTCTGAACTGACAATATAATATTTCTTCTGCAATGTCTTTGCTGCTGTAATTTAGTAAGTCTTTATACTAACAATAAAAATATTGTCTGTTTTGGAAAATACAATGCCATCTCGTAGTCATTCCAATGAGGTAAAATAAGTGGCATTACTTCAGTTGGGAAAGTCATAGGACTTATTGGCACTTTCGACCAAATTTCCTTTGACTTTGAGGGGTAGAATTAAATTGTTTAAAATGGTTTTGTTTCCCAAATGGATTTATGTAATGCAAACTTTTTCTATGTATGTGACCAATAGGGATCTCAGTCTCTATCATAGTCTTGCACAAATTTCTTTGGAACAGTAAGAAACCCCGAATGACTCTTGCGCAGCTCTCCTTGCCAGTGGGGCGAGGTGGCCTGACTTTGCCGGATTTGAGAAGATATAATATAGCTTGTGTCCATCGATACTTGGTTGACTGGATAAAGAATACTCAGTATTACATGCCCATGACTTTGGAACAACTGCTGGTGGCACCAACGCACTTGTTATACTATAATACTCAATATTACATGCCCATGACTATAATACTCAATATTACATGCCCATGACATGCTGGTGGCATCAAATCACTTGTTATACTATCTTCATGCAAAAAGACCTCATTGGATCTTCCCTACTCGCTCTCATCCGCTGTTGAAATTTTTGGAGACAGTGTTGGCAACGGTTGTGTAAACATATGCATTTGCCCTTTACATCCACCATTTTACTACCCCCTATGGGGGAATCGTGATTTGGACCCAGACACATCCAAGTTTTATTTGCTCCGTTGGGCTGACTAGGGCATATGTTATGTGTGGAATGTGGTGAATGAGCATGGACTTCCGCTTTCTTTTCAGGATCCTCAAACTCGAGGTACTTTGCTGGCCAGAGATTGGTTGTCTTATGGCCAAGTTTCTCATTATCTTCACTCCCTGGACTCCAACACCTTAAATGAAGATATGGCGGATATGATCTGGAAAACGTTGACACTATCTAGACAACCCAGGACCAGCCTTTCATTTCACCAAGTTAGTTTGGGCAGTTTTAGTGTGCCCTGGGACTATGATGCTGTGGCGGTTGTGTGGAATCAAGATCTTGCCACTTCAAAAAAGATAACTAGTGATGGTTTGCATCTTCTAATGAAACGTCTCCCACGATTGACTTGGTCTATTGTTTTGCAAGAACAACATTATAAGGTTTTATTACAGCTCTACATTTTTCCTTTTAAAGCGTACATGAGTTGAGAAAATATCAACAGCAACTGGTGCTGAGGAAATTTGAAAGGAGGCACTTCAGGGTAAAACAAGTTCAGCATTTTTTTACCGGCAAGCAAACAGGCATCGAAACTGAAGATACAGCAGTTTTGGTGGTAGGAGTTAGTTTTGAAGCCACCAATGCCAGTTTAAAGTCGGTCAGATATAAATTTGCCAAAGAAGGAACAGGCTGAATATTTGAAATGCCGCTGGTATAGGCATAAAAAGCTTCATGAAGTACAAGCTTAAACTTTTGCTCCCTCAACTTATGTAACTGCTAGGTTAGACTGGCACAATGAGAACATTCAGAAGGTTTGTGGCTGGAGCCCAAACATTTTAAGCAGGTGTCATGTAAATCGGTAACCAACATCTTAGCTGAGAAGGAGGAACAACATTTAAAATCCATTTTTCTCCATAGTAGTAAGGAAAGAAGAAGTATGACAAGGGAGTCTAAGCTTCTGACCGCTGTGGCGGTTGAAAAATAACTGACAAGAATGGAACGTTCAAATAGACTTCTTTGGGCGGGAACCTATTTCACATGCTCAGAAGCCTTTCTAAAGGCTAATCTAAGCTATCTGACAAGGGCCGTTTGGCATCGTCAGCTGTGACATCACATATGTGTGGCTGTTGTCTATTCTGCTTGTCCATGGAGAAAGAATGGATAGGAAGACAAAAACAGATCTCACTGCATTGTTGCAAATGCCGATCTGCTCATTTTATCTTCTACCTCAGGTGATATAAAAGAGAAATTGAAACTGCAAAATATTTACTACAAAATATGGGCCCTGGAAATAAATTTGGAAATGACAATATGTTTTTTTCTAAAAAAGTAAAAAAAATAAAATGAAATGAAAATGTATATTCAGTATCTAAATTTACTTAAATCAAAATGTTAAACTACAGTCAAGAACAGTTGTCCTCAATCTGATGTCATGACATCCATCATGAATATACATGAAATATATTTGTACATAACTGAGGCAGTTCATGCAAATTCACTCATGCATATTCAGTGTAGATATCCTAAGAATCATATTGCTCAGGGTATCCACAAGAACAGGCAGAAAAAAGTCAGGCGCAAAGTTGCCTAAAATCTGGCACTTGGGGCTCCTTTTACGAAGGTGCACTAAGCGTTTTAGCGCAAGCACTGGATTAGCATGTGCTAGCCAAAAATCTACCGCTTGCTCAAAAGGAGGTGGTAGTGGCTAGCACGCGCTATTCCACGTGTTAAGGCCCTAACGCGCCTTCATAAAAGGAGCCCTTGGTACCGGAGATTTCTTGCCCCTAAATTGGCTGCTGCCACTACTGAACAAACAGACTAGTCAACAGGGGGTGTTTTGAGGATAACTTATAAATACCTATATTCAACAATCTTATTTTAGCACATGCTTTAGTTTTATTAAAGAACTAATATATTGATTCATTTATATTGAACATGTGAACCATTACCTGATTCAACAAATAGAACTCATCCCTATAATTAATAATGAGGTAGAAGTATCATAAATATGCATAATTCTCAGAAAAGAGACCTCTTACAACTTAGATGTTATTTCAAGTCTTCATTCTGAATGCATGTGATGTAATCATCTACTTCAAAACCTCCCTCCTACCCTAAAGTCTTTATTATTAATTTATTAGAAATAAAATAAAAAGAAAATAGAGAATATATAACTAACTAGGGGAGTGCAATTTTTCATTAAATTGTGTGCAATTCTATAAATATTTAACTCAAGAGCAACAACACTTATCTTAATGGCTTCTCAGCCAGAGCCAACGTTGGAGGACCATGAACTGCCCGACGCTTCTCGCCAAATTTAGAGCGTTTCAGCCAATAAGGCCTTCTTCAGGGGACAATGTTTACTGTTGTGCCACTTGCCTTCAACCTTTTTGAGCCTGCTTGCTTAATTAAATTAATTATAAAGACTTTAGGGTAGGAGGGAGGTTTTGAAGTAGATGATTACATCACATGCATTCAGAATGAAGACTTGAAATAACATCTAAGTTGTAAGAGGTCTCTTTACTGAGAATTATGCATATTTATGATACTTCTACCTCATTATTAATTATAGGGATGAGTTCTATTTGTTGAATCAGGTAATGGTTCACATGTTCAATATAAATGAATCAATATATTAGTTATTTAATAAAACTAAAGCATGTGCTAAAATAAGATTGTTGAATATAGGTATTTATAAGTTATCCTCAAAACACCCCGGGTTGGATAATCTATAAATTGATCCGTGTATGTAATTTGACTACTGAACAAACAAGCATGGCTTGTTCAGGGAAGAAATCCTGCAAATCTGATATTAGTGCCAGAGCTGACCTCTTGAGATAGTTTAATAAGGGAAATGGGTCCTCGGAGTGAGGATTTATGTTATCAAATTGCCAGTCGCTTAAGCCTAAAGTAAATTCAGTACACTTATTATTAGAAGAGACTAGGTCACCGGAGGCTTGGTTAGTGCAAGGGGAGGTGGGTTATTTAGTACCAGGTGCCCCACAAAGTTATTTGCTTTTTTCGTGCCAACGTAAAGGTCAGAAAGTAGAAGGTGTTGCAATTGTATCAAAATGGCCTTTTACAGAATTACCGACATAAGATTTCCTTATAAAGAACTAATTTGACTCAAACGTTCAGTGAGGTTAAAAATGCCTGCGGTGCCAGGACTGTCTGCAGAAGTTTGGGATGTTCATAATCTATTGCTGAATTGGCAATTGCTTGCCCAAATACATTATTCTTAGGGCATTTTAATGTTCAAATGGATGACTCCGTGTGCATTAAGATTTCATTCATTTCTGCGCAATTTAGAAATGATTCAGTGGATTCATCAGCCAACACATTCAGGCTGGTATTTTTTGGACTTGATTTTTTCATTCTGTACTTTATCTTGCATTGATCACATGGCTGATGGGTAGGGTTCATGAGGAAGGTGATGTCTATTACCAATGTGAAAAGGGAGTGGGCTCTCAGGGGTTGCCATCTTTGTTTCACACATTTCTAACAGATTTCTAGTCTTTATCTTTTTCAGATCAGGTTTAGGCATGGTCAAGTTCTTTATCGGAAGGGTTGGGAGAAATATATTCATCTTTGAAAGAGTGGTCATAAAAAGTGGTAGAATTGGATGGTATCACGTGGGTTTACATTTGTTAAAAATATTTGAGCAATTGTGGGGACACGAAACTTGATACAACAAGAGAAACAAGTGTTTTTTCATCATGGAAATTGTTCTGGATTCATTTACAGAAATGCACATCATGGATTCAGTTTTGTTCCTTGATGTCAAGTGTCTGGTGGGCTACTTCAGTATAAAATGGAGACTTTAAGAACAACAATTATGGGTTGACGGCCTGACTGTACTGATGAGAGGAATGTGTTTGAAATTGGGAGATTAGGGGGGGAGTCACGTGATGCAGCCTGCTTGAGCAGACATGCGAGAGGAGCTCCATTCCTACCCTGACTATCTCGGCTTTTATTACCTGTTTTTTCTGTGACCCCTAGGACTTTCTGGCTTGAGCACTGGGTCGGGTGATCGCCCTTGCCTGGAGTAATTTTGGAGTGAGCAGCAGAGACGGATATGCCTATAAAAGTGACAAGAAGCTCCAAGGATAAGCAGCCCTCGACACCTTACAAGATGGCGGCTGAGCCTGCAACTTCCACCATCCCCGCTGGGGAGTGGATACAGGACATCACAAAGTCCATGTCGGCGACCTTGGTGGACAGGCTGAACAAGATCCAATCGGCGGTAGAGGAAATGCATGAGAAGTTTGATGTCCAGAACCGCCGATATTTAGCAGTGGCTGTCTGAACAGGAGGACACGTGCGCTGGCCTGACAACACAGGTACAGGAGCTGCGACGGCAGACCATGAAGCTTACTGACAAGCTGGAGGAATATAAAAATCGTAGTCGAAGAAACAACCTCCAACTTGTGGGTCTGCCGGAAACGGTAAGAGATGCCGACCTGTCTTGTGTTTTCAGCCGCTGGGCTTGGCCAGGGAGACTGCATGATTTGAATGTGAGCGAGCCCATCGCATCGGCGCTAAATCGCTGGGAATGGGGACAGCGTGCACAGCTATAGCACGCTTCACTAACTGGAGCGAAAAGGAACTCCTCCTCCGGGCTTTCCATGAGGCAGGGACCCTGGACTATAAAGGCTCCAAAGTGCTACTTTTCAATGATTATTCTGTGCGTGTGGCAGCCCAGCGCAAGCTCATTTTGCATGGATCTTCACAACCGAGGTCTTCAGTTCACGCTGGTGTTCTCGGCGTAGCTGCGTATGTGGAAGAATGGCAGGGCGACTACTCTTATTACTGTGGAGGAAGCCCTGGCATTTATGGAGAGGCTTCCTGCCTGATGTACCGCTTTGCTTGTCCCTGTGTGGCCTGCGGGATGACTTCAGTTTTGCTTGAGGGGCCTGCGTGGCTCGTGGCTGTAACTCTCTGAGGCATCTAGGGGCTCTGATCCCGAGGTTTGCTCTTGGACCATCTGATCCTGCAGGTCCCCACATTTGCTACTGCCTGATTGAGCTTCTTCCATCCAGTCCCCTGCCGCTTTAAGCCAGTCTGGTCGATGGCTGTACGGAAGGCTCTGACCGGGACTTGGGAACGTTTTATCTTGGAGGGC
The DNA here is from genome assembly GCF_902459505.1 of Geotrypetes seraphini. Taxonomy (NCBI): domain Eukaryota; kingdom Metazoa; phylum Chordata; class Amphibia; order Gymnophiona; family Dermophiidae; genus Geotrypetes; species Geotrypetes seraphini. The sequence goes on along the minus strand of NC_047090.1, from coordinate 193,150,956 downwards.
CTGGCACTGGAACGGCTACCAATCTTCTCTAGGCCCAAACTGTCTGTTGTGCTGCAGGACTCTTGTCTTGTTCTGCTTTGTAGGGGTGATGCAGATCTGTACTTTGTGGTGGGGAGGGGCTCCTCTCTGGGTATGCTGGAGAAGTGGAACTGGGATTGTATGCTGGGGGTGGCATGCTCTGGGGAAGGGGGAGGGGGGTTGGGGGTATGGTTGTGGGTTGTCTGGTGTGTGTGTGGGGGTATGATTGGGGAGTGTGTGGGGCGGGGGGAAAAAGGACGAGGTACCGAAGGCAATAGGGTTCACCGAATCTACTTAAACTGCTGCAGAGTTTAGCTGGGAGACTCCGTGTGCATTACTGAACCTTAATTTCCATTTTTTGTGAGTTTTTGTATTTGGAGAGTATGGCTAATCTGGGGCTGCCTTTATTGCAGGAGGGTGACCTGTTAGTTTTAATTTGCTGTGCTGATCTCTGGATAATCTGTGGTCATGGCTGATTTGAAGGTCACTACGCTGAATGTAGACAGGGTTAAGTCCCCAATTGAGCGCTCACGGATATTGGCCCATCTTCGGAAGTTGGGTACTGATATCGCATATTTGCAAGAGACCCATCTTTCTCAAGTTGAGCATGACAAGCTGCGTAGGGGATGGGTGGGGGAAGTTTACTCTTCTACCTTCATGGGAGGCAGCAGGGTGTTGCCATTTTGATGCATAAACGATTGCCCTTTACTTTACATAAACAAATACAAGATAGAGAGGGGAGGTTCATTATATTCATGGGAGAGCTTTGGGGGCTGAAGCTTCTATTTTGCAGCATCTAAGCTCCCAATGTTTACTGTCATAAATTCTTTTCCTCTGTCTTTGCTCATCTATATGGGTATCCAGACTATCAGTTGATTCTGGGGAGCGATATTAATATCACTGCTGAACCAAGCGTGGATTGTAAACTGACCAGACATGGAACCAAAGACCATGACCTACGTGGGGTGGCCTTTTTATCACATTTGGAAATTGTTGATGTGTGGCGAGCATTGCACCCCTTTGACACGGATTTTACTTTCTATTCCCATGCCCATAAGGTATATGCCAGGTTGGATTATTTCCTTCTTTCTAAGGCCACCAGGGCAGAGATTTTTGAGGTTCCCATTTCTGACCATGCGCCCGTGGTGCTCACTTTGATGATGGCCCCTACCCAAAAGGTTCCCTCTTAGAAAATGCCCCCCCATTTGTACCATGACCGGGATTTTCGGACCTTTTTGCGGGAGCGTTGGCTGGACTATCAGATCACTAACACTACTCCGGATGTGGGTCCGGCGACTTTCTGGTTTGCCTCGGTACTGCAGGCCATATAATTGCTTACACGGCTGCTAAACGGAGGGAGAGGGACCAGGACCTTCTCCGGTTGACTCAGCAGTTGCGCGCTTTCCGGCAGGCACATATTGCCACTTTGTCTGAATCGGATCGGTTAGAGCAGTGTTCTTTAACCTTTTTGCACCCGTGGACCGGCAGAAATAAAATAATTATTTTGTGGACCGGCAAACTACTAGGACTAAAATTTAAAAACCCCATTTACGCCCCATCTCCGTGAGCTCGGTCCCCGCAAACCATCTGATCCCATCTGCACAAGCCGCAATTATGATTTTATATTGAACGTATTTTATTAAAGTATAAAAAGAAACAATATTCTGAACAATTGTGATTTTATAAATACAAATATACAGAGCACGGACCAACAAAACCCCTGTCTCCCCTCCCCTTCACATATATCCCCTCTACTATCAAGAAAACTGAACAAGCCAAGTTATTATAGAATGCTACATAGAAATATCATGCTAACAGAATACTGCAGTCCCCAGTTATGTCTTTAGCAGGATATATAATTCAAATCTGATATATTCTAATGACAAAATAGAAATAAAATTATTTTTTCTACCTTTTGTTGTCTCTGGTTTCTGCTTTCATCTTCTTTTCACTCTTTTCCTTCTACCATCTGCCCGTTCCATCCAATGTCTGCCCTCTCCCCCTTCCATATGTATCTGACTTCTTTCTATGCCCTTCTTCCTTGTCCATCCTCCTCTCTCCTTTTTACATCATTCATTCCAGCTTCACTGCCTTCTTCATTTTTATCTCTCCTACACCAGATCTAGCATCTTTATCCCTCTCTCATTTCTCTGCTGACCCCCTTTCCAGCATCAATGTCTCTCTACTTTCTCATTCCTCTCTCTCCCCTTTCTCTCATCTGATCTCTCCATTCCACCCTGACCCCCTTCCCCTCCTGTAATCTCCCTGCCAGCTGTTTACTTCCTTTTTTCTTTCTCCCTACCCTCTTTCCTTTTTTTCTTTCTCCCTTCCCTCCTCCCTCTATCCAACATTAACTCTCTTCACATCCCTTTCCCTCCTCCCTCACAGCAGCATCTCTCCTTCTTCTCCCTTCCCTCCTCCCTCTATCCAACATTAACTCTCTTCCCATCCCTTTCCCTCCTCCCCTCCCAGCAGCATCTCTCCTTCTTCTCCCTTCCCTCCTCCCTCTATCCAACATTAACTTTCTTCCCATCCCTTTCCCTCCTCCCCTCCCAGCAGCATCTCTCCTTCTAACTTCCTTCAAGTCCAGTAACAGCTCTCCCTTTTCCAGCACCTTCCCAGCCTCCTACAGTGGCTTCCTCCCCTTCCAGCAGCTCTCGGTACTTGCCTGCAGGAAGTTGCCGGTAAATCACTGCCCTGGCAAGTAGGAGAGCTGGTGGGAGGGGAGGAAGTCACTATGAAGGCTCCCCAGGATCTTGTTCGCACACGCTGACCATCTCCCTCCACCTGCACCTGAATCTGAAGCTCTCTCCGGTCTAATCGCAACTTCCCCGCGGCCCTCTTCAGCAACTCGGCAGGGGTGGCGATCAAGACACGCTGCCGACGTCGGGACCTTCCCTCTCTGAGTCCCGCCTATTTTGTTTCAACTTCCTGTTTCCGAACAGGCGAGACTCACAGAGGGAAGGCCCCGACGTTGCAGCCTGTCTTGATCGCCTGAGGCTGGGAGGAACCGCAGTCGGCAGGAAATTTAACTGCCGACTTGATCTCGCCGGCCCTGCGCGGACCGGACCGGCGGTTGAAGAACTGTGGGTTAGAGTATGAAAGGGTTAGTAGTAAGATAGAGGACATGCTTAATCAGAGCACGAAGCACAGTCCCTCTATATCGGTGGGGGAGCAAGGCTGCAAAACTTTTAGCTAACCTGGTCCGTCCCTTCAAGAAGCGTCAGTTCATTATGGCCATTCGGGATTCCCATGGGAAGAGGTATGAAGGGAAGAAGCAGATTGCAGAGCACTTTGTATGGTGGTATAACCTTAGACAGGGGTGCCCTGGATGCTTTCTTGCTGGGGCTGCAGGAAAAGACCATTTTTTGAGCTCTCCGATCACTGGCCATTAAATCCCTTACTTTAGCTAAGGCACCTGATCCCGACGGTTTAGGTCCGGAATACTACCAACTCTTGCAGGATTTGGTGTGTAATACTGTGGCTGCTGAGGGGGGTGCCATCCCAGACAATCTAGCTCATGTAGTACTGATTCCTAAGCCGGACAAAGACCCTGACTTGGTTGGCTCTTTCCGGCCAATCTCCCTGTTAGACCAGGATATTAAGCTGCTACCTCCAGACCAGGTGGGCTTCGTGCCAGGGAGATATATGTCTATGAACCTGATCAAAGCTCTAGGAATCATCCACGCTCATTCTGGGCGGGGGGAACGACGATCTGCGGTTGCTGGGTTGGACATGGAGAAGGCTTTTGACAGCATCTTCTGGGACTATCTCTTTTGGATTCTGGAGCGTGGTGGCTTTCAAGGGTATTTTATGGCCTGGTTAACAGCTTTTTATACTACCCCCAGGGCCCGGCTCTTGATTAATAAGAGTCTCACGTAAGTCTTTGGGCTGCAGCGCGGTACAAGGCAAAGGTGTCCCTTCTCCCCCCTTCTCTTTCTGCTGACCATCGAGCCATTGGCTATAAAAATCCGTCAGGTGACAGATGTTCGGGGGATATGAGTGGGGGGCCTTGACTGCAAAATTACTTTATTTGCTGACGACATCCTGCTCTATCTGGACCAAGTCTCGGTAGATTTGCCCAGGGCCTTGGAGGTGATTAGCGCCTTTGGGAAGCTGTCTGGTCTGCAAGTCAATTGTGGAAAGTCCAAGCTCTTGCTGATATCTGGGGGTCCCCTGGAGTCCTGGCATGCTTTGTTGACCATTACTCCTTCTGCCAAGCCAGTGCATTACTCGGGCTTCTACTTAAGCACTAGCAAGTCCACCCTCTATGCAGCCAATGTCCAACGACCACTCGAGGCTATTGAAAAACTGACCTGGAAAGACCTCCCGTTAGGGCTTATGGGACACATGACCCTTGTGAAAATGGTTCTAGTTCCTAAACTAATGTATCCCCTTCAGACGATACCCCTGTGGCTTTGTCGCCGGGAGGAGCTCCATTTTAAATCGACTATCTCTCGGTTCATTTGGCGATCCCAGGCCCTTCAGATCGGAGTGCTCAAGCTCTCTTTAGACAAATGCCTCGGGGGTCTCAACGTTCCGGATATTCGGATGTACAATGTGGTGGCGCTTATGCGCTGGATTCATGAAGGTTATACAGGGCATGTCCGGTATTTCCTCTTGGCCTGGGCGGAGTGTTGGTGTTACCCAATTAAATTTGTTAACCTGCTTCATACCAAGTCTGATCCTACTCACCAATATTGTACCTGCTCCCAGTTCTTGTTACCTATGCGGAGGGCCTGTCAGTGGTGGAGACGAAGGCAGGGATTGAGCACTGCAGTGTCCCCTTTCCTGAGGCTGGAGGGGAACTCACTTTGCTCCTGGTTAGGGCCGCACAGTGTTTATCGATTGGGCTCCCGGGGGTGTGGGGCTATGGAACATGTGCTGGAGCCTCATCCTACCACTTTTCCCTCCTTTCAACAGCTCCGGACCCGCTGGGGTCTTCCCCACTGCTATCTCTTCTTGTACTTCCAGGTCTGGCATTATTGGGAGGTTGAACGTCGAGGGCATGGGGGAACCAAGGGTAAGCTGGATACTATTTTCTCAGCTACGCCACCACAACTTAATACTCTATCCTACTGGTACAGATTGTTGAAATCCTCTATTCCTTTATCGGTCCTTGGAGCACAGTGGGTGCATTGGGAAGAGGACCTCGGACAACACATCTCTGAGCCACAGTTCTTGGAATGTTTCAAGACCTTATATGCCTTTACTAAATCTTCTGATTTTCAGGAACTTCAATACAAGGTCCTTCACAGAGCCTATATTACCAGACAAAAGGGGGCACGTCTTGGGCTTTGGGAGGCCTTCAGGGGTGGGTTGCAGACCTTCAGGGGGGACAGGTCTTCGGGGGGGTGCAGGCCTTCAAGGGGGAGACAGGCCTTCAGGGGTGGTGGCACAGGCCTTCACGGGGGACAGACAGGCCTTCGAGGGGAGCCCTGGTGTAGAAGTACACGGAGGGAGAGAGGGCAGGAGGAAGGGAAGGGGGGGTTCAAAGAGACGTGCATATGCCGGACTTTGGGGGGAAGAAATAATGGGTCTAAAAACAGAGGAGAGGGAGAGATGGTGGATTTAGGGAGGGAGGGAAGGAACAGAAAGGAAGAGAAGTTGGACACAAGGGATGGTGTGGAGGGGGGATAGAGATACTGGATAGGAGGGTAGTTGGGAAAAGAAAGAGAGAAATGGTGGACCCTGGGGTGGTGGGGAAGGAGGGAGAGATGCTGGATGAAAGGGTAGTTGAGAAAAGGTGGATCTGTGGATGTAGACGAAAAAAAGGAAAGATGCCAGACCTCCTGGGAAGGGAAGGGAAACAGAAGGGGAGGACAGAGATAGATGGATGGTTAGCACGGAGAAAGAGGGAGACCCTGGCAAGCAAGTTATCAGAAGAGAACCAGAGCCTGGGTCCAACAAGATTTGAATAATGACCAGACAAACAAAAGGTAGAAAAAATAATTTTATTTTCTGTTTTGTGATCACAATATGTCAGATTTGAAACGTGTATCTTGCCAGAGCTGGTGTTAGACCGCAAATGTGAACTAGGATTTAACAGAGAGAGGAAAAGTCTTTTTTGTTTGTTTATTTTGTTTCCACCACAGCATCAGTGTGGTTAAAAGAAGGCAAAGGGGGTGAAGAGGCTATAAAATAAACCCACCAGTATGTTTGAAAAAAACACCCAATTGGGCAGGAAAATCGAATCGAATTGAAAAATCGATTCAATAGACTCAATCGAATCAAAATTTTTTTCCTGAATCAGGCAGCACTACTACTGGGTCTTGGAGGATGCCCCACCAGAGGCTCAATGGAAGAGTAGACTTCGGGAATTGGCCCTCTTTGAGATTCAAGCTTATACCTTATCCACACACAAGGCTGTGCAACATTATGTCACCCTATGGGAGAGTTTGTGTGATCTGGTGTCTCCCTGAGAGGACCTTGGATTGCCTTGCTTGTCCACCCCCCATGTACTCTTTGTCTGCACCTTTGCTCTTTAAGTACCTCTGGGAGGGGGGAGGGGGGTTGGGGCCTTTTGCGGTAGTGGGGGCCATGTATTGGTATGCATGTTGTGAAAACGGGTGTTTCTGAGTTTGTGTGGGATGTAGTGTGCATGTAGTTTGTGTGTTTGGGGATTTATATTAAAAGTTAGTGGATGGGAAATGGATTGTTTTTACTAGGGGAAAGTAACTTTGAAAAAGACTTAGGTGTGCTGGTGGATACAACAATGAAGTCAAAGGCACAATGCGCAGCAGCTTCAAAGAAAGCAAACAGAATGTTGGGAATTATTAAGAAGGGTATCACAACCAGAACGAAGGAAATCATCATGCCGTTCTATCATGCGATGGTGCGCCCGCATCTGGAGTACTGTGTCCAATATTGGTCACCGTACCTTAAGAAGGATATGGCGATACTTGAGAGGGTTCAGAGAAGAGCGACAAAAATGATAAAAGGTATGGAAAACCTTTCATACGCAGAAAGGCTGGAGCTCTTCTCCCTGGAGAAGCGGACACTCAGAGGAGACATGATAGAGACTTTCAAGATCCTGAAAGGCATAGAGAAGGTAGATTGGGACAGATTCTTCAGCCTATTGGGAACCGCAAGAACAAGGGGGCACTTGGAGAAATTGAAAGGGGACAGGTTTAGAACCAATGCTAGGAAATTCTTTTTCACTCAGAGGATGGTGGGCACCTTGAATGCGCTCCCGGAGGTTGTGATAGGACAGAGTACACTACGGGGTTTGATTGCGCGAGTGCCTTCCTGCCCGAGTTAGGGCGCACATCTCCTGTGAGGTACCTCAGTTCAGATAGCTAGCTAAGAAGCCAACCAGGGGAGGTGGGTGGGTTGTGAGAATATCTGCCTGCTGTCCCTAGATAACAACTGTTATGGTAAGTAACTATGCTTTATCCCAGGACAAGCAGGCAACATATTCTCAACATGTGGGTGTCCTCCAAGCTAAGCAGAATGGGATGGAGGGAGAGTTGGCAGGTTAGGAAAACAAATGTTGTAAAACGGACTGGCCAAAATGGTCATCCCTCCTGGAGAAAGTATCCAGACAATAATGAGAGGTGAATGTATGAACTGAGGACCAAGTGGCAGCCTTGCAGATTTCCTCAATAGGAGTTGATCTGAGGAAAGCTACAGATGCTGCTTTTGCTCTAACTCGAACCGTGGGCCCGTGACTCGACCCTGCAGAGGGAGACCAGCCTGAGCGTAGCAGAAAGAGATGCAAGCAGCCATCCAGTTGGAGATGGTTCGCTTCGAGACAGGACGGCCCAACTTATTTGGATCAAAGGAAATGAAAAGTTGAGGAGCCGTTCTGTGAGGTTGAGTGCGTTGCAAGTAGAAAGCCAAAGCACGTTTACAGTCCAAAGTATGAAGCGCTATTTCTCCGGGGTGAGAATGAGGCTTTGGAAGAAATACTGGAAGGATAACTGATTGATTAATATGAAATTCTGAAATAACTTTAGGTAAGAATTTAGGATGAGTACGGAGGACCACCTTGTCATGGTGGAAAACTGTGAAGGGTGGATCCGCAACTAAAGCCTGTAACTCACTGACTCTTCGAGCAGACGTGAGGGCAATGAGGAACACCACTTTCCAAGAGAGATACTTTAGATGAGCCTTATCAATTGGTTCAAATGGAGGCTTCATCAATTGAGCCAGGACGACATTGAAATCCAAGACCACTGGAGGCGGTTTGAGCGGTGGGTTAACATTGAAAAGTCCTTTCATGAAGCGGGAAACCACTGGATGTGCAGACAGGGGTTTCCCATCAAGAGGCTGATGGAAAGCAGCAATCGCACTGAGATGGACTCGGATAGATGTGGACTTGAGGCCAGAGTGCAATAAGTGAAGTAAATAATCCAAAACTGAAGACAAGGAGGTAGACATGGGCTCCATATGTCGAGTAGTACACCAAGCAAAAAATCTAGTACATTTCTGGTCATAACACTGCCGAGTGGACAGCTTTCTAGAAGCCTCTAAAATGTCCTGTACAGACTGAGAAAACTGTAGAGAGGCAGTTAGGTTGAAAGGTACCAAGCTGTTAAGTGTAGAGACTGCAGGTTGGGATGAAGCAAAGACCCCTGACTCTGTGTAAGCAGAAAAGGAAAAACTGGTAGAAGCAGAGGCTCCCTGGTGCTGAGTTGAAGTAGAAGGGAGTACCACGGTTGTCTGGGCCATCGAGGAGCTACCAGAATCATGGTGGCATGTTCTGCCTTGAGTTTGACAAGAGTCTTGAGAATCAAAGGGAATGGAGGGAAGGCATAGAGAAACCGATCTGTCCATTCCAGAAGGAACGCATCTGCCTCGAAGCGATGAGAAGAATATATCCTGGAACAGAACTGAAGCATCTTGTGGTTGAGGGGAGACGCAAAGAGGTCCATTTGAGGAGTCCCCCACTGAGCAAACACATGACGAAGAGGTGAGCAACTGAGTGTCCATTCGTGAGGTTGTAGAAGATGACTCAATTTGTCTGCCAGACAATTGTGTTGACCTTGAATGTATACAGCGCTGAGAAAGATGTTGTGCCGAACTACCCAATTCCACAGTTTCAGAGCTTCCTGGCAAAGGGAGAGGGATCCCGTGCCTCACTGCTTGTTGACATAGTACATGGCAACTTGGTTGTCCGTCCGGACAAGGACTACCTGATCGTGAAGAAGATGCTGAAAAGCTTTGAGAGCATTGAAAATTGCTCTGAGTTCCAACAGATTGATGTGACAGAGACAGACTGTGCTGGACCAATGGCCTTGAGTACGGAGACCGTCGAGGTGGGCTCCCCAAGCATAGATTGATGAGTCTGTTGTGAGAACCTTCTGATGAGGGAGAGTGTGGAAAAGCAAACCTCTGGAAAGATTGGAAAGAAAGAGAACCAAAGCGACAACTTTTAACTTCAGGAAAGGAAACTATGAAGCAATGAGGGAAATGGTAAGGAAGAAACTTAGGAACACTTCCAGAAAATGGCAAACGGTAGAACATGCTTGGTCTTTTTTCAGGAACACGGTGAGCGAGGCACAAAATCTGTATATCCCCAGATTCAGAAAGGGGTGCAAAAAGAGTCAAACAAAAGACCCGGCGTGGATAACTAAAATAGTGAAAGAAGTGATAGGCAATAAGAAAAATTCATTCAGGAAATGGAAAAAGGACAAAACTGAGGGGAACTGGAAAGAGCACAGGAAATATCAAAAAGAATGTCACCGTGTGATTCGAAAGGCCAAAAGAGAGTATGAAGAGAGGCTAGCCAGGGAAGCACGAAATTTCAAACTGTTCTTTAGATATGTTAAAGGGAAGCAGCCGGCTAGGGAGGAGGTGGGACCGCTGGACGACGGAGACAGGAAGGGAGTGGTGAAGGAGGAGAAAGAAGTGGCAGAAAGACTTAACATGTTCTTTTCATCTGTATTTACAAATGAAGACACAACCAACATACTGGAACCTGAGCAAATCTTCAATGGAGATCAAGCAGAAAAATTAACATCCATGGAAGTGAGCCTTGAAGACGTACGCAGGCAGATAGAAAAATTAAAAACTGACAAATCCCCGGGTCCGGATGGAATCCATCCAAGGCGTGATCCCGGAGTGGAAGATAGCCAATGTTACGCCCATCTTTAAAAAGGGATCAAGAGGTGACCCAGGAAATTACAGACCGGTGAGTCTGACCTTTGTTCCAGGGAAAATGACGGAAGCACTGATAAAAGAAAACATCGATGAACATCTTGAAAGAAACGAACTTCTGATAACCAGCCAACATGGTTTTTGGAAGGGGAGATCATGCCTAACAAACTTATTGCACTTCTTCGAAGGAATTAACAAACGGATGGACAAAGGAGACCCCCCATAGACATCATATATCTAGATTTCCAAAAAGCCTTTGACAAGATACCCCATGAACGCCTACTTCGGAAACTGAAGAACCATGGGGTGGAAGGAGACATACATAGATGGATCAGAAACTGGTTGGCGGGTAGGAAACAGAGGGTAGGAGTAAAGGGCCACTACACGGACTGGAGGAACGTCACGAGTGCTGTCCCGCAGGGCTCGGTGCTCGGGCCACTGCTATTTAATATATTCATAAATGATCTAGAAACAGGGACGAAGTGTGAGATAATAAAATTTGCCGACGACACCAAACTATTTAGTGGCGCTCGGACTAAAGAGGACTGCGAAGAATTGCAAAGGGACTTGAACAAACTAGGAGAATGAGCGACGAGATGGCAGATGAAGTTCAACGTTGAGAAATGTAAATTATTACATGTGGGAAGCAGAAACCCGAGGTACAACTATACGATGGGAGGGATGTTATTGAATGAGAGTACCCAAGAAAGGGACTTGGGGACAATGGTGGACATGACAATAAAGCTGACGGCACAGTGCGCAGCGGCCGCTAAAAGAGCGAATACAATGCTAGGTATAATCAAGAAGGGTATTACTACCAGAACAAAAGAAGTTATCCTGTCGGTGTATCGGGCAATGGTGCGTCCGCATCTGGAGTACTTCATCCAATATTGGTCGCCGTATCTTAAGAAGAACATGGCGTTACTCGAGAGGGTTCAGAGGAGAGCGACAAAAATGATAAAAGGTATGGAAAACCTTTCATACACAGACAGGTTAGAAAGGCTGGAGCTCTTCTCCCTGGAGAAGCGGACACTCAGAGGAGACATGATAGAGACTTTCAAGATCCTGAAAGGCATAGAGAAGGTAGATTGGGACAGATTTTTCAGCCTATTGGGAACCGCAAGAACAAGGGGGCACTCGGAGAAATTGAAAGGGGACAGGTTTAGAACCAATGCTAGGAAATTATTTTTCACTCAGAGGATGGTGGGCACCTTGAATGCACTTCCAGAGGGCGTAATAGGGCAGAGTACGGTGCTGGGGTTCAAGAAAGGATTGGACAATTTCCTGCTGGAAAAGGGGATAGAGGGGTATAGATAGAGGATTACTGCACAGGTCCTGGACCTGTTGGGCCGCCGAGTGAGCAGACTGCTGGGCACGATGGATCTCAGGTCTGACCCAGCGGAGGCATTGCTTATATTCTTATGTTCAGTAAAGAGACTGTCTCAACAAAGGAGTTACTGTGATGTGTTGAGAGAGTGGGTCTGAAGCTTGCTACCACTGAGATGCCAGGGTCCACTAAGGTATTCGAAGGTGAAGTCTGGTAAAAGGAGTCACGTGAACTGTAGAGGCCATATGACCGAGTAGAATCATCATGTGTCGCGCTGAAATTGATGTGAGGGCAGACACTTGATGACAAAGGCGAAAGAGAGCATCTTGACGTGGTTGAGGCAGGAACGCTCTGAGCCGGATAGTGTCCAGGACGGCCCCGATAAACTGAAGTGTTTGAGAGGGGTGCAATTGGAATTTTAGAAAATTGACTTCGAACCCCAGATATTGGAGGAACGTAATAATCTGTCGGGTCGCTGCAATAACCCCTTGTTGAGAGGGAGCTTTGATGAGCCAGTCGTAGGGACATGGAAATACTTGAAGACCCTGGGGACGCAGGGCTGCAGCTACCACCACCAGACACTTCGTGAAAACTCTGGGGGATGATGCGAGTCCGAAAGGAAGAACTCGGTATTGAAGATTCCCCACCCGAAATCTTAAGAATCTGCGAGAGGCTGGATGAATTGGGATATGAATGTAAGCCTCTTTGAGATCCAGAGATCATGCACCTCGGCAGCAGAAATCCGTGCAGAACTTACACCTTGAATGGTGAGACCTTAGCTAGAACTTCAACAGAATGAGACTTGGGAGTGATCATCAGCGCAGACATGAAAACTGCTGATCATGTGGAGAAGGCTTCATCTAAGGCAAGACAGTTGTTAGGTTGCATCCGCAGGAGTTTCGTCAGCCGGAAGCCTGATGTCATAATGCCATTATACAGAACCATGGTGAGACCTCATCTGGAATACTGTGTGCAATTCTGGAGGCCACACTACCGAAAAGATGTGCTGAGAGTAGAGTCGGTGCAACGGATGGCCACCAGGATGGTCTCAGGGCTCAAGGAGGAAAGGCTGAAAAATTTGCGGCTGTACTCACTCGAGGAACGTAGGGAGAGAGGAGACATGATCGAGACGTTTAAGTATATTACCGGCCGTATCGAGATGGAAGAAGAGATTCTCTTTCTCAAAGGACCCTCAGCCACAAGAGGGCATCCGCTCAAACTCATGGGCGGGAAATTTCATGGCGACACCAGGAAATATTTCTTCACCGAGAGAGTGGTTGATCCTTGAAATGAGCTCCCGGTGTAGGTGATCGAGGCAAACAGCGTGCAAGAATTTAAGAGCAAATGGGATGCCCATGTGGGATCCCTTAGAGGGTTAAGCCAAGGGAACCTGTCACCAGGAGTGGGATCCCTAGGATAGTAGACGGGGGTGGGTCAGTAGAGTGGGCAGACCTGATGCGCTATGGCCCTTATCTGCCGTCATCTTCTATGTTTCTATGTTAATCCCCTTGATCCATCAGGGGGTACAGAGTTGGTAAAGAGAGCATCCGAAACTTCTCTTTGACTAGAAGTTTGTTGAGAGCTCTGAGATCTTGAATAGGTCACAAATCCTCCCGTCTTCTTTGGGACTAGAAAATAACGGGAATAGAACCCCGTGTCCCGTTGGTTCAAAGGAACTTCCTCGACAGCTCGAAGGTGAAGAAGAGCCTGAGCTTCCTGAAGGAGAAGGGGAAGTTGCGATGAACTGGAAGGAAACTCTCTTGGAGGGAGATCTGGAGGTACTTGAAGAAAGTGAAGTGAGTATCCCTCCCGAAGAATGTAGAGTACCCAGAGATCTGAGGTGATCAGTTCCCACTGCTGATAAAAATGGTGAAACCGACCTCCTATGGGCAGAAGAGAAGTCTGATGGATGGTGGTTGGTATGCTCAGACTGAGAATGTCAAAAAGACTGAGCCGGCATAGCCACAGCAGGAGATGAGGTTTTTGCTGTCTCTGTTGCTGTGGCAGCCGTCTAGGCAGAGGCCTGGAGAAAGCTGGAGTTGTTTTTTTGAGGATAACAACGTGGTGGAGGCTTGTAAGGCCGAGCAGGTGGAGTCTTAGCCTTTGGCCGGATCAAGGAGGCAAAGGAGCGCTCATGTTCAGAGAGATGCTTAGTAGCAGCCTCGATGGAATCATCAAAAAGTTCATTTCCTTGGCAAGGCAAGTTCGCTAGGCGGTCTTGCAAATTGGAGTCCATGTCCACAATGCGGAGCCAAGCGAGGCGATGCATAGCCACAGCAAAAGCGGTAACCCTGGATGATAACTCAAAGGCATCGTACGTGGCTTGTAGCATGAAGAGGCGAATTTGTGACAGAGTGTAAAGAATCTGTTTGAACTCTGCAAGACATTGCTCCTCAAGAGCAGGAAAAAACTTAAGGCATTATTTTAAGGTAGTGATTAAAATAAGTATACTGATTTTTCCTTCCCTCTTGTTTTTCCCTTGAACGTCTTATTTACTATCAAACAATTTGTATATCCTTCCCCTTCATCTCCTTGTGTTTCATGGGTCTGTAGTGTTACTCATTAGTCTTGTAATAATAATAATAGTTTATTTTGTATACCGCCACATCATCAGTAAGACTTAGTTTTGTCATTTGTTGTATTGTTTCCTAAACTTTGTAATTTTAGTAATATGTACATCGCTTAGAATTCTGATTAAGCAATCAATCAAATCTTTATTAAACTTGAAACTTGAAATAAGAGGTGAAGATGTAATTGCAGTTGAGAATTCGATTCGCCATCATGGAATTCTGATAGAGCCTGCAGCCGAACTTGTCCATGGTGCGGCCTTCCCTGCCTGGAGGCACCACAGCGTAGACCTTAGAGCAGGGGTGTCCAACCTTTGGACTTCCCTGGGCCGCACTAGTTGAAAAAAATGTTTCTGGGGCTGCACAAATGCGCAAACACTGCAGCAAGACAGAGGAGGGAGCCGGCAAGATGGTAAACACCCGGGGGCAGCAGAGGAAAACACTGCATCACCCTCGACCAGGGCCACACAAAATACTTCACAGGGCCGCATGCGGCTCTCGGACCGCAGGTTGGACACCCCTGCCTTAGAGGGTTGAGCTTTCTTTAATGAAGATTCCAACACTAAGGATTGGTGCGATAACTGCAGTTTTTCAAACCCTTGCAAGGGACCGTGCGATACCTAGATTCCATCTTAGAAGGTATGGCCGGAATAGAGTAAGGGGTTTCCATATTCCTGAGAAACGTTTGTTTTAATACAGGAATCATGGGAAGTCTCAAGATTTCCTTGGGTGGATGAGGCAACTCCATATCGGCCAGGTACTCAGGAGTGTATTTAGATTTAGAGTGTAGATCCAGGTGAAGAGCCTGACCCATATCAAAAACAAACGAGGAGGACTTTGAGGTGGAGGGTTCCTCAGGAAAAGGAGACTGAGACTTGGGAACAGCCGAATAAGATGAAGCTTCTCTGGAATAATGAGAAGGCATTTCAGAATCTAGCGCCATGGTCACTGAAGAAGCTCCACTGCCTGTCATAGGAGGAGTCAGAGAGTGTTTATGCTTTAGAAGCCTTGATGGAGAAGTCCCCGGAGTCCGAGGAACGGATTGGCTCGAGGCAGGTGGAGAAGGTTCAAGTTTCAAGTTTATTAATAAAATTTGATAAATTGCCTATTAGAATCACTAAGCGATGTAAAAATCAAAAATATAGTAAGATAAAAGAGGTACACATTTAACAATATTCTTATGTCATAAACAAACGTGAGAATGGGAAGGAAAGGATAAAAGTTACAATTTTCAATTGGGGTAGAAGAAGGGAAATAACAAAAGGAAAAGGGAAGTAAGCCACAGCATTCTTAGGAATCTAACTCTGCATTTAAATATTGAAAGCGTCTTTAAATAAATAGGATTTTAAAAGTTTTTTAAATGTTAAAATATCTTTTTCGTTACGAATGTATTGTGGAAGGGCATTCCACCATAGGGGACCTGTCACGAGGTTCCCTCGTAGATGGTCTCGATGGAGGGGTCCTCGGTCTGGATGGGCTTTGAGGTGAAGCAGCGGGTGTAGAAGAGACCGAGACTTGTAGCCTCGACAGCCTTCGATAAACGAGGCATAGAAGACTCAGTACTATGAGGAAGTGAGTCCTTGTGTGTGAGAAAAGACTGCGGACTCCGCTTGGAAGCAAGGTGCCTCGAGGTCGAGGTATGCTTCGAGTGGTGCCTCGATCGAGGTGCAGGCGACTCTGATCTGGAAGAATGAGGCGAAGAGTCACTGGAGGATAAGCGATGAGATTTTTGAGGCTTGCCTCGAGGTGCTTCAACAGGAAGCTCAGGCTGGCTGATAGGAAGCAGATTCGAGGCAGGGACAAGTTGAGCCAGGACCAAGGTAATCTGAGTGGTCAAAATGGCTTTTAACAAGGGATCAGGTCTAGAAGGTGCAGCAGTGCATTCCAAGGAGAGCGACCTCGAGGATGAGTATTCCCTATGTTTGGAGGCACGCTTAGCTGGAGGTCTCATAGAGACTGGCAGGACTCCATTCACTGCCTGGAATGCCTGAGACTCTGGAGGCTTCTTAGGAAGGATACCTGAAGGAGAAACAGGAGACTCACCCATAGACGAAACCTTAGGAGGGACCACAGACGAGGCCTTCGATGACAAGGTTGTCGAGGCCGAAGCCTTAGTCGAGGCCACTACGGGAGTCGAGGTTGAGGTCTTGGAAGTCGAGGCCACCCCTGAGGCTGAGGTCGAGGCCTTATCCGCAGACTGCTTCATAGTGACAAACAGTTGAAGAATTTTAGCACGGCGTCTGCGAAGGGCTCGAGGTTGAAGGGTAGCACAGCGTGGCCAAGTGTCAGGACAATAAGAACATAAGAATTTGCCTCCGCTGGGTCAGACCAGAGGTCCATCGCGCCCAGCAGTCCGCATCCGCGGCGGCCCATCAGGTCCATGACCTGTCATGTTATCTTGATTTAGCCCTATAGCCACCTTTGTTTTTATCTATACACTTTCCATACTCTTATCTACCCTTATCTGTATCCCTCAGGAATCCATCCAATCCCTCTTTGAATCCCCGTAGCATACTCTGCCCGACCACTTCCTCCAGGAGCGCGTTCCATGTGTCCACAACCCTCTGTGTGAAGAAGAACCTCCTGGCATTTGTTCTAAACTTCTCCCCTTCCAGTTTCTCTGAGTGCCCTCTTGTGCCTGTGGTTCCCCGTAGTTTGAAGAATCTATCCTTGTCTACCTTCTCCATGCCCTTCATGATCTTGAAAGTTTCTATCATGTCCCCCCTAAGCCTCCTCTTTTCCAGGGAGAAGAGCCCCAGCTTGTCCAGCCTGTCAGCATATGAACAGTCCTCCATACCATTTATCATTTTCGTAGCTCTTCTCTGGACCTTCTCAAGTATCGCCATGTCTTTCTTGAGGTACGGCGACCAATATTGGACGCAGTACTCTAGATGCGGGCGCACCATTGCACGATACAGTGGCATGATGACTTCCTTCGTCCTGGTTGTAATTCCCTTTTTAATGATGCCCAAAATTCTGTTAGCTTTCTTCGAGGCCGCTGCACATTGCGCTGATGATTTCATGGTTGTATCCACTAGCACACCCAAGTCTTTTTCAAGATTACTCTCCCCCAGCAATGTTCCCCCCATTTTGTAGCTGTACCTCGGGTTCCTTTTCCCTATATGCATGACCTTACATTTTTCTACGTTAAAGCACATTTGCCATTTGTTTGCCCTCTCTTCCAGTTTGCTTAGGTCCCTTTGCAGGTCTTCGCACTCCTTTGTGTTCCTAACTCTGCTGCAGAGTTTGTCGTCATCAGCAAATTTTATAACGTCACACCTCATCCCCGTTTCCAAGTCACTGATAAATATATTGAACAGCAGTGGTCCCAGCACCGACCCCTGCGGAACACCGCTTGTGACCCTCTGCCAGTCAGAGTATTGGCCTTTCACTCCAACCCTTTGTTTTCTGTCAGCCAACCAGTGCCTGATCCATCTGTGTACATCCCCTCCCACCCCGTGGTTCGACAATTTCTTAAGTAGCCGTTCATGGGGGACCTTATCAAAGGCCTTTTGGAAGTCGAGATAAATGATATCTATGGATTCCTCTTTGTCCATCTGGCTGTTTATCCCTTCAAAGAAGTGCAGTAGGTTTGTTTGGCACGATCTTCCCTTGCAGAAGCCATGTTGGCTCGGTTTCAGCTGTCCATTTCTTTCTATGTGTTCACAGATGCTATCTTTTATTAATGCTTCCATCATCTTGCCCGGAATCGAAGTCAAGCTCACCGGTCTGTAGTTCCCCGGGTCACCCCTCGATCCCTTTTTAAAGATAGGTGTGACATTTGCTAGCTTCCAGTCCTCCGGTACCTTCCCAGTGCTTAAGGATAGATTACAGATTTGTCGGAGTGTGTCCGCTATTTCCATCCTCAGTTCTTTTAGTACCCTAGGGTGGATTCCGTCTGGACCCGGTGATTTGTCACTTTTCAATCTGTCTATCTGTCGGAGGACATCCTTATAGCTTACCTCTAAGGTCTCCAGTTTTTCATCCTGATCCCCACTTATGGTCTCCTCGGGTTCCGGTACATTGGAGGTGTCCTCACTTGTGAAGACCGACGAGAAGAACCGGTTTAGCCTATCGGCTACCTCTTTTTCCTCTATAACCACTCCCTTTCTGTCTCCATCATCTAACGGATCCACCTCCTCCCTCGCTGGTTGTTTCCCTTTCACGTATCTGAAGAACACTTTGAAGTTCTTTGCTTCCCCAGCAAGCTTCTCTTCGTATTGTCTCTTAGCTTTTCTAACCACTCGGTGACATTCCTTTTGGTGTTTTTTGTGTTCCTTCCGGTTTTCCTCAGTTTGGTCCTTTTTCCATTTTCGGAAGGACACTTTCTTGTCACCTATCGCCTTCTTTACTTCTTTTGTTGTCCATACCGGGTCTTTTGTTCGATTTTTTTTTTTTTTGCACCCCTTCCTAAACCTGGGGATGTACAGGTTTTGTGCTTCTTGCACTGTGTCCCTGAGAAGGGACCATGCTTCCTCTATGGTCCCCATCTTTCTAGAGCTGTTGCTGAGTTTCTTTTTCACCATTTTCCTCATAGCATCATAGTTCCCTTTCCTGAAGTTGAGTGCTGTCGATGTGGTTCTCTTCACCCTTGAGGTTCCTACTTCTAATTTATACCGGATCATGTTGTGATCACTGTTGCCTAGTGGCCCTACTACTTCCACCTCCTTTGCAGGTCCCCCTATTCCGTTGAGGATTAGGTCGAGAGTGGCGTCCCCTCGCATTGGTTCCTTGACTAGCTGTTCCATGAAGCAGTCCCTCACAGCCTCTAGGAATTCCTCTTCCCTTGCGCAGTTGGAGTGACCAATATTCCAGTCGATCCCCGGGTAGTTGAAGTTTCCCATCACCATCACATTTCCGCTTTTGCATTCCCGTCTCAATTCTGCTTCCAGGTCATGGAGGTTTGCTTCAGGTTTTCCAGGTGGGCGATAGTACAGTCCCACTTTTGTGTCAGCTCCATTTTTCCCTGTTAATTTGACCCATAGTGATTCCAATCCTTCAGCCTTTGCTGCCATATCCATCCTGGCCGAGTGGATAGAGTCCCTTACATATAGTGCTGTTCCTCCACCCTTCTTGCAAGTTCTGTCTCTCCTGTAGAGTTTATACCCTGGCAGTACCACGTCCCATTTGTTGCCTCTGTCCACCATGTTTCTGTGATTCCAATTATGTCTAGGTCCTCTCTTTTGGCCATGATCTCCAGTTCTCCCATTTTGGTCCTTAGGCTCCTTGCATTGGTGTATAGGCAATTTAAGTCCCGGTTCTTTTTTACTCCTGTTACTTTTTCTTGTGATTTGTTTTTCTTGCTGTCCCCCTCACGGGCTGCCATCCCCTGAAATTTGCTTTGATCCACCTTTCCTTGTGGTGCGTCTTTTTTGTCCTGTAGTTGGCTTTCAGGTTCTTCCCAACATTTTTCAAGCTCCTGCTGTTTCCTCTTCTTTTTGATCTCTAGTTTCACTTGGTCCCTGGACCCCTGTAGTTTGACTTTGACCTCTTCCCCGCATTTTTCCTGTTCAGTATCTTTATTGGATACTCTTGTCCGAAGCGTAAACATCAGGTCAGCTGTCGGCTTTCCCCTTCTCCTCAGTTTAAAGCCTTCTCTATTTCTCTTTCGACGTTGTTTGCCAGCAGTCTTGTCCCTGCTGCGCTCAGGTGTAGTCCGTCCCTCCTGTAGAGCTTGCTCTTTCCCCAGAAGGTTGTCCAGTTTCTTATGAAGTGGAAGCCTTCCTCTTCGCACCATCTCCTCAGCCATGCATTTATTGCTTGTAGCTCGGCCTGCCTCTTCGCATCCGCCCTCGGTACTGGCAGGATCTCTGAGAAAGCTATCTTCCGCGTCCTCAGACAGGCAATATACCAACGATGAGGGTCGGTGATTGAAATGACCCAGCCGCACTGGCTATACTTTTTAAAACCGGTAAGAGGCCGGGACATAGAAAAAATAGAAACCGGCGATGAACGAGGTTCGGCGGCAGGGCCAAAGGCCAGCGGCCCGAAAAAGACGAAGGAAAAAGTTTGGTGTTTTTTTTTTACAAGTAAAACTTACAAAACGTGCCGGCACAGCAACTTCAAATAAAATAAAAAAGCCGCGGTGCGAGAAGGCAACGAAGAACTGCAGAGCTGAAGCAAACAGGACTTCTCGGCTCAGTGGAAAATGTTGAACTGAGGTACCTCACAAGAGACGCGCGCCCTAACTCGGGCAGGAAGGCACTCGCACATGCGCAGTGCAACACTCATAAGCTCTTAAAAGATCTTCAAGCAAATCTGCTTGCGAGGCTGTCCGCTGCTGGGCTCCGTTGGTGACGTCACCCAAATGTTAAGAATATGCTGCCTGCTTATCCTGGGATAACTTGTATTTCTCCTTGTCATGTTCTGTGCATCTTGTGCTTTTTATACCCTTTCTACTTTCAATAAACATATGTTAAAAAAAAAAATGAAATTGGGAGATTAAACTGGTATGAATTTCAATAAGCAGCTGTACAGGAACTGGAGAAACTAGTTAGAAGCATTGAAAAATTGATGTTGGCCTTAGATCTAATATCACCACAGTGGCACCAAATGATATAAATAACCCCACTCATTTCACAGGTGGAAAAACTGCGACCCCCACTTCTAACGACCCATTCTGGAAGGTCCATGTCCCTCAAGGGGATACTATGGTCACACATCTTGCACCTGCCACAACAAAAGTGACCTCTCCTGGCGGCACTGTCAACACAATTGGATGTTTGAATTGAGATCTCATAAGTCTTTGTTGTAACTTTTTTCCTCTAGAAAAGGCAAAACGTGGAAAAGTCTGAAAGATGGAATAACGTAAAAATGCATGTTGAGTATGTGGTAAGACACACACCAGAGAAGACTCATGCATCTTAGTAGTAGGAGTGAGACGTGTAGAGCGTTGGGATTGCACCAAATTATGTAAATCAAAACTTTATATTTTTTAATACTTTTTGTATGGGAAGGTAGTACTCAATAACATGGAGGAAAAGGGGAATGAATTCCCACAAAAACCTCACCACCCAATCATTACAGTACTTCCAACTTTCAAATAAAGCACAGTTACTTACCGTAACAGGTGTTATCCAGGGACAGCAGGCATATATTCTCACATGTGGGTGACGTCATCTACGGAGCCCCGATGCAGACAGCATTTCAAGCAAACTTGATTGAAGAGTCAAGCTTGCTGGCTGCACCACGCATGTGTGCCTCCTGCTCCACTAGAGGGCGCATCCCCTCCTCGTGGTCTCCAGTTCACATATCCAGCAAAGAAGCCAACCCCGGGGAGGTGGGCGGGTTGTGAGAATATATGCCTACTGTCCCTGGATAACACCTGTTACGGTAAAAGTAACTGTGCTTTATCCCAGGACAAGCAGGCATGATATTCTCACATGTGGGTAACCTCCAAGCTAACTGATAAGGGATGGAGGGAGGATGGCAATTTAAGAAAATAGGTTACGTAAGACCGATTAGCCAAACCGGCCATCGCTCCTGGACAGTGTATCCAGGCAGTAGTGTGAGGTGAAAGTATGAACCGAAGATCACGTGGCAGCCTTGCAGATATCCTCGATAGGCGTGGACCTGAGGAAAGCTATCGAAGCTGCCATCGCTCGGACCTTATGTCCCGTAACTCGACCGTGCAGCGCGAGACCAGCCTGAGCATAGCAGAAGGAAATACAAGCAGCTAACCAGTTGGACAGGGTGCGCTTGGAAACTGGGTGCCCCAACCTGTTAGGGTCAAAGGACAAAAACAACTGGGGGGCCGTCCGATGAGACTGGGTGCGTTGGAGGTAGAAGGCCAACGCCTGCTTGCAGTCGAGAGTGTGAAGCGCCACCTCTCCGGGATGAGAGTGGGGCTTGGGGAAGAACACAGGTAGAACAATGGACTGGTTGAGATGAAAATCAGACACCACCTTAGGCAAAAACTTAGGGTGAGTGCAGAGGACCACCTTGTCATGGTGGAATACCGTGAAAGGTGGGTCCGCCACCAAGGCCTGCAGCTCACTAACCCTCCGAGCGGAAGTGAGGGCGAGTAGGAAGATCACTTTCCAAGTGAGAAACTTAAGATGACTCTTATCCATAGGCTCAAATGGAGGTTTCATCAGTTGAGCTAGAACCACATTGAGATCCCAAACCACCGGAGGCGGTTTGAGGGGAGGATGAACATTCAGGAGCCCCTTCATGAAACGGGAAACTAAGGGATGGAGTGAAAGAGCCTTCCCTTCCAGGGGTTGATGAAAGGCAGCGATGGCGCTTAGATGGACTCGAATGGAATTGGTCTTCAGGCCAGAGTGAGATAAATGGAGTAAATACTCCAGAACCAAGGATACAGGGACCGACACCGGGTCCTGGCGGTGAGAGGAGCACCAGGACGAGAATCTAGTCCACTTCTGAGAATAGCAGAGTCTAGTCGAGACCTTCCGAGAAGCCTCCAACACTTCCCTGACCGACTGAGATACAGGGAGGGAAGTCAAGGGGAAAGAAACCAAGCAGTCAGATGAAGAGACTGAAGATTGGGATGTAACAGTGAACCCCGACTCTGAGATAGCAGAGAGGGAAAGACAGGCAGAAGTAGAGGTTCCCTGACACTGAGTTGAAGTAGCAGGGAGAACCAAGGCTGGCGGGGCCATCAAGGAGCGATCAGGATCAGAGTGGCCCTCAGAGATTTTAGATGGACCAGCGTCCTCGGAATCAGAGGAAACGGCGGGAACGCATAGAGGAACTTTCCCTCCCAATCTAGGAGGAAGGCATCGGCCTCGAGACGGTCCAGGGAGTATATCCTTGAACAGAAGAGAGGCAGTTTTTGATTGTCGGGGGAGGCGAACAGGTCTATCTGGGGAGTCCCCCACGTGTCGAAAACCTGTCGCAGCACCTGAGAGTGCAGGGACCACTCGTGTGGCTGGAGGAGGCGGCTGAGCCTGTCCGCCAGGCAGTTTTGTTCCCCTTGGATGTAAACCGCTCGAAGGGAGATGTTTTGGGAGACCGCCCACTCCCAGAGCCGTAAGGCCTCCTGGCAGAGGGGCCAAGACCCCCTCCCTCCTTGCTTGTTTACGTAGTACATCGCCACCTGGTTGTCCGTGCGGACGAGAACCACCCGGTCGTGAAGCAGATGCTGAAAGGCCACCGCGGCAAGGTAAATGGCCCGAAGTTCCAGCACGTTGATGTGGCAGTGACGGTCCTCTGTGGTCCATAGGCCTTGTGTGTGTAGACCGTCTACATGAGCCCCCCAAGCGTACTCCGACGAGTCCGTGGTTAGGACCTTGTGGTGTGGCGGGGCGAGAAAGAGCAAACCCTTGGAAAGATTCGAAGAGTCGGCCCACCAACGGAGCGATCTTTGCAAGGAAGGAGTCACTGTCACGTGGCGGTAGGTCGGGTCCCGATCCTGTCGCCATTGTGATGCCAAGGTCCACTGTGGTAACCGCAGATGGAGGCGGGCAAGCGGGGTAACGTGGACTGTGGAGGCCATATGGCAGAGGAGCGTCATCATCTGTCGTGCCGAGACGGTAGTCGATCTCGAGACTTGTCGGCTCAGATTTATCAACGCCTCCCGACACTGAGGAGGGAGGAAGGAACGTAGACGGACCGTGTCCAGCACGGCTCCGATGAATTGTAAGGACTGAGAGGGGCATAGCTGGGATTTTGGGAAGTTTATCTCGAACCCCAGACACTGAAGCGCAGTAATAGTCTGTTGGGTCGCTGAGATAACCCCCTCCCTGGTCGAGGCTTTGATCAACCAATCGTCCAGGTAGGGGAATACCTGCAGACCTTGGGAGTGCAAGGTAGCCGTGACTACTACGAGGCACTTCGTGAAGACTCGGGGGGACGAGGACAGGCCAAAGGGGAGGACCCGATATTGCAGGTGGAGGTCCCCCACCTGAAAGCGCAGGAACCTAAGGCAAGCAGGGTGCACCGGAACATGGGTGTAGGCTTCCTTCAGATCGAGGGAGCAGAGCCAATCGCCTTTGCTGATCAAGGGGTAAAGGATCGGGAGGGAAAGTATCCGAAACTTTTCCCGTACCAGAAACTTGTTCAGGCGCCTTAAGTCCAGGATCGGGCGCAGGTCTCCCGTCTTCTTCGGTACCAGGAAGTAGCGGGAGTAAAATCCTTGGCCCCTTTGATTTTGGGGGACCGGCTCCACCGCCCGCAGGCGGAGGAGGTCCTGTGCCTCGGAGAGGAGGAGGGGCAACTGCGCTCGGTTTGGAGGACACGCCCTCGGTGGGCTGTCAGGGGGTACCTCCCGAAAGTTGAGCGAGTACCCTGATGAGATCACGCCAAGGACTAATGAGTCCGACGTGATGGCTTTCCAGCGAGGGTAGTAGACTTGAAGGCGGCCCCCGATGGGGAGGGGGCCGGGTGGAGGTGCGGAGGGGGCCCGCCCCCGTCCGCTCATTCCGTCAAAAGGACGGAGATGGCTTCGCCGACGCCGTGGGCTGTGACTTTGGTGGAGCCCTAGAGTGAGCCTGGGGGCGTCGCGGTGGCGGTCTTGAAAAGGCCGGTGTGGACTTCTGGGGGTAGCGTCGAGGTAATCCCCGGAAGGGGCGAGAGGTCTGTGGTTTAGGCTTCTGTCGGACAAGAGATGCGAATGAGCGTTCGTGTTCAGACAGCCGTTTCGTAGCAGCTTCGATGGTGTCATCAAAGAGTTCCTTCCTGACGCAGGGGAGGTTGGCTAGTCGATCTTGCAGGTTGGGGTCCATATCGACGAATCGTAGCCATGCCAGCCGGTGCATGGCCACCGCGAAGGCTGCGACCCTGGAAGATAGTTCGAAGCCGTCGTAAGCGGCGTGGAACAGGTGTAGCCTGAGGTTGGAAAAATCCTCGAGGAGGAGGCTGAACTCTGTCTGGCGAGGGGTGGGTAAGCTCTCCGAGAAGGAGGCGAGCCGTCCAATGAGGTGCTTCAGGTAGGAGGAAAAAGTGAAGGTGTAGTTCAGGACTCTGGCGGTCATCATAGAGTTCTGGTACAACCGGCGTCCGAATTTGTCCAGTGTCCGGCCTTCGCGTCCAGGGGGGACCGCCGCGGACACCCTCGAGGGGTGAGCTTTTTTCAGAGATGATTCCACCAGCAGGGATTGGTGGGACAGCTGTGGTTGCTCAAACCCCGGGTGAGATACCGTCCGGTACTTAGACTCCATTTTGGATGGGACCGCCGTCATCATGTAAGGAGTCTCGAGGTTCCTGATAAGGGTCTGCCCGAGTACCGGGTTCAGTGGTAGCCTGAGGGACTCTCGGGGCGGGGAAGGCATATCCAGCTCCGCCAGGTATTCCTTGGAGTACCTTGAGTCAGATTGTAGGTCCAAGTCAAGGGCACGTCCCATGTCCTGGACGAACCTCGTGAAGGATGGTCGATGGGGTCCCGTGGCCCCTTGCGGGGACGGTGACCGAGACCGCCGTTTGGCTGAGAATGAAGGAGAAGCCTCCCTCGAATAGCGGGGCTCTCGCTCGGATCCTCGGTCCGATACCGGAGACGTGCTGTGAAGGCGCTCCAGGGTCGAGGATCTGCGTCGCCTCGAGGAGCCCCTCGGGGACGACGCCGGGGTTCTGGGGACCGACCGGTGCCTGGTCGGGGATCCCTCCCCGGACTCCCTCGGCGAAAACCTAGGGCCTCGGGCCAGAGGAATCCGATGAAGAGGAGAGGCGACGGGAACGGCGCAGTTTTCCTCGAGGTGTCTCGGCGCGTTGCTCAGGCTGGTCCGGCGCATGCGAGGTCGAGGCCGAGACCGGTTGAAGGTGAGCCATGGCAGCGGATAGCTCCGTTGTGATCATCGCTCGGAGCAGGTCCTGGAATACGGGCACGGACAGCATCGATGGCATGTCCAAGGCCGCTGTGCTCTCCACCGGGGGCGATCTCGCTTCGGAGCATTCCCGAGGGGTGGAGGCACGTCCCAAGGTCTTCGGGGTTTTTGCCGGGGCCGTGGGTAAGGAGTTTCCACTCTGTGCGGCCATTGTCCCCGAGGTTGGCTTCTTTGACGATGTGGAACCTGAGGAAGGAAGAGGGGACTTACCCGGGGCAGAGGACTTATGAGAGCTCGAGGTCTTCGAAGTCGAGTCCCGAGGTGGGGCCGATGTACTCGAGGCCGAGATCGAGGCCGGGGCCGATCTCGAGGCTGAGGTCGAGGGTTGATCGGTAGCAAATAGCTCTGCCATGCGGGCCCGTCAGCGGCGGAGCGCCCGCTGTTGAAAAGTTGCACACCGGGGGCAAGTTTCCATTGGATGGTCGGCCCCCAAACAAAGGATGCACCAGCGATGCGGGTCTGTGAGAGATAGAAGACGCTCGCACCCAGTGCACTTTTTAAAGCCCGTAATGGGCCGGGACATCCAGGCGGCCGCGGCCAATCAGGCCTCGCGGTTGCGGCGATCTGGGAGCCCCTGGATCGCGATTAAAAGGCGCGAAAAGCGTGATAAGCAGGAAGAAAAAATTTTTCGTCATGCACAGCGACTTTTACGAAGAAAGGAAACAAAAAAAAAATTTGTAAATCGCGGTGCAAAGAAGGCACTAGGGCAGCGCTAAGAAAAACGTGTCTTCTTAGCACAGCGGAAAAAATTGAACTGGAGACCACGAGGAGGGGATGCGCCCTCTAGTGGAGCAGGAGGCACACATGCGTGGTGCAGCCAGCAAGCTTGAATCTTCAATCAAGTTTGCTTGAAATGCTGTCCGCATCGGGGCTCCGTAGATGACGTCACCCACATGTGAGAATATCATGCCTGCTTGTCCTGGGATAAATAATGTTTTGCAAAGTAACTAAAAAGTTTCATTGCTTCTTCAGTAAGCCAAACAGGAGTCCTGCTGGGAAATAAGTGCACGCCTGCAAGCATCTTTGACAAACCTCTGCATCAATAGATCTTTTTCTAAAATACCAAATATAGGGCCCCACATCTCCCACCACCATCTTCACTTCAGTCTTATGAATGTCTAATCCATTCCTAGTCTCCTAAATCAGGTATTCTCTAAGCCATAATTCCTAACTCACCTGTGTAGAATTCCTGCTCTGTGAATACAGCTGACTGCTGAGGCAATCTGGAAAAGGTACCATATCACCATCTGTAGAAAAGGAGCAAACATGTGGCACAGAAGTAAGGGAGGTTTCAAAGGAAAAAGCACATCAAGCAGATGGCTTCCATAAACAGCTGTAGTTTGCTTTAGAAAGAAAACTACAGATATTCAGGTAACTCAGAATCAGAAAGCCTCAGCTCACCCCCGAGAGCAGGCCATTGCTGTTTTGGTTCCCATCCATATCCGCCAGGTGCGGTCAGAGCCTTCCCCGTTAGACTAAACCAAGGGTGTCCAACCTGAGGCCCTGTGAAGTATTTTATGTGGCCTAGGTCAAGGGCGATGCAATGTTTTCCTCTGCTGCCCCCAGGTGTTTACAGTCTTGCCAGCTCCCTCCTCTGTCTTGCTGCAGCGTTTGCGCGGCCCCAGAAAAATTTTTTTTCGGCCAATGAGGCCCAGGGAAGCCAAAATGTTGGACACCCCTGGACTAAACAATAGGATCTGTCTGTTCGAGATGTTGTCTGCCTTTCATTCTTAAGGCAAGAAAGCAGGAACAGGTGGTGGGGTCCCCCCTCATGTTGCTTAACAGATACATAAAAGGGGGAACTGATTTTAAGTTAAATGTGTGGGGAATGAAAGGATTTTTAACCCTCCCCCCAAAAAAAAAAAATTTGTTAGCTATGTGGCACAGGAAAGGAATTATTCATTGTCCCAAATAGTAAGATTTACCTCTTCCTCAAACAAAACATCTTTCTGACGAACAATCTTATCAAACAGGTTTCCTCCTGCAAAGCAAGAAAGAAAACAGATTATAGACAGATTGCTAGATGCCCACAAAACCAGAGAAATCCAGCTAACTCAGATCGTACCCATGTTACACGAAGTGATCTTATCACTAGAGAATGACACGGTGACGGTTTACCCGCGGCCACCGCATTTAAGCCGCGGGTCACCGCCGAAAACGGGGAAGAAAACTAGCAGTCGCTGCGGTGACGGGGACAAGGCCATTCACCGACCGCGGAAACGGTGAACAGGTTTGTCCCCGCGGGCCAATGTACCCCCTTCTAGGAACCGCTATTTACCTGTGTTTCACCGTGCTCCTCATTTGTCAGATCAACCCTTCCTGCCAATCGCAGCAGAAGGGTACCCAACCCCTCCTGCCGGTCCTCCCAATGGCCTCCCCTAAGATCGCCGGCAGGAGGGTACCCAACCCCTCCTGCTGGACCCCCCCCCAACGAACCCTCCCACCCCGGAACTCCCTTAGTCTTACTTTCCAAGTTGGACCGGACAGCTCCTCGCTCGTCTGGCCAGCAGGCCTGCCTCCGTCCAAATGAGGCGGGCCCGCCCCTCCCCTCCCCTGCCTAACCCACAGGATCCTAGGGCCCGATTGGCCCAAGCACCTAAGGCCCCTCCTATAGCGGGAGTGGCTTTAGGTGCCTAGACCAATCAGGCCCTAGGATCCTGTGGGTTGGGCAGGGTAGGGGCGGGCCCGCCTCATTTGGACGGAGGCAAGCCTGCTGGCCATACGTGTGAGGAGCCGTCCGGTCCAACTTGGAAAGTAAGACTAAGGGGGTTCCGGGGTGGGAGGGTTCGTTGGGGGGGGGGGTCCAGCAGGAGGGGTTGGGTACCCTCCTGCCGGCGATCTTAGGGGAGGCCATTGGGAGGACCGGCAGGAGGGGTTGGGTACCCTTCTGCTGCGATTGTCGGGAGGGCCGTTGGGGGGGTCTACAGGAGGGGTTGGGTGCCCTCCTGCCGTGATCGCTGGGGGGAGGGGAGACTTGCAGCACTGCTTATACAGCGACTCTGGCTGTGAGGAACTACAGTAAGGCCAGTGTTGAACAGACTTCTATGGTCTTTGTTCCATGTGTGGTAAGACAGATTAGGATGTGTTAGATAGGGCTTCAACAGCAATTTCAGTAGTTGGAACATTAGAACAAAGTCAGGCAGATTTCTACAGTGTGTGTCTCATGTATGGCAAGACAGATTAGAATATGCTTCAATGGCAACTCCAGTAGTTGAGACTTAAAGAGAACACCAAGCAGACTTCTACGCTCTGTGTCCCTTCATGGGTTCTAATTTTGGCCATTGGGGTTCCTTGGAATAATTGTACCTAAAGGGAGGCCCTACATTCTTTGGGCTAAAGTACTTTCGGAAACCCTTTTGGCCCAAATGAGGTGTATGGGATGGGAGCTTGGGGGTTTGAAGGAGCTCAGTAAGATCTCTAGTAAAGAGGTGGGACTTTGTAAGCATTTAAAGTACATGTCGTGTTTGTTTTTGCATTGCTAGCCCCAGGGGTGGTGGAAGATTAGTGATTGAAAAACTGTATGAAAAATAACTATTTTAAATTTAGTGATCAAAATGTGTCAGTTTTGAGAATTTATATTAATTAATTTTTTCTCTGCGTGTTTTGTTTTTGTATAGTTATTAACTAATATTTAACTAAGTTTTAAAGTTTTAAAGTTTTAAAGAATGTTTCCTTTATACGTAAATAAAGAAAAGTGAATGGGATTGCAGTGGCGGTGACGGGGCGGTGAATGGGGTGGCAGTGGCGGTGACGGGGCGGTGAAGAGGATGGTGAGACGGGGACGGGGCGGTGACGGGGATGGTGAGACGGGGACGGGGCGGTGACGGGGATGGTGAGACGGGGACGGGGCGGTGACGGGGACCAATTTTTTCACCGTGTCATTCTCTACTTATCACCCTACTGTCCATGCAGTTTATTTGCTGGGGTGTAGTGGTTAGCCTCAGCACCCTGAGGTTGTGGGTTCAAACCCCATGCTGCTCCCCGTGACCCTGAGCAAGTCAATTAATCCTCCACTGCCCCAGGTACATTAAACAGACTGTGAGCCCACCGGAAGTACCTGTATGTAAAGCGCTTTGAGTGTGGTGGTATTCATTCGGATTTGCCTCAGACCTTTTTCAGTTGTAGCTCAAGGCAACTTACATTCAGGTACAGTAGATTATTAACCTGTGCCTGCGGAGGGCTCATAGGGAGAAAGTAGGTCTTACCTGCTCATGTTCTTTCCTGTAATCCTACAAGACCAATCCAAACCCTTTGGGTTATGCCAACTGAACAAAGAAAGAAGTCCTGTATATTACATCCAATAAGGGTGTTTTCAAATGTTACGCAGTTATATGCTATTCCTCATAACATATCACAAGAGAACGAAAACGTTGAAAAGTTAAATTGTTAGAAAAAACTGAATGATGAACCTGAAGAGAATTGGACTGCTCATAAAACAGCAAGATCATCAATATTAACCTATTTGTTTATTATTAACCGGAAATATATTAGGGAGAGCCTCTGGACTGGACTGGAGGGACCAAAGGAAATAAAGTTAGAAAGTAACACCTAATTTCTCCTTCCTTGGAGTCTTCAGACCAGTCCAGAACCTGCAAAATCTATCAAAACTGTTCCCAAGATGGGTGGGACTTCAAAACATCTGCCTGAGTAATTTCAGTCTCAAAAGCAGTATTCTGTACACACTTGCTTTGGTCAACAATCAGCAGTTCTGAAACTGCACAACTCTGCCCATGTATAAAAAGTTTATACATTTTAACAGTTTGTTTCCTTTTGAAAATCCTCTATAATAAAACCCTTACTCGCGCATGCACTGTTGAAATGGCGTGATCCCTGCCGCCGTGATTTCTGCTTCCATGCCAAATTCGATTTGTGGTGCGTGCAACGGCTTGAGGTGCATGCACCGGCTTGTGATGGCTTGCGGCACGTGCAGTGATTTCAGCGGCGGTGGCGATTTGACTCCTGCGCTGCCGGGATGCCTCTTCTCACCCCCGGACCAGCAAACGCAGCAGCCGCGGGGCATTTGCTAGGTCAGCCCACTTCGATAATGCGAGGTGGGCCGGACTAGCAAAAGCCCCAAGGCTGCCCGGGCTAACGGATTCTGGACAGGGGGAGCAGGGAAAGGAGAAGGGGTACTACTGGACAGGGGGATCAGGTAAGGGGTGCTGCTGGACAGGGGGGGAGGTAAAAGGGCGGGAGAAAGGTTACTGCTGGACAGGGGGAGCAGGCAAGGAGTGGTGGTGGACAGCCGAGGATAGGAGAGACAGAAAGAAAAACAGACAGACAGACAGAAAGCGGCCAAGGAGAAAGAAAGAAAGACAGACACACACATCTATTCTAGCAACCGTTAATGTAACGGACTTAAAGACTAGTAAATATATATTACCTCAGTTGGTTCACCCTCACCTGAAACCTGAAAAAAGAAAAATCTTTACCCAAACTTGGAAAACGGGTTGGTCACTTCAATGTAATTCTAGAACATGGAGCAAAAATAAAGATTTGATTTATCTGAAATGACAACAGATTTGGAAGAAAACAAAGAGAGACTTATTTGACCAACATTTTGGCTTCTGCAAACTGAAGGAAGGGATCTGTGTATACATATACTAAAGCTTGTACTGTAGCTCAAAAATCTCTTCAAAAGAGATAGAATCCAAAAATAATTACATAAGGATAAGATTCTTTCAAGATGCTCCATAAAGGCGATCAAAGAATAGAAGTCCCCACAACTCAGAAGCAGAATCAAACTCCATTCAGAGCAGGAAAAACACACCAGAGTTATTAATACACGGCGGCACTTTATCAGCTCCTCAAACTTGGAACTCCCTCCCTATTTATCTCAGAGAAGAAAAGAACTTAGATAAATTTAAAAGTAAACTTAAGAGCTTTTTTTTCAAAGACGAGTCCCAGCCTATTTTTGCTTATTTTCATAAGGTAGCTTCTTTTATTTCCCTCCTATTGTTTTTTACTATAATCGTCCTTCTTTCTATCATTATTATTGTATTTCATTACCCTGCCTTTCCCTTTGTTTTCCTTTTCTGTTTATTCTGTTAGTCGTTAATTTAATATGTTTTGTTCAGTGTCCATCTGTCTTTTATAACCCCTGTATTATCTGTAAATTGAAAGATTTGTTCATCGCTTAGATATTTGAGTAAGCAATTAATCAAATACTTATTAAACTTGAAACCAGAGATGTAGTGTGCCTTTTCTAATATGAGACGCTAAACGTGGATGAAATTCTTGAGAGAACCTTTCAGGCAGCCTCAAAAGCATGAGTTGTAACTTGGACTTAAAAGATCTCTGATCTACATCTATTCCAAGTTGAATTCCACCCTAGGTACATGGGTTGGCAACTGTTGGAAACAGGATACTGGATGAACCATCTAGCTGCCCCCTATGCCTGGAATAAATTGCCTGAGTTTGTCCGCCAAGCCCCTGAAAACTCACCTTTTTGATAAGCCTTCAATCCTTAACCCTACTCCTCTGCCTTCCAACCCAGCCTGCTGATTAACCATTCCCTTAACTGTATCCATGACATCTTGCTTGTCTGTTTAGATTGTAAGCTCTTTGGAGCAGAGACTATCTTCTTCTTTGTGACTGTACAGAGCTGCGTATGTCTGGTAGCGCTATAGAACTAATTCATAGTAGTAATAGTAGTATGGCAATTCTTATGTTCTTATGAAAGATTTAAGAGGGAGAACTAACTCCTTTGCATATCACTTGTCAAGATTCACCAAACTCTCAAGTATGCTAAAGTAGTAAGGCAGCTAGCTCCGAGACTAAAAAAGTATAGTTATGGCAACACATTAGACACCACCTCAAAAGTGCAAGAAGTCAAGAGCAAAACCTCTTCTACTGAGATATGCAAAGATGTTGAAACAGCCTAGACAGATTAAAAGCCATTGCCATAGAGAAGAGCGATATGAAGCTCGGGAGCACTGAAACCTAAAATCCGACGTGTCTGGAAAATTGCAGAACATTGTTGGCCCTTGTTGGGGATAGAAATGAACAGCCTGAAAGGTTGCAGGAGACAGGTGACACTCCCCTGGATTGAGAAACAAGACATTCTGCTTGAATATTTTATATTCTGGCAATCTTGTTGAAGATAGTAGAAAATGCTTCCATGAACAGGAAAGCAGAAGGCCCTGTTTTGAACCACTTGCCCTATTCCAATTGCTTACGCAGATTCGTCCACCACTCTCTTCCAAGCGGGACAAAATCACAGATGGCCTCCTTGGGAACTAACTGTGGTCAATTACTACAAAATCTGAAACCATAGTCTTTTTACCATTATGGTTGGCACCCACCCTGACCCTTTCCATCTCCATCCATAAGAGCATTCTCCTCTCTCACAAAGTTTCTATGAAAACTATCAACCCGAATGGAACTACGACACCCATCTCCTCTGTTGTATCCGATTCCTTTTTTGTCTTCTGCCAAGCTTGTTCCATCCACCATTTTCTTAATAGCTCCTCTCATCACATTCTCTTTTTTGCCCTTGCAATTACTTGCCTAAACCAGTGATTCGTCTGGTGATTTTATTTTTATTTTTCCCAGCCTCTCGTTGCACTTCCTTCTGTCTGTGCTCTTAACTGACCGCTTTTCTCTCCTTCTTCACTTTCTGCCCTTGACATTAACTTTTAACATACAACTTTTTCCCATTTTTCTGCTTTCTTCTCAAAATCTACTTTCCCATGTCTTATTTTCCGTTCCTCTCTCCTCTCTCATAGTCTGGAATTTGTCTCTCCTTGGTATGACATCTCTCTCATTCCTTCTCTCCTCCCAGTGGTCCATCTCTCCTTCCTTTCCCCCCTTCTAAGTCTAGCATCTATCTCTCCCCTCTTTCCAACTATCATTCCCTGGTCTCTGGCATCTCTCCCTTCCTTTATTCATCTCTCCTCCTCCCCACCCCGTGTAACATTTCTCTCTCCCTTCCTCCTTTCTGTCCCCTGCAGTCCAACATCTCCCCTTCTTTCCTCCTTTCTGCCCCTTCCCCATCCAACATTTCTCCCTCTATCAGTCCAGCATTTCTTTCTCTCTGCCTCCTGTTCACTTCCTCTCCTCTGGTCCTCATTCCCTCCCCCAACCAGCATCTCTCTCCCTCTGAGTCCAACTTTTCACTATCTGCCCTCTTCCACTGAGTGTGACAATTTTCCTTCCCTCCTTTCTGCCCTCCCCATCCAACATCTTTCCCCAGCAACAGCACCTTCCCCTTCAAGTGAGCCCAAAGTCACGAGACTAAATTTATGGACACTATCAAGATTTCAGAACCTACATCCAGCTCCATGACTGAGACACCATGTGGCACAGAAGGAACCACTCACAACCAAAACAGAGTCTTAAAAATAGAATCTTACAGACCCCAGCGGTACCACCTGTATGAGTCCAAACCTTTAAACATACAGAATATTGGCACCAAAGTTGCCATCGGTCTCAATAAATATCATAAATAGTATAGGTATCTTTATATTTTTTTTTTAACCATTTTAATATTTTTAAATATTTTTAGATAGAAAAATACTCATCTTCATCTACGCGGGAGGGGTTGGCATTCCTTTTTTTAAAAATAGAATCTAACAGACACAATGTGGCACCAAAGGAACCACTCACAACCAAAACAGAGTCTTAAAAATAGAATCTTACAGACACCATGTGGCACCAAAGGAACCACTCACAACCAAAACAGAGTCTTAAAAATAGAATCTTACAGACCCCAGCGGTACCACCTGTATGAGTCCAAACTTTTATGTTTAAATGTGTTTATTCATTTTAACGTGCAAAAAACAACTACAACCAGAGTAAACAATACAGAATACAGACATATTTGCACAAGATCGAAATCATCCCTCCCAACCCCCCCCCAAACTTTTAAAACATATAGGATATCGGCACCAAAATCGTCATCAGTCTCAATAAATATCATAAATAGTATAGGTATCTTTATATATTTTTTTAACCATTTTAATATTTTTAGATAGAAAAATACTCATCTTCATCTAAGCGTGTGGGGTTGGCACTCCGACATAAGATGAAGATGAATATTTTTCTATCTATAAATATTTAGATGGTTAAAAAAATATATAAAGATATCAAATCAAACTGCAATTAAAGTAAACTTGAGCCTGTGTAAAAAGTGACTAGTCACTGCTACAGTAACTCCGTGAACGGTTAATAGAAGCAATGGTCAGGTCCCCTCGTTTGTAAAAAGGTGGTAACACTAACCGCAACATTGTTTTAATAAACTCAGCCTGAATCTTGTTCTTTTGTCTGCAGTTCTTTCTTGTTTGCCCTTACAGAGTGAAGCATAAAGGGCTTTTTTTCTGTCTCCAACTGCTGTTCTGGACTGGTCTGTTAAGGATGCTAGGAAATTAAGTTTGTTCCTCAGGCAGTGGATAGATATGCTTCTGCTATCCTTTCATTCCTTTTCAAGTAGGGATTTTCTGTGTTTCTCCCTTAACATTCTATCGTCCATTACCAGTTCCAGGAAGGTATTCCAGGCATCCGCCCCACCTTCCAAGAAAAAAATAAGCCTATCTTCTTAGATCATGACATCTAGTTCTACAATTTGTGATCCACTGATAAAAAGAGATTAGGTTCTTACCTTAATAATATTTTTTCCAGTAGATAGGGATGGTATATGTTGAACCATAGGTCTTCAATTCGCCCCTGCAAGTCCACTGTAGGAGAACATAAGAATAGCCTTACTGGGTCAGACCAAAGGTCCATCAAGCCCAGTAGCCCGTTCTCAAGGTGGCCAATCCAGGTCACTAGTACCTGGCCAAAACCCATAGAGTAGCAACATTCCACTCAGAATCCTAAAGAATAGATTCCGGAATCCCAAAGAGTAGCAACATTCCATGCTATCGATCCAGGGCAAGCAGAGGCTTCCCCCATGTCTTAATAACAGACTATGGACTTTGTCCAAACCTTTCTTAAAATCAGCTACGCTATCCGCTCTTATCACAACCTCTGGCAATGCATTCCAGAATTTAACTATTCTCCGAGTAAAAAAATATTTCCTCCTATTGGTTTTAAAAGTATTTCCCTACAATTTCGAGTGTCCCCTAGATTCAGACACTTATACTAACACACATAGCTACAATAAAATCCCTTTTTAAAACATAATAGAAACAGTTTTAGGACATTACCCATCTTCAGCACCTCCTCCTTGCTCTCTGCTGCCCCCAGTCAGTTAGGTTTCCAAGCAGGCAACCGCACTACAGAAAAGAAGAATGGGGAGACCCATTCTTCTCACCTAATAAAACACAAAGCTCATAGACATGCCAATGAGGAAAAGGACAAATGCAACAATCCTTACTAACAATAAGCCATAATAAACTGTGGCACTCAGGGGAAACCCCCCCATGGAACTATATACATGCAAAATACAATGTCTTCAAATTAATGAGTTTGCAGAAATTTCAGAGATGCAGCCATCAGGCAGCAGACAGTACAGGCAGGTGCATTGACAATGATGGGTGGGGTGTTCAGCATACTATCCCTATCTACTGGAAAAGATATTATAAAGGTAAGAACCTAAACTTTTTCCAGTGCAATAGGATGTATGCTGAACCATGGGACATACCTAAGCAATTCCCCGAAATCCTGGGTAGAAGAGATAAGCCTGCCCGCAAAACTGAGGCTCGAAATGTCCCTCCTATAAAATTTGGTGAATGTGTGAAGAGATGACCAAGTCGCTGCTTGACAAATCTCATATGGCAGAATTATTCTAGATTCAGCCCAAGAAGAGACAACCCCTCTTGTCGAATGCGCTCAAAGAGCAAAAAGAGGCTGCTTTCCGCAGACCATGAAGGAGGACGAAATAGCAGACTTAATCCATCTTGAAATGGTAGCTTTGGAAGCCGGCCTCCCCCTTTTTGCTGGATTCGTCAAAACGAAACACTGGTCCGAAAGAAAGTATTGCAAGATAGTAACATAGTAACATAGTAGATGACTGCAGATAAAGACCCGAATGGTCCATCCAGTCTGCCCAACCTGATTCAATTTTAATTTTTTAATTTTTTCTTCTTAGCTATTTCTGGGCAAGAATCCAAAGCTTTACCCTGTACTATGCTTGGGTTCCAACTGCCGAAATCTCTGTTAAGACTTACTCTAGCCCATCTATACCCTCCCAGCCATTGAAGCCCTCCACAGCCCATCCTCCACCAAACGGCCATATACAGACACAGACCGTGCAAGTCTGCCCAGTAACCGGCCTAGTTCAATATTTAATCTTATTTTCTGATTCTAGATCCTTTGTGTTCATCCCACGCTTCTTTGAACTCAGTCACAGTTTTACTCTCCACCACCTCTTTCAGGAGCGCATTCCAGGCATCCACCACCCTCTCCGTAAAGTAGAATTTCCTAACATTGCCTTTGAATCTAATACCCCTCAACCTCAAATTAAGTCCTCTGGTTTTACCATTTTCCTTTCTCTGAAAAAGATTTTGTTCTACGTTAATACCCTTCAAGTATTTGAACATCTGAATCATATCTCCCCTGTCTCTCCTTTCCTCTAGGGCAGGGGTGCCCAACGCGTTGATCGCGATCGACAGGTCGTTCGCTCAGGTGACCCCAGTCGATCGCACAGCAGGTTCCCTTCTTCCCTTCTCTTTTTTTCCCCTCCTGACTGGCCCGCCTCTTAAAGAACGCTGGCCAATCAGAGTGCTGGAAGGGCGGGGTGAAGGTCGGTGGGGGACGGAGCTCAGCGCATCACAAGAAATAGAAGCGCCTATAATGATTGAGGTAAGAGCGAGGCCTAATGCTGCCCGATATACAATTTAAAAAACCCCAAAATCGGCCTCCCTATCAGTGGTGTACCGAGGTGGGGCGGTCCGCCCCCGCCCCGGGTGCATGGCTTGGAGGGATGCACAGCCTTCCGGGTCCTCCTGCCCTTCCTTTCCACCGGTCTGCGCATGGGGCTTGCACCCGCCACCCAAATGGTGCTGTTGGTTATCACGAGACTCGCGGGAGTTGACGGCACCATTCGAGCGTCGGCACGGGACCAGGCAGGCGCGAGCCTCGAGCGCGGACTGGGGGAAAAGAAAGGCAGGATGACCCGGACCTGGCCGGCTGTGCACCCCTCCAAGCCGTGCACCCGGGCGGATCGTCCCCCTTCTAAATCCATTGTACTTGTCTTTTATTCAGTTCCACTAATGAGCATTGTGACAGGCAGTTCTTATGGGGCAGTTCTTGGAGGTATTTCTTTGTTTTTCTGTGCCTAAGTATTTTATTAATTTAACTTCCTTATTCCTGTGGGGATCTCCAAAGGGGACGAATGGGAGACGGCCGGTGGCAGGTGGTACTTTAGCAATTCTTACAGGTTGCCATAGGCCTCAGGAGCTGTCTTCCCTCTGCCGTGGTTCTGCCCCTTCTCTAAGTCAGAGACAGGCTTGGGGCAGAGGGAAGACAGCTCCTGAGGCCTATGGCAACCTGCAAGGATCGCTAAAGTACCAGCGATCCTCTCTGCAGACTGCTCCCTGCTGGAATTAGGTAAATGGATGTGGGGAGGGTAGGCCTTCGGGGGGGGGGGGGGGGGGAGTTGCAGTCCTTCAAGGGGTAGTGCAGGCCTTCAGGGGGAAGTCAACCTTTGAGGGGGAATGTGCAGACCTTCAGGGGGGGGTCAGGCCTTCGGGGGAGGGGGGCTGTATAATAAAAAAATATTTGAACATAAATACAAAGTACACTCGGTGTGTGTGTATATATATATATATATATATATATATATATATATGTTTAGAATTTTTATTGTTGGTAGATCATTTTGACTTGGTCATTTTAAAAGTAGCTCGCAAGCCCAAAAAGTGTGGGCACCCCTGCTCTAGGGTATACATATTCAGGGCTTCCTCCTCATACGTCTTCTGGCGCAAGCCTCCTATCATTTTTGTAGCCCTCCTCTGGACCGCCTCAAGTCTTCTTACGTCCTTCGCCAGATACGGTCTCCAAAACTGAACACAATACTCCAAGTGGGGTCTTACTAATGACCTGTACAGGGGCATCAACACCTTCTTCCTTCTACTGACTACGCCTCTCTTTATACAGCCCAGCATCCTTCTGGCAGCAGCCACTGCCTTGTCAAAGTTTTTTCTCCTTTAGAACTTCGGACACTATCACCCCAAGGTCCCTCTCCCCGTCCGTGCATATCAGCTTTTCTCCTCCCAGCATATACGGTTCCTTCCTATTATTAATCCCCAAATGCATTACTCTGCATTTCTTTGCATTGAATTTTAGTTGCCAGGCATTAGACCATTCCTCTAACTTTTGCAGATCCTTTTTCATATTTTCCACTCCCTCTTCGGTGTCTACTCTGTTACAAATCTTGGAATCATCTGCAAAAAGGCACACTTTTCCTTCTAACCCTTCAGCAATGTCACTCACAAACATATTGAACAGGATTGGCCCCAGCACCGAACCCTGAGGGACTCCACTACTCACCTTTCCTTCCTTCGAGCGACTTCCATTAACCACCACCCTCTGGCGTCTGTCCGACAGCCAGTTTCTGACCCAGTTCACCACTTTGGGTCCTAACTTCAGCCCTTCAAGTTTGTTCAACAGCCTCCTATGAGGAACTGTATCAAAGGCTTTGCTGAAATCCAAGTAAATTACATCTAGCATATGGCCTCGATCCAGCTCTCTGGTTACCCAATCAAAAAATTCAATCAGGTTTGTTTGGCACGATTTACCTTTTGTAAAGCCATGTTGCCTCGGATCCTGTAACCCATTAGATTCAAGGAAGTACACTATCCTTTCTTTCAGCAAAACTTCCATTATTTTTCCAACAACTGAAGTGAGGCTCACCGGCCTGTAGTTTCCTGCTTCATCCCTGTGACCACTTTTGTGAATAGGGACCACATCCGCTCTCCTCCAATCCCCAGGAATCACTCCCGTCTCCAGAGATTTGTTGAACAAGTCTTTAATAGGACTCGCCAGAACCTCTCTGAGCTCCCTTAGTATCCTGGGATGGATCCCGTCTGGTCCCATCGCTTTGTCCACCTTCAGTTTTTCAAGTTGCTCATAAACACCCTCCTCCGTGAACGGCGCAGAATCTACTCCATTTTCTCATGTAACTTTGCTAGACAATCTCGGTCCTTCTCCAGGATTTTCTTCTGTGAACATAGAACAGAAGTATTTGTTTAGCAGGAGTTCCTGGGGAGAGTTGAGCGTGGGAGCCCTTACTCTGCCCCTCTCCCAGACCAGCAGGGGACCCAAATTTAAAAATCTAAAGCACCAACGGCGCACAGCCTTTACCGGACCCCTCCAGCCACCAGCAGGAGTTCCTGGGGAGAGTTGAGCGTGGGAGCCCTTGCTCCGCCCCTCTCCCAGACCAGCGGGGGACCCGAATTTAAAAATCTAAAGCGCCAACGGCGCACAGCCTTTACCAGACCCCCTCCAGCCACCAGCAGGAGTTCCTGGGGAGAGTTGCTCTTCCCCGAAGACCAGAGACTCTCATCGCTCTCCTCAGAAGCAGCTCCCTGCCTTCGGGGCTGCTCCTCTCTTCGGCCCGGTGACTTCGGGTAGCGTGGGAGCCCTGCTCCGCCCCCGAATTCCCCTGCTGGACCGAGTTTTCTTCAAGAGCAGCACCTCTGCCATCGGGTGCTGCTCCTCACTCCAACCGCCACTTCGGGCCGCGTGGGAGCCGTTGCTCCGCCCCCGAAGTCCAGAGACTCTCATCGCTCTCCTCAGAAGCAGCTCCCTGTCTTCGGGGCTGCTCCTCTCTTCGGCCCGGTGACTTCGGGCAGCGTGGGAGCCCTGCTCCGCCCCCAAATTCCTTCACTCTGGCCTCTTATCCTCCTTCTCTTCTCCCTCACAAACACTTCCCACTCCCAAAAACCTCTTCCCAAACTCTCCCGATGCTACATTCCCCAACAACATCTGTCCTGGGCTCAGAATTCCCATGCTAGTATCCTCCAGACCCCATCATTTCAAAAAACACCGAGGTGCAAACCTCTCCTCCCTAAAACCTGTTCCCCCAGCAAACCTGCCCATCCTTACCTCTGACTCTCTCACCCCAGTCCCTACTCTCTATTGTAATGCCAGGTCCGTCAGAAATAAGACCCAAATAGTAAAAGATTTACTTGAGGATTTTGATCCGGGTTTTTTGTGCATCACTGAATCATGGATCGAAAAAGATGACTTACTCACACAAAATGAACTCTGTCCCCCAGGCTACCACGGTCTTTTCTCTCCTAGATTAAATCGAAAAGGAGGAGGTCTAGCCCTTCTCTACAAATCATTCTTTAATGTTGAGCTCTTAGAAAAGGGTAGTCACCCCTCCCTGGAATTCATGCTAGCCTCAATAAACGACTAACTTCGCCCCCACCCATTAGGCATCCTGCTACTTTACCGCCCACCCAACCCCTGGAATAAATCTTCTGACTTTGTTCTTGAGACCATAACAAAGGCCTATCTAAAATTCCAAAGACTATTGATCATAGGTGACATAAACCTTCACCTAGACGACAACACCAACAATGACTCAACTGAGTTCAAAGACTTCCTCACCT
Source organism: Geotrypetes seraphini (assembly GCF_902459505.1). Classification (NCBI taxonomy): domain Eukaryota; kingdom Metazoa; phylum Chordata; class Amphibia; order Gymnophiona; family Dermophiidae; genus Geotrypetes; species Geotrypetes seraphini. The sequence continues at coordinate 193,109,663 of NC_047090.1, read as the reverse complement.
CCTTAGGCTTCACTGCTTCCCCGCCCACCTCTACCCATGAAAAGGGGCACTCCACTGACATCATTAGCTTTCTTGACCTGACTGAGCATAAAACTTCCACAGATACGACCCGTTGGGAACATGTCCCCTGGTCGGATCACCTCCTAGGCTCTTTCTGCCTCCCTGTCTTCATGTTAGCCCTTGATACCCCAACCTGTGCCACAAACTCCATCACTTACAGCAAAAAGATCTCAAATGAACTATTCTGGTCCCAGTTTCTCAACAAACTCCCTCTCCTTCCCACTCACACGAACCCTGACTCAATCTGGCACAACTGGGTGACTCTTTCCGAATCCACGTACCGTGTCCTTGCCCCTCTAACCACGAAAAACCATCTTCTATTCTCACAAGGCTCCCTGGTACCTCCCTTACCACAGAGAATTAAAACAGAAATGTCGGGCCCTGGAACGGAGATGGAAAAAATCAAAATCCCCCCTAGATAAGCAATCCTGGAGAGAAAACATAAAATCCTACAACTCCGTACTAAAAAAAGCTAGGAAGAATTACTATGGAGACAAAATCTCCAGGTCAAAAAACCAAAACAGTACACTGTTCCACATCTGGCGGAACCTAACTTCTAAAAATGACTCCGCCCCTTCCCCCCTCCTCCCATCTCCAAATGACCTAGCCAAATTTTTCAATGAGAAGATCACTACCATAAAGAGCTCATTTACCTCAGCTATCTCCTACAACTCTCTCTCCCCGAAAGACTCCGACGCTATCCCTGCCGACAGATCATGGACTACATTCGAACTTGTATCCGAGATCCAGATCTCTAAACTTTGCCTCAAACTTAAATCCTGCAAGTGCATCCTAGATCCCTTCCCATCCTACCTTTACGAAAAAATCCCTACACAGGCCATCTCTTCCCTTACTAACCTCATAAACAAAGTCTTACTATCGGGCCTGTTCTCCACCGAAATGGGACACATTGCCTTATCCCCTCTTCTGAAAAAACCCGATCTTGACCCTTCCTCACCATCGAACTATCGCCCCATAGCAAACATCCCTCTTTTAACAAAACTTCTAGAGACCATAGTCGCCACTCAGCTCTCCTCTTACCTAGAGAGATTCTCCATTCTCCAACACTACCAATACGGATTTAGGCCCAATTTCAGCACCGAGTCCCTCCTAGTTTCCCTAATCTCAAAGGTGCAACAACTACACGCCCGAAACAAATTTGCTGTTCTCCTACAGTTTGATCTCTCCGCGGTTTTTGACGTCGTTCATCACGACATACTAATCTACCAACTTTCCGAGATTGGGATAGACTCTTCTGTCCTAAAGTGGTTCTCAAACTTCCTTCGTGATCGTTCCTACATTGTCAACACATACGGCTCCAAATCCGCTTCATGGACACCATCCTATGGTGTTCCACAGGGCTCTCCCCTATCCCCTATTCTCTTCAACATATATATGACCTCCCTGAAGCTCCTTAAACTATCCCCCCTTGAAACAATTTACATATATGCAGACGATATCTTCATCCTCCTCGAAACAGATCCAAACCTTACAAACCTCCAAGAGAACATCACATCATGCATAATGAGACTTCACGCCTGGTCCCTCTCAGTACAGATGAAATTAAATGAATCAAAAACAAAATTACTCTGGCTCGGCCCAAAATTAGCTCACCTGCCCGCCCTCTTCACCCTACCCACAGGCCCTGCTCTACACCTTGAGTTCTCAAGCAAGGTTCTTGGCATCACTATCGACTCCTCCCTTTCCCTCAACGATCACCTGAATTCCCTGGCAAAATCTTGTTTTTTCAGCCTCCACATGCTGAGGAAAGTTAGATCCTATTTTCACCAAAAGCATTTCACCGTCCTTGTACAATCCATCATCCTATCCAAACTCGATTATTGTAACACCATCTACTTAGGCCTAACGAAAAAAAGTCTTCGCAGACTCCAGCTTATCCAGAACACTGCGGCTAAGCTGATTTTTGCTAAACGCAAATATGACCACGTCTCCCCTCTACTTACCAATCTTCACTGGCTCCCAGTACTTTCCAGAATTCATTTCAAATGCTCCTGCCTGGCTTTCAAGATCATTCACGGCATCCTTCCGCCCCTAATCTCTCTATCCTTCCTCGCCCCGACACCAACTACCACCAGATCTGCCCACAGACATAAACTATCCTTCCACTCTCTACACGGCATCCTCCACGCAGGTAAACTGGGTAGATCCCTCCTCTCCAAAATCACCGGCCTCTGGAACGACCTCACTGTCCCGCTGCGGAACCTGGACTCCCTCCAACTATTCCAAACACAACTGAAAACCTGGCTTTTCTCTAGCATATAATAATCTCTTCTCCTGATTACATCCCCTCTTTTTATGCTTTGTAAACTCTTTCTCTTCTCTCTTCCCATATTTTTTAAACTCTGTAAACCGTGTCGAGCTCCACGTCAGTGGAGAAGATGCGGTATATAAACCTAAGGCTTAGTTTAGTTTAGTTTAGCACATTCGCTTTCTCCTCATCACTTTCCACATATTGGTTCCCAGCATCTTTTAGCCTAGCAATTCCATTTTTCATCTTCCTCCTTTCACTAATATATCAGCAAAAATTTTTGTCTCCCTTTTTTACATTTTTAGCCATTTGTTCTTCCGCCTGTGCTTTCACCAGACGTATCTCTCTCTTGGCTTCTTTCAGTTTCACCTGTAGTCCTTTCTGCTCTCTTCTTCTTGGTTTTTTTAATATTTCACGAACGCCAACTCTTTCGCCTTTATTTTCTAAGCCACTAGGTTGGAGAACCATATTGGCTTCCTTTTTCTCTTGTTTTTATTGATTTTCTTCACATAAAGGTCCGTAGCCATTTTTATCGCTCCTTTCAGCTTAGACCACTGTCTTTCCACTTCTCTTATGTCCTCCCATCCTAACAGCTCTTTCTTCAGGTACTCTCCCATAGCATTAAAGTCCGTATGTTTGAAATCTAGGACTTTAAGTATCGTGCGGCCGCTCTCCACTTTAGCTGTTATATCAAACCAAACTGTTTGATGATCGCTACTTCCCAGGTGAGCACCCACTCAAACATTAGAGATACTCTCTCCATTTGTGAGGACCAGATCCAATATCGCTTTTTCCCTTGTGGGTTCCGTCACCATTTGTCTGAGCAGAGCCTCTTGAAAGGCATCCACAATCTCCCTACTTCTTTCCGATTCCGCAGACAGAACATTCCAGTCCGCATCCGGCAGGTTGAAATCTCCCAAAAGCAGAACCTCCTCTTTTCTTCCAAACTTTTGGATATCCACAATCAGATCCTTATCAATTTTCTGCGATTGAGTCGGAGGTCTGTAGACTACACTCTCATAGATATAAGTTCCATCTTATCTTTTCAGAGCAATCCATATCACTTCTTCCTCTCCCCAGGTCCCTTGCATTTCGGTCGCTTAGATATTGATCTTTACATAGAGAGCTACTCCTCCACCTTTTTGACCATCTCTGTCCTTCCTAAAAAGATTATATCCCGGTATGTTTGCATCCCATCCATGTGATTCACTGAACCATGTCTCTGTGATAGCGACAATATCTAGATCTGCCTCTAACATCAGGGCTTGCAGATCATGAACTTTGTTGCTTAGACTGCGAGCATTTGTGGTCATCGCTTTCCAGCTATTTTTCAGCAATAATCTCCTTTTTCGTATGGATTTTTGTTTCGTTTCACTTTCCGTTGCAATACTAAGAAATGATATTGCTTATGTTGCAGTCTTTACTACTATCACATCTATAATTGTCCTTCGTACATATACCACCCACACCTTCTAGTTTAAATGCCTAGAAAAATATTGTCTAAATTTCTCTGCAAGGTTTCTTTTTCCTGCTATAGTAATATGTAGCCCATCAGTGCAATATAGCTTCTTGTCCTTCCATGTATTTCCCCATCCTCCTATGTACCTGAAGCCTTCTTGATGACACCAGGCTTTGAGCCATCTATTAAAGTCTTCTGTGTTTTTCACTCTTTGCTCTCCCTTTCCATATGCAGGCAGTATTTCAGAAAAAGCTAAAGTGTTTACAAAAGGTTTCACGCCCTCACCAAGCTCCCGAAAAGCTTTCTGTGCTGCAAGTGTGGAGTTGTTGGCCAGGTCATTTGTTCCCAGATGGATGACAACATCAGTGTTAAAATCCTTAGTTTCTTCCTTAATTATAGTCTGTATTTGCCTGGAACTCCTGGTAGCTGAGGATCCTGGAAGACATTTCACTATTTTGGTCTCCTCGTCTTGTGTTCCAAGGTTAATGCCTCTGATGATGGAATCCCCCAACAATAATAGTTTTCTGTTTTTGGCCTTTTTATTTGTGCTTAGGGTGTGCTTGCTCTCTTGAGTTACCTTCATTGGTTCCAGTCCCACCTCCCTTCTGTTTTCTTGAGTATCGCAGTGCACTAGTGGAGCGAAGGAATTCTGCAGAGGTAATATTTGTGAAGGTGGATATTTCTGTGTTACTTGTCGCAGTCTTCCTGAGCCTACTGTGACCCATTTATTCCTGGGCTGTTTTATTCTTTGAGGTAGAGGTGGTAAGTTGGTATGATTTTGTGGAGTGATGAAAGCTGCTTTAATTGTATTCAATTCCTTTTTAAGTTTGCAGAGCTCCTCCTTAATACTAGCAAGTTGAAGACAGATGGGGAAAGCCTTAAGCCTCCAAATAGTGTGTCTTGGAATTAAAGCACCACAGTGATTGCATAGAATAAAGGTCATCTTGATTGGTTGTGAAGTGACTTGATTTGAGTAGTCCTGATTATTTGGGTCTCTATATATGGTGGGACTATAAGTCTTACCCTTATTCCTATGAAGAGGAAGAGGAAATAAGATTTAACAGAGGAAAGAGAAGGGTTTATTTTTTTGTGCCTTTTTGTTTTTTTAAGTAAGAAACGGGGAGGAGAAGAGAAATTAAGCAGATATAATGCTGAAAACCAGTGAAAAGAGCAGAATATGAAATGTTGAGCAACTTATCTTATTGAAGTTCACAGGGCAGCCTTGTTCACAGCAATGTCCCAAAGATAATGCAGTTAACCTTCAAAACTTTGTCCTCCTTTCTAGAATTAAAGGGTTGAAAGCCAGAAGCCTAACCTCCTGGTTGATACAAATTGCTGAAACCACCTTTGCTAAGAAGGAAGGGATGGTCTGCAAGGAGACCACCACATCCATGATACAGAAGTAAGGTTCCCTGCAGGACAAGGACTGCAATTCTAAGAGATGTCTGACAAAAGTAATAGTTACCAGAAAGACTGTCTTGATAGTCAGGTCCATGAGTGTGGCCTCCTCTAAGGATTTGAATGGAGGTCTGGAGAGCCCCTTCAGCACAGTGTTGAAGTTCCAGGAAGGACAGGGTTGGCAAATCAGAAGCCTAAGCCTCATAGCACCCTTAAAGAATCTGATAATATCCAGGTGCCTTCTTGCCTATTGACATAAGCCACTGGCGTGGCACTGTCCAAAAACACTGACTGCCTTGTTCATTAGCCAGGGCTGAAACTGTTTCAGTGCTAGGCAGATGGCTCAGAGCTCCAGCCTATTGATGGACCACCGGCATTGAAATGGAGAACATCGCCCCTGAACTAGACTGTCCTCACATGAGCTCCCCAGTCCCAGAGGCTGGCATCCATTGACAGAGTGATCCAAGAATCATTCCAAAAGGGCATCTCAGATGTCAAGGACTGTGGATGGAGCCACCAGTCCATGCTGCTGCTGCTGGCAGCTGTCGACCAAGACAGTTGAGCATACAGACAGTTTCTCTGCAGGGACCAGAGAGACAGAAGGGAGTGCTGTAGAAGGCACATATGAGCTCTCGCCCAAAGTTTCACTTCTATTGTGGCTGCCATTGAACCCAGGATTTGAAAATTGTTCCAAGCCGATGAGTCACTTGTGCCAGGAGAGTTGAAATTTGTCCCCAAAGTTTCAGTTTGTATGCCTCTGGAAGAAAAACTCATCCTCTCTCTTTATCGAGCAGGACCCCCAGGTACTCCAGTGACCTAACGGGTCGCAATTGGCTCTTTTTTAAGTTGACAATCCAGCCCAGACTCTGAAGGGTCGTCATGATGGCCTGTACCGCTCTCTCCACTTCCTCCCTCGAGGAGGCTCAGATGAGCCAGTTGTCCAAGTACGGGTGGACTAGCCAACTCATTTTGCAGAAGTGAGCCACTACTACCAACACCTTAGTGAAGGTCTGTGGAGCCGTGGCAAGGCCATACAGCAAGGCCGTAAAGTGCTGTTCCAGGACATGAAAATGAAGGAAGAGTCTGTGATCTGCAAATACGGGAATATGCAAATACGCCTCTGTCAGGTCCAGAGCTGCAAAGAACTTCCCTTGTTGCACTGAGGCAATGATCGACCAAAGCGACTCCATATGAAAACAAGACACTTTGAGGTCCAGGATCAGTCTCCAAACTTCAGAACCTTTCTTGGGCACCACAAAGTAAATGGAGTATTTACCAAAGCCAGCATCTTCATCTGGTATCTGCTCGATGGCTTGAATATCGAGTAACCTGTTCACATGCAGCTCTTTCCAACCAGCCCCCTGGGGAGTCCACAAACCAGGCAGAGAGAGGACGAGCAAACTTGTAGCCAACCCTGATAAATTTTTGTCATGATAGCTTCCCATGCCTCTAAGAAGTCTCACAGTTGGCCTCCGATCTTGTATGGAGGGGTTGGAAGTCTGGCGTCATTGTGATATCTTAGGCTGCCCACCTGGGCAAGAGAAGATCTTGGGCTTTGTGTTCCCAGTGAACCTCTGCCTTATGCTCTGAAAGGATCTTTGGGAAGGGGATCAAGAGAACAGGCACAAATGGCACATGCCTCAAAAAGACTCACGACTTTGTCCTTTTGCAGCTCAAACTCTGCTGTCCGGAAGCAATTTTGGACAACGGTCTTGGACGCTAGCCATAAGATCATCCAACCCCTGGCCAAATAGCATCTGACCTCTGAACAGAAGTCTACTGAGAGTGGCTTTAGGTGTAGAGTCCCCAGCCCAATGCCTGATCCACAAATTCCAGTGGGTAGAAAGAATAAGCAGAGACCTTGCCCACTACCCTAAGCAGGTCATAAAAAGCATCAGCCACATAGTTCACTCCCACCAGCAACAGCTAGGATAGGGTCTCTGAAGTCACCCCTCCTGGGCTACACAATTTTGAGTGGGAAGTTTGTGCAACAAAGGAGGCTGCTGCCACAGCCTTAACATCCAAAGTCAAGGCCTCAAACTGCCTCTGGAGCAACATGTCCAGTCTATGATCCTATTGATCCTTGAGCACCATGCCTCCCTCACTGAGTAGGGATGTGTGCTTGGTCATCAGAGCCACTAGAGTCCACTATGTAGCAAACATCTTCTGGAACTCCAGGTCCATAGGATACAACCTGGACATGGCCTTCGCCACTTTAAGGGAGTCCTGAGTACTCCCAGGGCTCAGAAATCAGCACCTTCATATCCAGATGCCAAAGAAAAGCGGTAGGTTGAGAGCGGACCCTGCTGAGCAGAGAACATTGGGTAGTAGGCTGAGGAGGATTGATCTTCAGCTCTTTCAGAGACTCAATAAGAAGGTCTATCAGGGCAGCAGAACTGAACAGCCTGTGAACAGAGGGGTCCTCATCCTGGTCCGCAGCAACATTTATGTCCTGATCTACTTCACACAGAACCACATCATCCTTGACTAAGGCTTCGCTTTGGGAAAGGGGAAAAGTGTCCAGATTATCCTCCTCAGTGACCCCATCCGACCAACTGTTGGAGTATGGGGAAGATGCATCTCTCCTCAGCAGAACAGACACGGGGTCCCAGGAAGGCCGCACGGCTGGTCACTCTCCAGCTGACCCAGAAGACACACTAGCGCCAACATAAGCTTGTCAGAATAAGTTTACAAAGTCAAGCATAAAGGGCATAGAGGACTGAGAATTCCCTACAGGAGGAGGATTAGAGCACTTTCTTTTCAATCTGGGTCCATCAGCACCCTTACTAGGCACTGATGCCGCATTCTGGGACTCTGCAAGACCTGAACAGTCCTCCAAACGTCCCAATAATAAACATTTGACAGCCTTAACGAGGCAGACAGAGGCTGAACCCGAGGTTCTCACCTCCTCATCTTGCACAGCGAAACACACGGCACAAGGGCACTCTTTCGGTGCCCAATCAGAACAATCTTTGCATAAATACACATTATTGAAGCCAGAGGACTCCATCCTTGGTAGTGAGACTTTATAAAGAAGTTTGAGAACTTAGAATTCAAATCAATTTTAGGATTTTGGGGGTAGAGGAACAAGGCTACATCAAAATAAACTGTCAAAAACAGTAATTTCAGACACCCCCCCACTCCCCGAACTACCCTGTTGGTTTGACAGCCCTACTCACAGACCAGACGCTGGAAAGAAGTTCTGCCGCCTACCTCAGCTCCTCTAAGGGCAACTGAAAACCAGAGAGGGTCTCTGCCACCAGGAAAACTGCCTCTTCTGAATCTTCAGCTGCCAGTCAGGCCACTGCCAGACTGGGCCTCAATCCCTGGGACCAGGATCCAAAAGCCGTAAGGAGGGGGGAGAAAATGCAGCCAACATAATGTGTGCTCCAAAGAAACACAATTGCTGTCCGTACAGCTTGTGCAAACACTTCTGATCAAGTCAAGGAGTGAGCCAAACAGCAGGGAAAAATCCCAAGCTCCACAGTTCAAAGCAGGCTGGCTGAGTAGGTCCCCGCAGGATCCACGAGTCAGCTGCAGATCAAAGTCTGCTCCCTCTCACGCAGGCTAGGCAGTCACTGGAGCCTTACTAGAATTAGAATTCCCGTATAAAAACTGCAAAAAACAATAAAGAAAACCGAGCCAATCAAATTTACTTCTGCAGGCTCGCAGAAAAAGAAATAACTGATTGGGGGCAGCAGAGAGGAGGGAGGGAGGGAGGAGGTGCTGAAAACAGTGATCAATGCAATGGATTCATCTCCTGCAATGGATTCATAGGAGCATATTGAAGACCCATTGTTCAGCATACCATCCCTATTGCACTGGAAAGGTTTACTTCTTCTGCAGGTATTATAATAGATATAACCATCTCTCCTTTCCAGGGTATGCATATTTAGTTCCTTAAGTCTTAGCTGATATAACTCTTGATCCAGTAGCCTGTATCTTTGACTGCTTCTAGCTTTATGATATCCAAAGCTTCATAAATTAACATAGTATTTTAGCTAAGACTCACCAACAATTATATTGTATAGAGGAATTATCACCTCCTTTTTCCTACTTGTTATACCTCATCCTATGCACCCAGTATTAGAGAATGACAAAGTAACCCGTTCCTGCAGCAAACCATAGGAATGGGTAAGCTTCTGTACTGATTACCGCAAGTGTAGGAACAAATCTTTTTACTGCATCATAGCAGCAATAAAAAGCTCTGATCCCCAGGGAACTCAACTCACAATCATAGCCCCCTCACGGCTCCTACCATTCTTTCCCCCTCACAGGTTCAGCGGCTCCAGCCCTCTCTCACTCATGGATTCAGGGGCTCCAGCCCTCTCTCACTCATGGATTCAGCGGCTCAAGCCCCTCCTCCTCTTGCTTGCAGGTCCAGCGGCTCCACCCCACACACACACTCATGGGTCCAGCCCTCGCTCGCACGTAGTTTTGGCAGCTCCAGGCCCCTCCCCTCATAGGTCCAGTGGCTCTAGCCAGCTTCCCTCCCTCCATGCTGCTGGCACATACCTTGAAGAGCGAGCCAATCTCTAAACACACCTGCTCGACAGTGCTTGTGGCTTTCCCTCTGCTGAGCCTCTCCTTATGACACAACTTCCTCTTTTCACAAAGAGAGGAAGCTGCATCATAAAGAGAAACCCAGCAGAGGGAAGACCACGAGCACTGTCGAGTAAGCGTGTATGCAGAGATCGGCTCGCTCTTCAAGGTGTGTGCCAGCAGGAAGGAGAGAGGAAGGGAGGCAGGCTGGACCCGCCGGACACGCGAAGGGTGGGGGAGTTGAAGCAGTCGGCCCCCAAAAAAGAAAGGGAGGGAATGCAAGGCAAAGCAGATGGGCAGGAAGGGCACAGTAAGAGGCTGGGGCTGAAGGTATTGGAGAGGTGCTACACCTTTGGAAGGGGGGGATGCTCGAGGAAAGAGGGAGTGGTGCTGCTCGAGGAAAAGGGGGAGAGGTGCTGTACCTGTGGAAGAGGGGCTGCTCGAGGAAAAGGGGGAGAGGTGCTGCATCTGTGGAAGGGAGGCTGCTCGAGAAAAAGGGGGAAAGGTGTTGCACCCGTGGAAGGAGGGACTGCTTGAGGAAAAGGGGAGAAGTGCTGCACCTGTGGAAGTGGGTGCTGCTCAAGGAAAGGAGTGGGGAGAGGTGCTGCACCAGTGGAAGGGAGGCTGCTGGAGGAAAGGAGGGGGAGAGGTGCTACACCAGTGGAAGGGAGGCTGCTGGAGGAAAGGAGTGGGGAGAGGTGCTGCACCAGTGGAAGGGAGGCTGCTGGAGGAAAGGGGGGGAGAGGTGCTACACCAGTGGAAGGGAGGCTGCTGGAAGCAAAGCGGGGTACTACACCAGTGGAAGGGAGGCTGCTGGAGAAAAGGGGGGGAAGAGTTGTTACACCTGTGGAAGGGAGGCTGCTGGAGGAAAGGGGAGGGTGCTGCACCTGTGGAATCATTCCTACCTTACTGTATCCAAACTCTATTTATTTCTTGAGTTCTCCTTATATCGCCTCAATCATGTTGTATTTGACTCAGACCTGCCACGATCCTTTATTTACACTCCTGTTATTTCTCATTGTACCCTCACCTCTTATATACAATCCTCTATTTAACCCATTAACCGCATCGAACTTCACAATGCATTGCAGTATACAAATTTTATGTCATGTTATAAAGGAAGAGGGAATGAAATGCTGAACACAGCAGAGAGAGGGAGAGACACAGGAAGGTATCAGAAACAGAAGAAATATAATGGACATGGAGAGAATAGGGACAGGGACACAAAGGGAGATGCTACATGGAAATGGTACATTGACAGATGGGCAATGCCAGACATGGGAGGGGGTATATATACACAGAGGGAAAGTGCTAGATGTGGGAGAGAATAGGGACATAGAAGGGAGTAATGCAGGACGTAGAATAGCAGGGGAGATGCTGGAAAGGGAAGTATAGGCGACTCAGAGAAGGGAAAGATAAGTACACAAAGATGGAAGGTGGATGGTGAGCACAGAGAAGAAATGTCAAATGAGCAGGTGACCTGGCGAGTGAGTTAAGAGAAGACAGAGGGAAACAGAAACCGGAGCCTAGGACCAACATGATTTGAAAAATAAAATGTCCAGACAACAAAAGGTAGAAAAAATAACTTTATTTTCTATTTTATGATTAGAAAATGAGAACTGACCAGGGAATTTCTTTCCTCATTTAGAAAGAAAGGTGTATGCTTATATTTGGAAGAATAAGACTCCGAGAATAGCTTGACGGATGTTTTATCAGCCTAGACAACTGGGGGGTATGGCGGTTCTCCACTTTCGTTATTACTATCAGGCGGCACAAATTCGTTATCTGACCAATTGGAAGTGGAACCGCGGTAAAACTTGGGTTTGTATGGAACAGGAGATCCTGGGTAGGGCGCCGTTGTGGGTGATGCCTTGGCTTCCGACTCATTTGTTAACTGATGTAGCTAAAACGGACAATCCCATTATAAGTCACATGGTACTTCTGTGGTGTGGGTGCGCACTCGGTGTTTTGGGGGGCAGATTTATTTTCTTGGGACGGCTATTACATATGCACCCCATTTTCCACCTGGGGAGCTGGATCAGGCCTTTTGGGTTTGGGCAGGAAGGGACTTTGTACTTTGGGTCAGGTCTTGGAGGATGGGCAGCTTATCCCTTTCTCCACATTGATGGAGGTATAGTCTGCTACCCTGAGATTTATTTCATTATAGACAGCTGGAAAGCTTTGTTCGACGGAGGGCTTTGACTGATTTGACATCCTCTGAACAATTGTCTTTGGGGAAGGCAGTGATGGGGGTAATGGTAGGGGTAGTATTACCAAGCTATATCAGGCTCAATTAGCCCATCTTCCCCCACCTTTGAAATATAGGAACCGTTGGGAGATGATATTGGGTAAGAGGTATTCAGATCAGGAATGGGGACTTATTTTTTGCTCTTTATTATGGGTTTTGATTGCCAGTAATATGATTGAAAATGGGTATAAGCTTTATTATTGCTGGCATTATATCTCAGTGCACCTTCGGACGATTTTTGGGTATGGGTCAGAGGCATGTTGGCGCAACTGAGGGGGTAGGTACTTTTGAACACATTTGGTGGTCCTGTCCTGTAGCTCTTTTACTGGGATACTGTGTGGCAATTTCTGGGGGCAGTGGTGGGTCAGGATATCCCTAAATCCATTGAATGTTGTCTTTTGCATGTTGGGTATGCTGGGTTGCCAGGCCAGCAGCGGAAATGGGTACATTTGGTTTTGACATTCGGAAGGCTGTTATTGGCTGCTGCTTGGAAGCAATTGACCCTTCCTCCGGTTCAGACATTGGTGGCCAAGGTGACTTATATACAGCAAATGTCAAAACTGACTGCTATTCGGTACAACCAGTTGCTGAATTATGGAAAAATTTGGTCAGCATTTGATCAATGGACACTTACCTTCTTAAATGGACTTCTTGCATTGCTACTGTGAAGCGCTCATGACACACATCCTTCTTGGGGTGGGATGGGAAGGGGGAAAATTGATGGGGGGGCTTAGTCCAACGGCAGAATATAAATCACTAATGTAATGTTACTTGAGTATGTACCTAAGATTATCCCAGGACAAGCAGGCAGATATTCTCACTAGTGGGTGATGTCATCCGACAGAGCCCCGATACGGACATCTTGCAAGCATGTCTTGCTTGAAGAAACTCAGAAGTTTCGAGATGCCCGCACCGCGCATGCGCCAGTGCCTTCCCGCCCGATGCTCCGGGCGTGTCTCCTCAGTTCTCTTTCTTCCGCGGAGCTGAGAAGTCTATCTTCAATTTGCGGCGGAGCTTTTCCGGCCTATGTCCCGGCCGATTACCGGTTTTAAAAAGTGTAGCAAGTGCCAGCGCGCGATTTCGCTCAAGGACCCTCATCGACGCTGCTTACAGTGTCTGGGACCGGATCACTTCCCAAAATCGTGCCGGCCTTGCTCCACTCTGACGGCGAGAGCGTTTAAGCGTCGCTGTCTGCTGTGGGAGTCCATGTTCAAGATGGAAGCTTCATCGGATCCTGCAGCTTCGACATCGACGGGTGCTTCGACTCCTTCGGCGAAGCCCTCTGCCTACCCGGCTGCTTCGGGCCTCCTGAAGCCGGCATCGTTCACACCGGTTTCGGCCCCGACTTCGGCGCCGGTGCCTTCATCCGTCTCCTCGGAGCAGGTATCGACCCCGACTGTTCCACCAGTGGTGCTAAAGGTGTCGAAGACTGGCAAGCAGAAGCAAGCAGCACCCAAGGAGCGCGGAGACCGTGCGGAAGGGCCCCCTTTTGGTGCGGATCCCTCCATATCGGCTTTGTTGCGGTCCATCCTAGAGGCTCAGTTCGTGGAGCTCATGCAGACCATGGGGCCTCGGCTGATTGCCACCATCCAGGGTGACCTTCCAGCTTCGGCTTCGAGGGGCGGACCGCCCCCTCCTCCTCCTCCTCGCCGCACGACCTCGTTGCTCGGCGAGGAGGAGCGGCGAGCGGTGTCCGGGTCCTCGAGGAGGTCCTCCGTTAGTGCTGTACCTCCTTTGGAACCGATTCCCTCGAGGAGGGCCTCCCTTAGTGACTCCCTTGGAGCCCATCCCCTCGAGAAAAGCCTCGTTTAGTGACCTGCCTCCCTTGGAACCGATTACTCCGCCCCATGACTCAGTATGGCGTCCACCTTCGGGGCCACCCAGTCCTGGGCATAGCAGGAAGCAGGACGAGTTCTTCCGAACCCCCTATCAAACCTGGGCGGCGACGGGGGAGGCGCCGACTCTGCCGCCTCTGCGATCGACGGCATCGAGTCCAATCTGCTCCTTGGAGGCGTCTGACCCAGTTTCTCACAGACGGGCTCGATCCCCTTCCAGGCATCGGGAGGGGCATCGATCCAGACATTCTTCGAAGCATTCCTCTCGACACTCGACCGTTTCGCCTCAGAAGAAATTGCCTCGGTTGGGGTTTGCGGCTTCGACTGGGTCTCCTCCTCCGGGCCCGGAGTTCGAGGACACCGAGGTTTTCTACTCGTCCTGTTGCTCGCAGGCCTCTCTGGAGCCTGAAGCCTCTTAGAAACATAGAAACATAGAAATAGACGGCAGATAAGGGCCACGGCCCAACAAGTCTGCCCACTCCAATGACCCTCCCTATCTATCTTTGCGGATAGATCTCACATGTTTGTCCCATTTGGCCTTAAAATCTGGCACGCTTCTGGCCTCAATAACCTGAAGTGGAAGACTATTCCAGCGATCAACCACCCTTTCGGTGAAGAACTTCTTCCTAGTGTCACCGTGCAGTTTCCCGCCCCTGATTTTCCACTGATGTCCCCTTGTTGCCGCGGGACCCTTGAAAAAGAAGATATCCTCTTCCACTTCGATGCGACCCGTGAGGTACTTGAATGTCTCGATCATATCTCCCCTCTCTCTACGTTCCTCGAGTGAGTAGAGCTGCAACTTCCCTAACCGCTCCTCGTATGGGAGCTCCTTGAGTCCCGAGACCATCCTGGTGGCCATTCTCTGGACCGATTCCAGTCTCAGTACATCCTTGCGGTAATGTGGCTTCCAAAATTGCACACAGTACTCCAGGTGCGGTCTCACCATGGATCTATATAGTGGCATAATGACTTCAGGTTTACGGCTGACGAAACTCCTGCGTATGCAACCTATGATTTGCCTTGCTTTGGATGAAGCTTGCTCAACTTGGTTTGCAGACTTCATGTCATCCCTGACAATCACCCCTAAGTCTCTTTCTGCTTCAGTTTTTGTCAAGATCTCGCCATTTAGGGTGTAAATCTTACATGGATTTCGGCTTCCCAGGTGCATGACTTTGCATTTTTTGGCATTGAAACTGAGTTGCCAGGACCTAGACCAGCGCTCCAGTAGAAGTAGGTCATGCATCATATCATCTGCCATCGAATTATTGTCTGTTGTGCTTTTGTTCACTACATTGCTTAGCTTGGCATCATCGGCGAATAATGTTATTCTTCCTCGGAGCCCTTCTGTCAAGTCTCTTATGTAGATGTTGAACAAGATTGGGCCCAGAACGGAGCCCTGTGGCACTCCACTTATCACCTCCGACATTTCGGAGGGGGTGCCATTCACCACCACCCTCTGAAGCCTACCTCCAAGCCAGTTCCCAACCCAATTTGTCAATGTGTCGCCCAAACCTAAAGAACTCATCTTGCTTAGCAACCTGCGGTGTGGTACGCTATCAAATGCCTTGCTGAAATCTAGGTAGACAATGTCCAGGGACTCACCAGCATCCAGCTTCCTCGTCACCCAGTCAAAGAAGCTGATCAGGTTGGATTGGCAGGATCTCCCCTTAGTAAATCCATGTTGGCGGGGATCCCGTAGTTTCTCCTTGTCCATGATTCTATCAATTGGTGTTTGATTAGGGTTTCCATTAGTTTGCTCACTATCGATGTGAGACTCACTGGTCTGTAATTTGCCATCTCCATCTTGGAGCCTTTCTTGTGGAGTGGCATGACGTTAGCTGTCTTCCAGTCCATCGGGACGTTACCTGTACTAAGGGAGAGATTGAAGAGCGCGGACAGCGGTTCCGCTAGGACATCACCCAACTCCCTGAGCACCCTAGGGTGTAGGTTGTCAGGCCCCATTGCCTTGTTGACCTTGATTTTTGACAGCTCGCAATAGACACTGCTGGGTGTAAACTTGAAATTACTAAACGGGTCAACTGATTTAACCCTTGTCTGTGGCTGAGGGCCGATTCCCGGCGCCTTGCGGGTGAAGACTGAGCAGAAGTATTCATTTAACAGTTGGGCTTTTTCCAAGTCCGTTTCTACATAGTCTCCGTCTGGTTTTCTGAGACGTACTATCCCTCCCAAGTTCTAATTTCTGTCACTGATATACCTAAAGAAAGATTTATCTCCTTTCTGGATGTTCTTTGCTAGAGACTCCTCCATGCGGAATTTGGCCTCCCTAACTGCTGCTTTGACGGCCCTTGACTTGGCCAGATATTTTACTCTAGAGTCCTGTGTCCCTGATTGTTTGTAAGAGATGAATGCTTTTTTCTTCTCTTTGATGATGTCCGAGATCTCCGTAGAGAACCACTGTGGCTTGTTGTTCCTATTCCGTTTGCTTACTGATTTAACATAGCAGATTGTTGCTTCCTGTATGGTGGCTTTCAGAGTTGACCACATTTCTTCCACGCTGTCAGTGTCTGCTTGGCTTTGTAGCGCCTGGTGAACGAAGTCTCCCATGTCTTGGAAGTTTGTGTCTTTGAATTTGAGAACCTTGGTCATTGAGGTAGATTTCGTGAAACCTTTCCTGAGATTGAACCATATCATATTGTGGTCACTGGAGGCCAAAGTTTCACCCACCGAGACCTCTGTGATACTTTCCCCATTGGTAAGTACTAGGTCCAGTATTGCCTGATCCCTTGTTGGTTCAGATACCAGTTGCCTGAGTCTTGCTCCATTCAAAGAGTTTAATAGCTTCCTGCTGTTGCCGGAAGCAGAGGAAAGTGTGACCCAATCCACATCAGGCATGTTGAAATCACCTACCAATACTGTGTCACCCCGCAAGGTGATATTCTCTATATCTCCAATTAATTCCTTATCTAGGTCATCTTGATGTCATGGGGGTCTGTATACTACGCCAAGATACAGGCATTTGTCCTTCCCTCTGGCCAAATTTACCCAAAGGGATTCCCCAGTGTACTGTACATCCGTGATTCTGGTGACCTTAATGTCATCTTTAGTATATAATGCTACACCACCTCCCATTTTACCCTCCCTGTCCCTGCGAAGCAAGTTGTAACCTGGTATGACCATGTCCCACCCGTGGGAGTCTGTGAGCCAGGTCTCAGATATCGCCACTACATCCAGGTCAGCATCCCTCTTCTTCTAGTCCGTCTCGCAGACCGGCGACGGCAGACCAACTGTCCTTTTCATCGTTCCTCAGGCAGATGGCGGATGACATGGACATTACTCTCGATGCTGGGCCTCGATATTCCAAAGAGTACCTCGATACCATGCACTTGCCTCGTCCTCCGGCAGAGTCCTTGCGGCTTCCCCTGCACAAGCTCCTCGACCAGACCTTCATGCGATGCTTCGAGTCTCCTTACTCTATCCCTGCGGTCCCTGGCAAATTGGATGCACGGTACCGCACGGTGCATCATAAAGGCTTCGAGGGTCCTCAGCTTTCTCACCAGTCCCTCCTAGTCGAATCCTCGCTCAAGCGGTCTCATCCTGGCCAGGTCTATGCTTCAGTGCCTCCGGGCCGCGAGGGCAGAACCATGGATAAGTTTGGTCGACGCATCTATCAGAATTCGATGATGGCATCTCGAGTCCTGAATTACAATTTCCACTTTGCAGCCTACTTGGAATTTTTTTCTACCTGTGCTTCAGAAGTTCACACCATACATCGAATCCCAGGCTAGGTTTGAGTTTGAGGAAGTGGTTGCTTCGCTGTCCCAACTTCGGCTTCAGTTAATGCAATCTGCCTATGATGCGTTCGAGCTCTCCGCCCGAGCGGCGGCCTGCTCGGTGGCGATGCGCCGGTTGGCCTGGTTGCGGACCATTGATATGGACCCAAATCTTCAGGACCGCCTGGCAAACGTCCCGTGTCCTGGAGCGGATCTTTTTGACGAATCCATCGAGACTGTCACGAAGAAGTTGTCTGACCACGAAAAGTCCTTCCAATCTATCCTTCGGCCGAAGCCTAAGCCTCAGCAGTCTCGACCTTCTCGTCCGCCGTTGATTTATCAGAGGCGTTATCAGCCGAGGCAAACTCCTCCTGCGAGGCAACCGGCGAAGCGTCAGCCTCCCCAAAAGGGTCAGCCTAAGTCTCAATCGCCTGCTGTCCCTAAGACCACTCAGCCTTTTTGACTGTCTCGTCGAGGGCATAACCAACCTCGTTCTGCCTCCCCCTGTTTTTCCCATCGGAGGGCTCCTCCATCATTTTTATCATCGCTGGGAGGCCATAACAACCGACCTCTGGGTCCTTACTATCATCAAGCAAGGATACTCTCTTCATTTCCATCAGGTCCTTCCAGACCACCCTCCAAGAGAGTATCCTTCCAACTTGACTCAGACCGCCCTTCTTCTCCAGGAAGCTCAGGCTTTGCTCCGGCTTCATGCCGTGGAGCCGGTCCCGACGGACCAACTGAACCAGGGGTTTTACTCCCGGTACTTCCTTGTTCCGAAGAAGACGGGCGACCTGCGACCCATTTTGGACCTCAGGGCCCTCAACAAATTCCTAGTCAAGGAGAGGTTTCGCATGCTGACACTTGCTTCTCTCTACCCTCTCCTCGAGCAGAACGACTGGTTATGCTCTCTGGATCTCAAGGAGGCCTACACTCACATTCCCATTCATCCGGCCTCCCGCAAGTTCCTCAGATTTCGGGTGGGACATCTACATCTGCAGTATCGAGTGCTTCCATTCGGCCTGTCCTCGTCTCCCAGAGTCTTCACGAAGTGTCTGGTGGTGGTGGCCGCTGCACTCCGGAACAGGGGTCTTCAGGTATTTCCATACCTCGACGACTGGCTCATCAAGGCCCCGTCAGCTCCAAAGGTCATTTCGGTGACCTTGACCACGATCTGCTTCCTGCAGAGCCTAGGCTTCGAGATCAATTTTCTCAAATCTCATCTGCAGCCTACCCAGTCCCTTCCCTTCATCGGGGCGGTACTGGACACCATCCAGCTTCGAGCATTCCTTCCTCCTCAGCGCATGGATGCTCTTCTTCGTCTCTGCCAGTCTGTATCTTCTCGCCAGTCCATCTCAGCAAGACACATGATGGTCCTCCTGGGCCACATGGCCTCTACAGTTCATGTGATGCCCTTTGCCAGGCTCCATCTCAGAATTCCTCAGTGGACCCTAGCTTCTCAATGGACTCAAGTGTCAGACCCGTTGACTCGACACATCATAGTCACTCCTGCTCTTCGGCAGTCTCTACTTTGGTGGATGACCTCTTCGAATCTATCCAGAGGTTTGCTGTTTCACACTCCTCCTCATCAGAAGGTTCTCACTACCGATTCCTCGACCTATGCCTGGGGGGCTCATCTGGATGGGCTTCGTACTCAGGGATTCTGGACCTGTGCGGACCGACTCCATCAAATCAATCTTCTGGAGCTCAGAGCCATCTTCAATGCTCTTCAAGCTTTTCAACATCTGCTTCACGACATGGTGGTCCTCATTCGCACCGACAATCAGGTCGCCATGTATTATGTCAACAAGCAAGGAGGCACGGGCTCGGCCTCCCTCTGCCAGGAAGCTCTCAGAGTCTGGGATTGGGCGGTTCACCACAACACCTTCCTCAAAGCTGTCTACATTCAGGGGAAGGACAATGTCTTGGCGGACAAACTGAGTCGTCTTCTCCAGCCTCACAAATGGACACTCCACTCCAAGCCCCTTCATCAGATCTTTGCTCAGTGGGGAACGCCTCAGATAGACCTCTTTGCAGCTCCCCACAATTTCAAGCTGCCTCAGTTTTGCTCCAGGATCTACGCTCCTCATCGCCTCGAGGCAGATGCTTTTCTGCTGTATTGGGGGAATCGCTTTCTGTATGCGTTTCCGCCATTCCCTCTCATTCAAAAGACTCTGGTCAAGCTGAAGTCCGACCATGCCACCATGATTCCGATAGCTCCTCGGTGGCCCAGGCAACCTTGGTTCTCCCTTCTACTTCAACTCAGCAGCAGGGAACCGTGCCTACTTCCAGTGTTTCCTTCACTGCTTACTCAGCATCAGGGGTCTCTGCTTCATCCCAACCTGCAGTCTCTCCACCTGACAGCTTGGTTCCTCTCAACGTAACTCCGCACCAGTTTTCCCAGGCGGTGAGGGATGTCTTGGAGGCTTCCAGGAAGCATACTACTCGTCAATGCTACTCCCAAAAATGGACTAGATTTTCTTCATGGTGTATTTCCAATTCTAAGGAGCCTCAGCGAGCCTCCCTATCCTCTGTTTTGGACTATCTTTTACATCTGTCTCAGTCTGGTCTCAAGTCGACATCTATACGAGTCCACCTGAGAGCTATTGCGGCTTTCCATCAGCCTCTACAAGGGAAACCTCTCTCTTCTCATCCTGTGGTTTCCAGATTTATGAAAGGACTTTTTCATGTCAATCCTCCTCTCAAACCGCCTCCAGTGGTTTGGGATCTAAATGTTGTCCTTTCTCAGCTTATGAAACCTCCTTTTGAGCCTCTGAGCAAGGCTCCACTAAAGTTTCTCACTTGGAAAGTGGTTTTTCTGGTGGCCCTCACATCTGCTCGCAGGGTCAGTGAGCTTCAGTCCTTGGTGGCGGACCCACCTTTCACAGTATTTCATCATGACAAGGTGGTCCTCCGCACTCACCCGAAATTCCTACCTAAAGTGGTCTCTGAATTTCACCTCAACCAATCCATTGTGCTTCCAGTGTTCTTTCCAAAGCCTCATTCTCATCCTGGAGAATCAGCTCTTCACACTCTGGACTGTAAACGTGCTTTGGCTTTCTACTTGGATTGCACCAAACCACACAGAACTGCTCCTCAACTTTTTGTCTCCTTTGATCCAAACAAGTTGGGACGACCTGTATCGAAGCGCACCATTTCCAACTGGATGGCGGCTTGTATCTCTTTCTGCTATGCCCAGGCTGGATTACCCCTTCCCTGTAAGGTCACAGCCCATAAGGTCAGAGCAATGGCAGCCTCTGTAGCCTTTCTCAGATCGACACCGATTGAGGAGATTTGTAAGGCTGCCACTTGGTCCTCGGTTCATACATTCACCTCTCATTATTGTCTGGATACTTTCTCCAGAAGGGATGGGCAGTTTGGCCAAACTGTGTTACAAAATTTGTTCTCCTAAGTTGCCAACTCTCCCTCCATCCCATTGAGGTTAGCTTGGAGGTCACCCACTAGTGAGAATACCTGCCTGCTTGTCCTGGGATAAAGCAATGTTACTTACCGTAACAGTTGTTATCCAGGGACAGCAGGCAGATATTCTCACAACCCACCCACCTCCCCTGGTTGGCTTCTTAGCTAGCTATCTGAACTGAGGTACCTCACAGGAGATCTGTATCGGGGCTCTGTCGGATGACATCACCCACTAGTGAGAATAGCTGCCTGCTGTCCCTGGATAACAACTGTTACGGTAAGTAACATTGCTTTCCAGGATATCAGGGTTTGCTGTGCTGGGCCCTCTGCTGAGTGGAGGGGGGTTTATTGCTCTGTTTTTTTCTGGCTCTTATATGGCTTTTTTCTTTGGTTTGATATGGTTTGCGATAACCGATTCTGCTATTGTGCCTTTGATACATTGCTATGTTCTGTTCTTGTTTTTGCATTTAGTCAATAAACTATTTTGAAACTTTGAAAAGATAAAAAAAAGAGAACTGAAATGTTTATCTTGCCAGTGCTAGTGTTAGACATGGGTAGGACACAGGATAGAAATTTGGGAGTGGACCCGAAAGCACATGCCATCCTCAGGCTTTCTGTAGCCAGGGAACAGTTGCCTTAACTGCACTGCTTGGCCTAACACCATCCGTGGCATATGTGGTCTTTATATTTTGCACAGTATAGGAGGAAATGGATTTTTCTATTTCTTTGGTGTACTTCATGGAAGGTGTGGCTTCATGGGATTTTGGTTTAATTTATGTTTATCATTTTTGGTCAGCTATTATTAATTTGGCATTTGTTTTCTGTGTGTGGCTGAGGTATTCTGTTAGGATGAATTTTCTATGTAGCATTCAGTTTTCCCAATAATGGAGGAGATATTGTGAGGGGAGACGGGTTTGTTGATCCTTTTTCTGCATTTTTGTGATTTAATGACAGTTGTACAGAATATTGTTTCTTTTTCTACTTTAATAAATGATTTCAATAGAAAATCATAACTATTCAAGGCTTGTTTGGATGGGATCAGACAGAGTTCATGGGGATGGGGACAAAATTTTTCCCCATGTCATTCTCTATCCAGTATCTCTCTGGCTCCAGCCACTGCCTCTGTCACATTGTTTTGCTACCTTGAGACAAATTAATCCACTCTGTCTCTCCTGGTTAGAGCATATTACCTTCTCACTCACCAGCCATTTCTCAAACAAAAAACTAAGGGGGGGGGGGGAATCTCATGATGCAGGCTGTTCAGCTCTCACCATTGCAGTATTCCAGCTCAATGAGCAGTGTGGTGTTATCCATGAAGTGGTTGTAATAAGCAATGATGTTATCATGCTGCAGCAGAGCCAGAATGACAATTTCATTCAGGGCATCACGGCGATCCTTCTCAGATAGCCGGGTGAGACACACTTCCTTCCACACCACCAGGGAGTCATCCTGCAAAATTCAGCAAAAAGGTGGCACTGAGTGCATACAAACAGAACTTACATCCTCATAGAGTGATCACAGAGAAAAGCATTATTGCTCACCTATAACAAATGTTTTCTATAAAAAGAGATTAAATTCTTACCTTGGTAGTATATTTTCCAGTAATTAAGATGGTATGCTGAAACATAGGGTTATCCATCTGTGCTCATAAGCATATTGCAGAAGATATCAATTGCAGTTTTTCCAACTCCTCCTCCTTCTCCGTGGTCTCTGTTGCCCCCTTCAGTTCATAGCAAAGCTGGCAACAGCCCTACAGAAGATGACAGGAAAAGAAGGGGTACAGGGAATTCCCCAATACCAGGTGTCTGATCTGCTCAAATGAAGTTAAAACAATCATTGAATCTAGATGGAGCGGAAGAAACAGAGAGACTTGGATACTTTGAGGGGTTGCACATTTCGCTCCACGTGGAAGCCTTTTTTGGAGCTCGTTAACACCTACAGCTCGTAGTCATTTGCTTAATGTGTAAGTCACTATTTTTTTGTCTGTTATACTGCTATCTGTTGATGAACAAATTCTGGTTGTTGGGTTTTGGGGGGGAGGGTTTATAGTTATTAATTTTATTTATTTATTTAGATTTTTATCCCGTCCTCCCAGTAGCTCAGAACGGCCTACAAGCAAACATTCACAGTGGACATTTGGACAATACAAAGACTATACAGTAGTTTAAATACAAGGACAATACAGCAATTTAAGTACAGGTTAAGAATGGACTATACAGCAATTTAAGTAGAAGTTTAGAATGGAGAAGAGAGGGTAGAGGGGAGGGGGGGTTTAATGGAGGTGAAGAGTAGTTGAAGAGTAGTTTACCACTTTCCGGAAGGTCATCAATGAGTTCTATAATCTGATTTGTGGGGGAAGTTGGTTCCAGGGTTGGGGGATAAAGTGGTTGTAGGAGCATTTGCGGGCGGTTTCTGACAGGACGGACTTTCCTGGGGGAATGCATAGGCGTTTCTCCATTTCCGAGCAGAAGGGGTGTTTGGGGGTGTACAGGGTTAGCTTGGATTTTGTGTAGGTAGGGTTGGTGGCGTAGGTTCTTTTATGTGCTATTACCAGGCCCTTGAATGCACAGCATTGGTTAATTGGAAGCCAGTGTTCAGCGCGGAGGGCTGGGGAGATGGGATTGTGGTAGTTGAGGTTGTGTAGGAAGCGGATTGCTGCATTTTGTACCCGCTGGAGGCGCTTGAGATCTTTTTTGGCTACTCCATTAAATAGGGAGTTGCAGTAATCCATCCTAGAGAGGACATAGGCGTAGAGGAGTTGGGCTAGGTCGGGTGTGGAGATGTAGTGTTTGATCCTTCTCAGTTGACGGAGGTAGTAGAAGGAGGTAGAGACTACTTGAGATATGTGGGTGGATAGGGACAGGTGGCCGTCTAATGTTACTCCTAGGCTGGGTACTTGATCTGCTGCAGTTAGTAAGGTGGAGTCCCATGATAGTGTTGGGCGTGTGTATTTGGTACTTTTTTCCCTGATCCATAAAAGTTCAGTCTTGGAGGCGTTCAGCTGTAGTTTGTTGTTTGTCATCCAGGTTTTCATGTCAATAATAATAATAACAGTTTATATACCGCAGGACCGTGAAGTTCTATGCGGTTTACAATGCTTAGAAATGTTACAAATTGAGTGAATAAACAAAGTTACAGATTGAATGAACAAAGTACAGATTTAGCGACAGGTGATTCTTGCGCTCGGTTGTTAAGGACTAAGATTGAATGGGTTGGTCTCCCAAGTATTTCAGGAATAGATGTGTTTTCAGATGTTTCCTGAATTCTCCATAGGTAGTAGGCACAAGCAATTGTTCAAGGTCTTTACCCCATAATGCTGCTTGATGTGCGAGAAGATGTTGATGATGAATTTTAAATTTACAACCTCTAACCGGTGGAGAAACGAAGTTCAGGTGTGAGCTTCGCTTGTGTCTGTTGGTTGAGAAAGAGAAAAGGTCTATTATGTATTTAGGGGCTAAGCCATAAAGTACCTTGAAGCAAAAACAACCAAACTTGAATTTCACACGTGCCTCCATTGGTAGCCAGTGTAAAAGTCGATAGGAAGGTGTCACATGATCAAACTTCTTCAATCCACAAAGTAGTCTAACCGCTGTATTTTGAACCAGTTGCAATCGCCGCATGTATTTCTAGGGGAGTGCCAAGTAGGCGATGTTACAATAATCGAGTTGACTCAGAATAAGGGATTGTACTAGAATTTGAAATGATGAGGCATCGAAGTAAGCTCTGATGGACCGAAGTTTCCAGAGGGTATAAAATATTTTTCTGATCAAGGAATCCACCTGGTTTTTCATGGTCAGGTTTTGGTCCAGTGTTACACCCAATATCTTCATAGTGGGTTGAATTGGATAGCTGAGGTTGTTGATGCACATTGGTGCTTTAGTGTCGATTGGGTATGGCGCTGCTATGAAAATTTAGTTTTCTCAGAGTTTAGTTTTAGTCTGAATTCGGTCATCCATTGCCCCATCCGATTTAATACTTCTGTTGCTTTGGGGGTGACTTCCGAGACAGAGTTGGTGAATGGGATGATTATCGTGAAGTCATCAGCGTAGCTAAATAGTTTTATCCCCAGCTGGGATAGTTGTGCACCCAGCGAGGACATGTAAACATTGAAGAGCAAAGGGGATAGCGGTGATCCTTGTGCACGCCAGATGGATTGCTCCATGTATCTGAGAGATCGTGATTAAAACGGACTTGGTATGTGGGTGATATAAGGAAACCTCGAAACCAGTTCAGTACTTCTCCTCTGATTCCGATTGCATCTAGGCATTGTAACAGTTTTCCATGGTCTACCAAGTCAAAGGCGGAACTCATGTCAAATTGCATGATTAGGGCGTTGAGGCCCTTACTGAACAAGTAGCGCAAATTGTCCAGAATGGCCGCAATTACCGTTTCAGTGCTAAATAGAGGCCTAAAACCAGATTGAGTTTCGTGCAGGAGGGAGAATTGGTCAAGGTATTCCATAAGTTGGGTGTGTACCAGTCCTTCCATGATTTTTACCATAAATGGAATAGATGCTACAGGTCTATAGTTGGTTATTGATGTTGCTGGTTCTTTACAATTTTTTGGGATTGGGGTTATTATAATATGACCATTGTTGGTGAGGAAATTTCCATTATATAGGTTATTGGTTAGATAATTCAATAGGGATAATTTAAAGCCTAATGGAGCTGCTTTTATAATCTCTGGGGAACATGAGTCCAAGACACAGTATGAATTAGAGTATTTGTTATATAATTTGATGTAGTTGTTCCAATCTGAGTTGTGGAAGGAACTCCAGATCATATCCGCTGGTATTTCATTTCTTGGTATATCAACTGATTGATGTTCATATGCAGGAATTGTCGAATAGTTGTTTCTTAGGTTTTTGATTTTTGAGTCTAAGTGTTGTGCTAGTTCGTTTGCTGAGGGTAGTTTGGCATTATGCATGGGTTGAGTGTGGCGTGTGGTGTCGAATAGGTTTGTAACTATGTTGAACAGTTCTTTTGTATTGGCTCCTTTTGAGCCAGTATTAGATGAGTTGATTTTGGACAAGTAAAATGTTTTACGTTTTTCTTTTATCTGTTGTTTGTAGAGTTTTATGTTGGATCTCTAGATGTTTCGGTCTTACGCTTTTCTAGTTTTTTTCCAGATTCTCTCTAATTGTCTTACTGATTGTTTCATTGTTAGGAATTAGACGTCAAACCATTTGTTGTATTTGTTTGAACAGCTTTTACTCTTTCGTATTGGGGCAATTTTATCTAAGATGGACGTGCTAGTTTTCATCCAGTGAGCATGGAAGTCAACTTCTTCTTCTTCTTCTACTATCTTCGCTTGTAGATCATATTGTGACCAATATTCCTCTGGATTGATATGGCCCCTTGTGAGGTGATCTCTTTTTGTCCGTGGGCGTGTCTTAGTTTTTAGCTGGGTCCAAATTAGATTGATATAATATGTGAAATGGTCGGACCAGATATCATGACACCAGGTACCATTTGAGAGAGAGATGGGAGGGTCTGTGTTTTCTTTTATGGATATCGCTACAATGTCTAGGTGATGGCCTTTTTCATGCGTTTGAGTGGGTGAAGGGAAATTGTAATTGAGTAGCGAAAGAAAGTTTTTAAAGTCTTTCGCTTCTGGATTGTCTATTTCATCTAGATATAAGTTTATGTCTCCTGCGATTAGGTTATGTGATGAAGTGATTGAGTTGTGCAGGACAAATTCGCAGAAGTCCTCCCTAGCTTTTGGCCAGCTTTTCGGCGGAACATAAAAAAGTATACAAGAAAGGGAGTCTTCTAGTTCCTTATTGCTAATTTTGCAAGCTAATATTTCTAATTGATCGGTCATTTTGGAGTCCAGAAGTTCAACTACAAATCCTTCTTTGGCGACAATTGCTAATCCTCCCCCCTTCTTCCTTCGCGATTTAGCATGTGTATTTTAAAATTATCTGGTATGAGATCATTTATTATTGGATCAGCTTCAGACAGAAGCAGTGTTGGAGGTTGGCGATTTGGGATGATCGGTTTTTTTCTAGTGGGAGGAGCAGCTGGATGTCATCGGCGTAGGAGTGGATTTTAGCGTTGTACTTCTGGGCTATATCAACAACAGGTCTGATGTAGAGGTTAAATAGGAGGGGGGATAGAAGGGCGCCTTGGGGAACACCGTATTTGATAGGCTTGGGGTT
Organism: Geotrypetes seraphini; assembly: GCF_902459505.1. Taxonomy (NCBI): domain Eukaryota; kingdom Metazoa; phylum Chordata; class Amphibia; order Gymnophiona; family Dermophiidae; genus Geotrypetes; species Geotrypetes seraphini. Next base: position 193,082,541 of record NC_047090.1, on the reverse strand, counting down.
AGATTTGTGTGTCCCTAGTAGGACTGTTTGGGTTCTTTGGTGAAGGAAGGAGGTAAACCACTGGAGGGCAGAGTCCTTGATTCCAAGGTGGTGGTGGTCGATAGTGTCAAAGGCAGCGCTGAGGTCAAGTAGGACTAGTAGGGCGTCGATGCCTTTGTCGAGTATCGACCAGCTGTCATCAATGATATTCAGGAGTACTGACTCTGTGCTATGGCCTGTTCGGAAGCCGGATTGAGCAGGGGACAGGGCAGCTTGTTCTTCAATGAAAGGGTGTAATCGGTGGAGCACTATTCGTTTTAGGAGTTTGGAGACAAATGTGAGGTTGGAGACTGGGCGGTAGTTGCCAGGTTCGTTAGGGTCGAGGGTGGGTTTTTTGAGAGTGGGTTTGATAATAGCCGACTTCCAGCTGAGAGGTACTGTCCCTGTGGAGAGGGAGGAGTTAATGATGGGGAGGATAGATTCCGCCATGGCGTCTTCTGTGGACAGTAGGAGGCTGGATGGGCAGGGGTCGGGGATGGTGCTGGAGGGCTTGAGTTCTCTCAGGGTGTCAACAACTTCAGTATGGGTGGCCATATGAAGTTGGGGAAGAGTGGTAGAGGATGGGGTACTTGGGTTAGACTAGGGGTGTGCTGGAGGGGGGTTGGTGTTGGTATCAAGATTATTGCGGATGGTTTGTACTTTGGACTGAAAGAAGTCTGAAAGAGTCTCACTATCAAGTTCTGTTGGGTTATTGTGGCTTTTTCCTTGGACATTGGTGAAGAGTTGGTTTGTGAGGGTGAACAGTTGTTTGGATCTAGCTGGGGCTATCTGTAGGATGTGAGAGTAGTAGGCTTTCTTTGCTTCTAGGATTGCAGTTTTGTAGGTGACAGATATGTTTTCCCAGTGGGCTTTGGTTTCTGAATTTGGGTGTTTGATCCAGTTTCTTTCTGCTTTCCTCAGTGATCTTTTTATGGATCGGAACTGGTGTACCAGGGAGCAGGTGTTTTGTTGGTGGTTATTCGTGTTGTTTTTGTCTGAGCGAGGCTGTCATGGAGGGATTGGATATTGGAGTGCCACGTGGAGGCTGCTAGGTCGATGGAGTGGGGATGTTGGGTGCAGGTTTTGTTTAGATTGTGAATGCCTGCGGCCATAACTGAAGGGTTGACTGAATTAGGGAGTTGGTGTCGGGTGGGTGGGATAGTCTTTTCATGGAGCTGGGGTAGTTTCAAGTGGGAGGTGGTGGGTCCAACCATGGGACAGGTGTAGTAGTGCAGATTGTTTGATGAGGCTCCGCAGTCGGGTCTCTAAGGGTGAAGATTAAGTCTAAGATGTTGCCTGCTGAGTGAGATGGGGTGGTTACAGCTTGGTGACATTCTAGGTCGGTGAGGGAAGAGAGGAAGCTGTCACTTTGTCCTGAGGTGTTAGGGTAGTCTGGGTAGTCTGGGAAGTTGAAGTCTCCCAGGATGGTCACGTGTTTATGGGAGATGGATAGTTTGGTGATGAAATCGAGGAGGGACTCCAGGGTTTCTGCTGGTGAGTTGGAGGCTCTGTAAAGTAGTATGAGAGTGATTTTGTGTTTGTGGCCTATGGTGAAAGTAAGAGCTTCTAGGGTGGGAATGTTGATAGAGCTTATCAGTTTTGGTGTGGTGGAGGTCTTGACGATGGTAGTCACTCCACCTCCTTTCCCAGAGGTGCGTGAGCAGGTTAGAGCCTGGTAGCCTGGAGAACACAATTCGCCTAGTGCAAACCCATCATTGTCTTGGAGCCAGGTTTCAGTGATCATGAGGGCGTTGCAAGTGTTGTTGCAGATGAGGACATGGAGGAGGAAGGTCTTGTTGTTAACTGATCTCACATTGATGAGTGCAAATTTGAAAGTATTGCTGGTGGGGAGGGTAGGATGGGGATGAGGTTGGCAGGGTTCCTGGTACGGTTGTTTTTGTGTTGGGAGGCGATATCACCGTGTCTGCCTTGGCCTGTAATGATGGGGATGGTGAAGTATAGTGTTGTAAGGAGGGTTGGGGATGTGGTGGGAAGTGGGGTGGGGAAGGGGGTGGCCTGGAAAGTTGGAAACATGATATGAGTGGAGGTGGTTTGTAAGGTCACATGTTAAGAGTGGAGTCTTAGGTTGCTTTTTGGTTCACGCTAGTAGCTATTCGGCCGGGCTGCTGATGAAGAGGCTTGTCTAGTAATGGGGTAGACTTGTGGAAGAGTCTTTGAAAAGATAGCGCCACAAGGTCACTTGGGGGCGGAGTTGGTCTCCCACGCCTGCCCTGCTGAAAGGAGCTGTTTTGGGATTTGTTCTGTTATTTGTTTTGGTTGGCTTGTGTATTTCAATCTGAAATGGTATTTCATATCTGTGAATGTTAGTATTGCACTGGTCACCTTAAAATAAAGTTTCCCCCCCCAAAAAAAACCCCCAATCACTGAAGAAACAACAATGTAGTTAACACATTAACAAGCCTCTGAGAGGAACAATGAATCCAAGAAATAAGAACATAAGAGTTGCCTCCACTGGGTCAGACCAGAGGTCCATCGCGCCCAGCATTCCGCACCCATGGCGGCCCATCAGGTCCACGACCTGTTCATTGGTCCCCGCCTTTTCCTATAACCTATCTCTAATTTTATCAGTACCCCTCAATACCCCTGTCCTTCAGGAATTTATCTAAACCTTCCTTGAACCCACGTAGTGTGCTCTGCCCTATCACAACCTCCGGGTTAAGTAAGAAACAGCCTGAACATTTATGGAGCTCAACCATTCCTCGCTTGTACAGTCTCTTCCTAATCCAATAGTCCAACTGACAGTGAAATCTCAGATATGCTGTTGATTATTAAGCTTGAATCAGAGAGCAGGCACCTCAGATAAACTGCTTGGTGGGGGGGGAGGATTCAGCATTTCACCCATATCTACTGGAAAATATATTATCAAGATATAAGAACCTAATCTGTCTTTCTAGTGCAATAGAAATGGTATGCTGAACCATAGGGACAAACCTAAGCAGTCCCCAAACTCTACGATGGGATAGATGAGCCTGCTCACAGTACTGAGGATCCAAAAGCTGCATCCTCCTGTGCTGCTATTTCCACCCTGTAGAATTTGGTGAAGGAATGAAGAAAGAACTAGGCTGCTGATCTATAAAACTCCTTGGGTTGAATTGCCCAAGCTTTGACCTGAGAGGCCACTCCTCCTGTTGAATGTGCCTTCAATGAGACAGGTGGTTGTTTGCCACAACCAATGTATATATACAATAACACTATTTTAATCCCGCAAAACCTTCCAGTTCTATGCAGATAACAAAATAAGAAAAACTACCTAAAAATAGTGAATTACAAAATCGTAATCAACCAGCCATCATTACTTCTCAATACGTTTTTGAAACAAATAGGTCTTCAGGAACATTCTGAAATGAAAACATGAAACAGAGGTAAGTATTAATGGGCAAAACTCAAGATTCCCAGCTAGTGGCCTGATAAGAAAGTAATCACCCATGATGTGTCTTCTAAACACAATCTTTGGGTAAGGGAAATGTAAAAAAGACCAAATTATGTTGTGAACGTATAGGAGTAAAAAATAAATAAAAATGATCCATTAGATAATTTGGTAGCAAACTGTACACTTTGTAGCAAAAACAATCAAATTTAAACCCGCTCTGCAAATCCATCTAGAAATGGTGGCCTTGGAAGTGGGTCTGCCTCATCTTCCCTGATTGGTTAACACAAAAAGATGATGTGAGACATGAAACTCGTTGGTCACCTCCAGGTAACACAGGAGAACTCTCTGAAAGTCCAAAACCTTTAAGGCCTTGTCTTTCTTCTTGGACCCTTTGGGATGAAATACTGGCAGTCTAAACTCCTGGTTGACATGAAATGCTGAGATGACTTTCGGTAAGAAGGAGGGAACCATATGCATGGTCACTCCTGCTTCTGTAATCCTTAGGAATGGCACTCTGCAAGACAGAGCCTGCAATTCGGACACTCTCCCAGCAGATGTAATTGCGAGACAACTGCTTTGACCGATAGATTTATGAGGGAGGTTTCCTGTAAGGGCTCATATGGAGCTGTTGAGTCTTAAGATTCCATGATTGGAAACGGATCTCGAATCAGCAGCCTTAGTCTCAGGGCACTTTTCAAGACCCCAACTATGTCTGGATGGGATGCTAGCAAAGCTCTCTTCTCTCGACTCCAGAAGCACAAGCACCCTACTACTTGAACTTTAAGAGACGCCACTGCCAATCCCTTATCGAGGCCCTCTTAAAGGAACGATTGGTGCATTGCCTGGCTCTAACCTTTCTCTACTGCACCAGCACTGAAACGTCTTCCATGCCTTAGAATATGCTGATACAGTCATTGGCTGTAAGAAGCGTAGCGATGACAGCTTCTGAATATCCTTTCTGGACTAGTGCTGCGCGCTCAAGAGCCATATCATAAGACCAAAGTGTCCCAGATCTTCTAGAGCAGTGTATCTCAAACCGTGTGCTGTGGACAATCAGTGTGTCTCCTGAGATTTCAGGTGTGCCACGGCATATGGGGGAGGAGAAGAGGCGCTAGCGTCAGTTGACTGCCTAAAGGACATGCCTCTCATGGCAAGAGGCACATCCTGTAGACAATCAGCTGGCACCAGCACCTCTCCTCTCTGGCCCTCTTCCCTGCTGCCACCCCTTCCGGCATCTCAGGGCCCATCTGGAGGGCCTTTGCGCATGCATGGATATCGATGTGATGATGTCACGCATGCACGCGACATCAATCACGATGATGTCCGTGCACTTCCGGATGCCTTGAGCTGCGGCCACTAGGTTTACTGTGCCGTAACTTGAGAAAGTTTGCAGGACACTGTTCTAGAGCAATCGGGCCCTACAAGAGCAAGTTTGGGTACACCTGGAGTCTGATACTTTGCTCCTTCTTTAGGCAGAAAAGTTTCACGTACCAGGGGTGTCTGGGCCAATCTGGTGCTACTAGAACTACCATTCCCAGATGATTTGCTATTTGGTGGATCACCCAGTCAATCCTTGGCCAGGGAGGGAACAAGTACAGTAGCCTGGTCTCTGGCCATGGTTGAACCACGGCATCTAGCCCTGCACTTCTGGGTTTGCATCTTTTTGCTTAAGAACCGAGTCACTTTTTTGTTCTTTGCATTTGCCAAGAGGTCGAAAATCAGTCGACCCCACCATCTCACAATGGCCTGGAATGCTTTCAGGGACAACGACTACTCTCCCAGGTCTAATATCTGTCTGCTGAGATAATCCACTTGAATATTGTCCAACCTGGCCACATACACTGCAGAGATCACCTGCAAGTGTGTTTCTGTCCAACAGAGCAATGCTTTTGCCTCCTGCCAGAGCAGAGTACTCCTGATGCTTCTCTGCCTGCTGACATAGGCCACTGAAGTGGCATTATCGGAGAAGACTCTGATTGCTTTCTCTCCAGCAAAGACTGCAGTCGTTATAGCCACAGACAAATGGCTCGCAGTTCCAGCCTGTTGATAGACCATTTCCACTAAGACAGCATCCATTGTCCTTGAACGTGTGATCATTGCAATGAGCCCCCCAGCCAAACAGGCTGGTATCCGTCATTAGCATGATCAAGGAAACAATCAAGAGGGAATTCAAGGGAATCTTGCTCTTCTCTAGCGACTGACAGAGCCATCAGCTCATGCTGCTGCTGTCCAAGGGAGTGGAACTTGCAGGGAGTCTCTCGGAAGTGACCAGCAAAAAATGTGTCCTATAGGGGATGCATATGTACCTTCTCCCAGGGCGTTACCCTGCCATCAACCCAAGGACCTGAAGGTAATGCCATGCAGTAGGCACTGGCTTGGTCAACAGGTCTGTAATTTGACCACAAAGCTTCTGTTTGCATGTTTCTGGAAGAAAGACTCTGCCTTCTGCAATGTTGAAAAAGACCTCCAAATATTTCAGGAACTGTGCTAGAATTAGGTGGCTCTTTTGAAAGTTCACAATCCAGCCCAGACTCTGCAACGTCTCCACAACTGCCGGCACTGCTTTTTTTCCTTCCGTTTGAGATGGTGCTCTGATGAGCCAAACGTTCAAGTACAGATGCATATGCCAACCTGCTCTGTGAAGAAGAACAGCCACTACCACCATAATTTTTGTGAAAGTTTGGGACACCATTGCCAACCCAAATGGTAGCACTGAGAACTGGTAGTGATTCTCCAATTCATGGAATCTCGGGAACTTTCTATGTTCCAGGAAAATTGGCATGTAAAGGTAAGCTTGCGCCAATTCCAGGCCAGAAATTTTTGAGGCTCTACCACTGCAATGAAGGACTGAACAGTCTCCATTCAGAACCAAAGAACTCTCAGGGACGTGTTGACGTGTTTGAGATCCAGGATGGGTCTCCACTCCTCTGAGCCTTTCTTGGGCACGACAAAGTATATTGAGCATCTGTCAGAGCTCAAATTTTCTGAAGGAACTGGTTCTATGGTTTAAATATCTAGCAACCTTCATAATGTTGCCCGGACTTATTCCATCTTCCTCTAGCTGGCCTGCAGGCGAATCCATGAACCAGTTGCAGAGAGGACGTGCAAACTCTATCTTGTAACCCTCTCTGATAATCTCCAGGACCCAGCGATCGGTCGTTATTTGTTCACAGGCCTCCACATAGTCTGAGAGCTGACCTCCAATCTTCAGAGGAGCGGCCTGAGGTCTGGTATCATTGTGGCTTTTTGGCTGGCACTGCAGAGCGGGAACCGGAACTTTGGTCCTCTGGTTCCTGAAAAATTTCTGTCAAATTTCTGTTTGAGATACGATTTTTAATGTGATATGGATATATATGCATTTAACACAAAAACAAAACTTCAGGTACTTACAGAAAATAAAGAAAAACAATTTAATGAGACTTTTGACACTATTTCTGCACGGAGTTATTTCATGTTCAGTGAGTAGCTGGAAATGTTCAATTTTGAACAGGATTTCAAGCTTACATTAGTAAGCATCAGCATGTACCATTCTCTCCCTCCCCTCAACCCCTATGTCTTTTCTCCCTCTCTCTCTATACAACATATCTCCTTCCCCTCCACCCTTATGTCCATTTCTCCCTCTCTCTCCATGCACCGTCTCTCCTTCCCCTCCACGGCAGTCAGGGAGGCCAAACTTTGAGTGGAAGAGACTAAACTAAACTAAACCTTGGGTTTATATACCGCACCATCTCCACGAATGCGGAGCTCGGCACGGTTTACAGGAAGAAGGATGAGAGAGGAACTACAGTGGAGAGATTAAAGAGTTAGGTGTAAAGGGGGAAGGTGAGAGGCCTAAGAGGGGGGAAAGAACATGAAGAAAGGGGACAAATCCTTCTTCAGGTATATTAGTGATAGGAAAAAGAACACAGACGGGATAGTACGCCTTAGAAAACCAGATGGGAACTGCGCAGAATCAGATTCCAATAAAGCAGAACTACTGAATGAATACTTCTGCTCGGTCTTCACCTGCGAGGCACCGGGGCACGGTCCGCAGTTGCAGGCAAGGCCCAGTGTAGAAGACCCGTTTCAGAATTTCGAGTTCACACCTGGCGTCATCTACTACGAACTGGCAAGACTCAAGGTGAACAAAGCCATGGGACCGGACAATCTACACCCCAGGGTGCTCAGTGAGCTGCATGATATCCTGGCAGAACCGCTATAAGGACTCTTCAATATCTCCCTAAGTTCGGGGAGAGTCCCCATAGACTGGAAAACAGCTAACGTCGTACCACTGCACAAAAAGGGTTGCAGGGCAGAGGCTGCAAACTACAGACCGGTGAGTCTCACATCAATAGTATGCAAACTCATGGAAACACTAAAAAACGTAAATTAGACGCAATCTTGGATGAGGAGAATCTACGGGATCCCAGTCAACACGGATTCACCAAGGGTAGGTCCTGCCAATCCAATCTCATCAGCTTCTTTGACTGGGTAACAAAACAGTTAGACTTGGGAGTATCTAGGTCTAAGCTTACCTAGACTTCAGCAAAGCTTTTGATAGTGTCCCACATCGCAGGCTGTTGAGCAAGATGAAATCAATGGGGCTGGGAGAAACACTAACTACATGGGTCAATGACTAGCTGAGTGGCAGACTTCAGAGGGTGGTAGTTAACGGTACCCTCTCTAAAACATCGGAGGTGACCAGTGGAGTACTGCAGGGCTCAAGTCTTGGGCCCGCTCCTTTTCAACATATTCATAGGTGATCTAACTCAGGGGCTTCAAGGTAAGGTAACGTTATTCGCCGACGACGCCAAACTATGCAATATAGTGAGAGATGGCAATTCACCCGATAGTATGACACAGGACCTACATTTGTTGGAGCTTTGGTCCTCGACCTGGCAGCTGGGCTTCAATGCTAAGAAATGCAAGATCATGCACCTCGGCAACAGAAATCCGTGCAGAACTTACACCTTGAATGGTGAGACCTTAGCTAGAACTTCAACAGAACGAGACTTGGGAGTGATCAACAGCGCAGACATGAAAACTGCTGATCATGTGGAGAAGACTTCATCTAAGGCAAGACAGTTGTTAGGTTGCATCCGCAGGAGTTTCGTCAGCCGGAAGCCTGAAGTCATAATGCCATTATACAGAACCATGGTGAGGCCTCATTTGGAATACTGTGTGCAATTCTGGAGGCCACACTACCGAAAAGATGTGCTGAGAGTAGAGTCGGTGCAACGGATGGCCACCAAGATGGTCTCGGGGCTCAAGGATCTATCGTACGAGGAAAGGCTGAAAAATTTGCGGCTGTACTCACTTGAGGAACGTAGGGAGAGAGGAGACATGATCGAGATGTTTAAGTATATTACCGGCCGTATCGAGATGGAAGAAGAGATTCTCTTTCTCAAAGGACCCTCAGCCACAAGAGGGCATCCGCTCAAACTCAGGGGCGGGAAATTTCATGGCGACACCAGGAAATATTTCTTCACCGAGAGAGTGGTTGATCTTTGGAACGAGCTCCCGGTGCAGGTGATCGAAGCAAACAGCGTGCAAGAATTTAAGAGCAATTGGGATGCCCATGTGTGATCCCTTAGAGGGTTAAGCCAAGGGAACCTGTCACCAGGAGTGGGATCCCTAGGATAGTAGACTTGGGGGTGGGTGAGTAGAGTGGGCAGACCTGATGGGCTATGGCCCTTATCTGCCGTCATCTTCTATGTTTCTATTTCTCCCTTTCATCCCTCTAGCAACATATTTCCTTCCCCTCCTCAAACCCATTCACAAATATTATGCTCTTTCTTGCTTCAAGGGGTCAGTGGCGATTCCTACAGCTGTCTGCCATTAACCCAGAAGCCTCTCCTCTGTCACGTCCCACTCGGGCAGAAATAGAAAGTTCTGACAAGGGCAGAATGCGGCAGATGAGAGACTCCCAGGTTAGCCACAGACAGCTGTAGGAATCACTGCTGCTAACCCACTGAAGCAAGAGAAGTGTGGGAGATACAGCGACCGTGGGAGCTCAACACAGGAAGTAAAATAATTGACAGTGGCAATGGCGGCTCCACAAATGCATTGAATGTGTCCATCATTCTGAGAAGAGCAGCAGCCACATGGTCAAAGAGCTGCATGTGGCTCACAAGCCAGATTGCCGAACCCTGATCTAGGCCCTTCCCAAACAGCATCTGTCGCCTGAAAGGGAGCTTGCTTAACATTGCTTTAGAGGTTGAATCACCTGCCAATTTTCTGATCCAAGTTTCAAGTTTATTAGTTTTTAATATACCGACCATCAATTGGTATCTAGCTGGTTTACAATAAAATGATAAAATAAGAATAGGAGAAATGCTTATAAAAAGTAGTATTTATGAGAAAGCGGGGATGTGTACATAAAGGATTTTAGACAATAACAAACATGATAGTGAGGTTAGAAGAAAGGGGAGGGGAGTTAGAATACATTATTAGTGATGAAAAAAGAAAAAAAAAAAGGGGGGGTTAAAAGGAAAAGGAGTGAGAGACGGGGAAAACATTAGGGATGGGGGGTCGCTTCTTAAAAGTGGTTGGCTAACTTGATGATGAGGGGTTCAAGGGCTATGGAAAGCATCTTGAAATAAGAATGTTTTTAGAAGAGTCTTGAATTTATCAATGATTTTTTTCATGACGAAGTTGGGGAAGCAGAGCATTCCATAGAGTGGGAGCGACCACGGAGAAATTAGATTTCCCGGTATAGAAGAATTCCTTAATTGAGGGAATAGATAGTAGATTCTGATCAGCGGATCTGAGAGTCCGAGAAGGGCAAAAAGGGATAAGAAGTTTGTCGAGGAAAGGTGGTTGATAGGAAGATTTGATTTTTAAGACCAACATTTGTGTTTTGTAGGCGATACAGTGTGCAATAGGTAGCCAGTGGGCTTCTTTCAGGAGAGGAGTACCATGATCATAATTTCCCTAACTTATAAATAAGTTTTATTGCCGTGTTTTGAATAAGCTGTAGACGTTGTAGTTCTTTTTCAGGGATTCCATTATAAAGTGAATTGCAATAGTCAAGATGGGAGATAACTAAAGAATGGACTAGGGTTGTGATTGCTTCGGTTTCAAGAATAGAGGTTAGGGATCATATAAGCCGCAGTTTGTAAAAACAAGTTTTTACCACTGAACTGATTTGGTCATGAAAAATTAAATCTTTATCTATGATTACCTCAAGTAATTTTATTTTTGTTTCCATTTTTATAGGGTGAGATTTAATGAAAATCTTTCCTGTTATTGTTTCATTGTTTTTAGTTGGAAAAAATAGGCCACATGATTTATTGATTTTTAAGGAGAGTTTATTTGCGTGGAGCCAATCACTTATTTTATCTAGTTTAGAATTAATTTCTTGTATTTCAAAGTGGTTTGAAGTATCAACGGGGTGAAGTAATTGAATGTCATCTGCGTAAGCGAAAATAGTGAAGCCGATTGACTGAGCTAGAGTGAGGAGAGGGGACATGAAGATTTTGAATAGCAGGAGAGATAGAATAGAGCCCTGTGGGACGCCATATGTTTGAACTATAGATGATGAGGTTTCCTCATTTGAGTGAACTTTGAAACTGCGTTCGGTGAAATATGAGGTAAACCATGAAAGAGCTGGACCTGTGATGCCGCAGTCTCTAAGACGGTTGATGAGAAGCATATAGCGGATGGAGATCAAATGCACACTTTCCCCATGACTTTGATTATATCATAGAGTGTATCTGCTATATAGTCTACCCAAGCTAACACAAGCTGTGGCAGGGCTCAGTCTCCGCCAGGTTCTGTTTTCATAGCTTGGAATGACAGATGCACGCCGAGAAAGAGACCAAGGCTGCAACCTTAATTCCCTAAGGCTAAGCCTTAAACTACCTCCTGAGGACCATATCCATTTTGCGGTCCTGAGGATCCTTTAAAACTACGCCTCCTTCACTTGGCAGGGAAGTGCGTTTGGTCACCTGGGTTATCAGGGAGATCCACCTTTGGCATAGCAAACATTTGTTGGAATTCCTGATCCATGGGATACATCTTAGTCATGGTTTTAGCCACCTACGGGGAGCCTTTAGGGGTCTCTTAGGGCTCTGTGACTAGGATTATCATGTCCTGGTGCCACAGAAAAGAAGGTGTGTTGAGCCTGAACCCCTCTCAGAAGAGAACACTAGGAGGATGGGGTTTGCAGAGCATTCATCTTTAGTTCTCATAAGGACTCAGTAATGATCTCCAGCAATGCCGAAGACTTAAAGAGTTGTCAAACAAAAGGGATCCTCTCCCTGGTCTATGGCTGATATTTTCTCCTGGTCCTCCATATGAGAGAATGCAGTAAACGCCTTTTCTTTGACAGCGAAGCTTCTACACCTTTACGGTTTACAGGACCGCAGTCCTAGGGCTTCAGAAGGTGTTTCTTTGCCCCTGACAGGACCCTCTGCCTTTCTCCAGCTCTCAAAGACTACAGAGGGGCTAAGCACAAGCTTCCACCCCTCCATCCCATGCTTGTGCATGTGGCATGTGGCACAAAGGCACTCTTCAGCCACCCATCCAGCACATATAGTGTGTGGCGTAGTGGTTAAAGCTACAGCCTCAGCACCCTGAGGTTGTGGGTTCAAACCAACGCTGCTCCTTGGGACCCTGGGCAAGTCACTTAATCTCCCCATTGCCCCAGGTATATTAGATAGATTGTGAGCTCTATGGGACAGACAGGGGAAAATGCTTGAGTACCTGAACAAATTCATGTAAACCGTTCTAAGCGAATGGTATAGAAAATTGAATAAATAAATAAGGCAAGAAATAGGGGTATTAGGGTCTGAGGACTCCATCCCTTCCAGTTTTGAGGTAAAATGAGGTGTTTTGGAGAACTTAGGGGAGAGAAAAAATTGGGAAACCCAAAATGGCTGCAGCGGCAGCATTTTAGAACAACAAAAAAAAAAAAACTGCTTCCAAACGCTTCAGGGTTGACCCAAAAATTTTTAAAAAATAGGATTTTTGAGGAGGGGGGATCAAAACCTACTTTTCAAGATACCCCCACCATCGATTTTCCCCATAGGCTGTCACAGTCTGTATTCATAGACCATGTGGTGGGGGAAATGGTGCTACAGCCTGCTTCAGCTTCCTTAAAATGTAGCTAGATCTGAAGGGGTTCTCTGCCTGAAGCTGCTGGTAAGCTCCCATGCCAGGATCTTTGGGCTGCCAGTCAGACTCCCCACACACACAGACTGCAATGCATGATGTGAAAAATTGGGGGGAAGCAAAGTTGCAGCCGGCACCATGAGCACCCCAAAGGATTGCTACTGATGCCTAACAGTTTGTACTCAAGCTCTTGACCAAGTCAAGGGCGCAAACAAGTGCTGAGGGCCTGGAACCCTGAGCTCCACAAATCTTCAGCAGGCTGGCTGTACACCTGCCAGCTGCAGACTTAAAAGTCTGCTCTTCTCTGAGCAGGCAAAGCAGTCCCTTTGAACCAGGATCTCTAATACCGCACTAATAAGAAACCAAAAAATACACTGCAAAACAGAACAAATCAGAAAGACCTTCATGCTTACTTGCAGAAAGAATTGAAGGGAGCAGCAGAGACCATGAAGGAGGAGGAGTTGAAATTCTGTGATTGACATCTTCTGCATTATGCTTTCGAACACAGATGGATTAACCTATGGAGCAGCATACCACCCCTATTGCACTGGAAACAGCATTAATGATCTCCCCCTTTAATAAAACCACGCAAGAGATTTTAGCGCCGGCTGGCACGCTGAATGCTCTGCGCTGCTCCGACGGTCATAGAGTTCCTATGAGCGACGGAGCAGTGTGCCAGCCGGCACTAAAACCCTCTTGCGCGGTTTTGTAAAAGAGGGGGATGGATGTGATGTAATCCAACAACACCAAAGTGCAACTGGCTCAAAGTTTTCAGCATGTGTGGCTCTAACCAGTTCAAGAATGATATGCAACTCTCACAGAGGTAGGAAAGACTTGCTGTCAATGGAAAACAAAGAACAATACAACAATGCCTTTCTGTCCAAAAACAGAGGCAAGTCAGGCACATAATGTGAAAGTGAGCAATATACAGAAGCTGAGGAAGATAAGGCAGAATTACTTAACAAATATTTTTGTTCTTTGTTCACAGTTGAAGGGCTGCAGCCCTAACCACTAGGCCACTCCTCCGTTCCATACATAACATACAAACACTCCTGCTTTCCTGGGGTCTCCATTTTTATTTGATCATTCAGCATGTTCATCTAATTCCCCTTCTGGTCTTAAAATACAGTTTTCCCTCAAAATCTTTAGCCTTGCAAATGCCTCTAAAGTCCCTATTCCAGAGTCCTCCTTCGGCTGTCCCAATCACCACTATGCTCCACCAGCAAAGGTTCCCCCATTAGACCCATGGTACTCCATATTTCAGATTTCTCATGGTGACTTTTAGTTTTTTAATCTTTTACCTACCCCCGTTCCCTTATGTTTTTTCCAGTATTTGTTTTTCTATATATAATAGATGTAATCTTTGCCCTTCTTTCCCTCCCACTTCAAGTTTGTCTTGTCTTAAATTTGATGTTACTGAGTTTTAATTTGTATCTCTATATTTTATGCTTTTTTACTTATGTACATCGCTTTGTAAACAGATTCAGCGATAAATCAAATATTAATAAACCTTGAACCTTGACTTAATGAAGTAATAAGATTCCTCAGAACATTTCTTGGCAGATCTCTCACAAAAGGAGGAGGAAAGAAAGGATCGTATATAAGAATGTTTATGTGTGTGTCATATATATATATATATACAGAATTAAATAAGTGAAGACCTTAGTGAAGTGTTCAATTACCAGAATCTTCAGATTAACGTGAAATATAGAGCACTCACAATTATATATAATGTATAAATCTATATTAAAACAGAAGAAAAAGACCTCAATATACCCCAAAGATTCAATCAATTAGTTGAAATTATTTAGGGTTAAGGTATCATCATATACATACAGCCATGTGAAAAAATTAGGACACCCCATGAAATATTCAGGTTTTTCTTAAGAAATGTTCACATATCGACGTCCAATCTTTTTTTTATTTATCTCTGAAAAAGAAAGTGATGTAATTTCAGGTAAACAACAAAACTTTTCCTTGATTTACTCATGAAACAAAAGATAACCACACAAATGTGTATTTTAACTGAGGAATAAATTAGGACACCCTACACCCTAATAGCTAGTGTAACCTCCTTTGGCTGAAATAACTGCAGTGAGACGCTTCTTGTAGCCATCTAATAGTCTCTGACATCGGTCTGAGGAAAGTTTGGCCCACTCCTCAATGCAGAATTCTTTCAGCTGTGAGATGTTTGAGGGGTTTCTTGCATATACAACCCATTTCAAATCACCCCACAGCATCTCAATGGGATTAAGATCAGGGCTCTGGCTCAGCCACTCCAGGACTCTCCATTTCATAGTTTTCAGCCAGTCCTTGGTGGATTTACTGGTATGTTTTGGGTCACTGTCGTGTTGCAGGGTTCAGTTCAGCTTCAGCTTTTCTTACAGATGGTTTCACATGTTCCTCAAGCATCCTCTGATACATGGTAGAATTCATGGTGGATTCTATGATGGTGAGCTGGCCAGGTCCTGCTGCAGCAAAGCATCCACAAAGCATGACACTTCCACTTCCATGCTTCACAGCTGGTATGAGGTTCTTTTCCTGGAATGCTGTATTTGGTATACAGCGAAAACAAGAAGAGCCAAATTTCCACAGGAAAAGAACAGATCCAAACAAAGAGACTGTTCTTGGACCTTTGGTTATAATTTATTCAAAGTATTCTTGATAAAAATAATAAAAACTCTGTCCACATTTATCATAAGAGGACCCAACACGGGCCTTATTTCGGCTAAACACGTCTTCCTCAGGGATCCTAGGGTATGAATTTCAAAAGATGTGTATTAGTCTGAGTGTATATGAATGCTGTAAATAAATGGTGTCCAATAAGGAAAAATTATGTTCTTACCTGTTAATTTTCTTTCCTTTAGACGCAACAGATGAATCCAGAGAACAATGGGATAGCACACATCTACCAGCAGGCGGAGATAGAGAAACTGATTGACAGGTGGTCTTATTGGCTGGCACGCCTCCTGCATCTCCAGTATTGCTCCTTGCCCAAGCATTCTTAACCATCCATATGCTCAGCATTTAAAAAACTTTTTTCCCATAACAAATTTCAAAAGGTAACAATCCAGAATACAACTATCAAGAACAACAGACTGCGAAAGTTGAAAAAGAAAAAACCGACAGTCAATATCCAGAAAGGGTGGGGCTCTGGATTCATCTGCTGTGTCTAAAGGAAAGAAAATTAACAGGTAAGAACATAATTTTTCCTTCCTTAGCAACAGCAGCAGATGAATCCAGAGACCAATGGGATGTAGCAACGCAATCCTCAATCTGGGTGTGAAGAAAACGCAGCCTCCGCAACAACCGAAGCACCAAACGCAGCCTCCGCATCCAACCACCACCACATCCAACCGGTAAGGCTGAGATAAAGTATTCTTGGAAGACCAATTAGCCACATGACAAAACTCCTCCAAGGAAAAAACCTCTGGACCGAGGCCAAGCAGCCGCCATTACTCCGGATGAATGGTCAGGAAGTGATTCCGCCAACCGCTTCCCTGCCATCAAGTAAGCGCAAAGAATGGCTTCTAGGGCCCATCGATCAATGGAGACTATGGATGCTGCCATACATTTGTCGCATCCCTCGAAGAATACGAGGTGAAGAAAAGCTCACCTCCCCAGTCCTCCTCCCAGGAAGAAAAAAGGAAAGTGAGAGCGGCAGAAAAGAAAGGATGACACCACCGAGAAAGAAATAGTGGTACAGTCCGAACCGACACCCCAGAATTTGTAAGGCAGAAAAAAGAACCCCCGCCTTACCCAGCCTGGAGATCTCACCTTAATACAAAGAGCTGGAACGCTTAAGCAAATAGGACCCAATGTCCAGGATGTAGAAGAATTAACTACTACTACCCCCTCCTATCTAAACAACCGCTTAAACCAAATCTCCACCTCAAGACACAGAAGAACCTCGAACCCTTTCGCCTTCCCCCCACTCAAAGGCACACAACGCAAGAAAATGTTTGACAACCTTCTGGCAACACAAGCAGCAAAAATCAACCATTCCATCTCCAATCTTATGACAATATCAGACAACTTCAAAACATTCAGAAAAGAAATCAAAACCCTGCTTTTCAAAAAATTCATCCAAATATCTTAACCCCTCCTCTTTTACCTCCAGAAGATTCACCTACCTTCAGATAACCTTCCCCCAAATTACCCACCTTAACACCGTCCAATTAAACAAATACCATAAATAGATTGTAACCTACCCTCTCTAACTGCATTCCATATGTATTTTTCATACAGTTCTTCACTGTCAGTTTAATTTCCATCCTATAAATTCACATAGAATTTTTCTTTTTTCAACCATCTTTATTTTCTCTTCTTTATTAATTTCCAGGTACTTTAGTTAGATTGTGAGCCTTCGGGACAGTAAGGGAATTTTTTAAGTACCTTCTTACTTCTCATTTATAATCTTAATGTATATTTTCTTCAAACCGCTTAGAACCTAACGGATGTAGCGGTATATAAGAAATAAATTACATTACATTAATATTTCTAAAGCGCTGAAAGGCGAAAACAGTGCAGTACATTGCAACATACAACAGACGGTCCATGCCCAGAATTTGCGGTGAGCAAGTCTATCTAAACCCATTTCCTATCCTGTAAAATGATGCGCTGACAGAAGAGGAAGACTAGATTCCACCCATTGAATTAGAACCATTACTTTACTCGCTAAATGAGAACATCACATACTTTCCGGGCTGTAGGGGAATACCACAGTGATAACACTGTCCCAAAAGACCAACATCGTCATTCCGGAAGAATGGTCTGAAACTCCTGAAACGGTAGTCTGACCGTGCTTCAGTCCAGAAGAAGGAACGAGTACCGACTCCTCGCCCGAAGAATTGAAGGCACTGAGCCCCCCAACCTGATAGCCTGGGATGTATGGCGATTTGGAGCCAGTCTAGCAAAGACCGAGGCATGCCTTTGACAAGATTAATCCCGCTGAGCCACCAAATAATATTGAGCGATACTTGAGGAGCCTACTAGAAACCACAATTGGAGCCTTGAGATACAGGGAACCACCAGAACAAAAGCGACCGCTTCAGCGCTCTCATGGGAAAGTGAGCCGAAGTTCCCAGTGGATACACCCCCACAGATCCTAGAACCTGTACAGAATCCCATACTCTTGTTCTTGGTGACAGAAGAAGGCAAACCTGAGACTGGAATCTGTCGCCCCAGACTCTGGGAAGAAACACATTCCTCTCTGATATTCCAATAATTAGTACAGGAGAAAAGAGCTCATTGGAAATTTGAAGATTCACCTCCAAAGAATTGAAGAAAACAAGTTCAAATAAAATAAATCACCCGTTAGTGTCTGACGAAGTGACCTAGGTGCAAGACATCCGAATCAAGCAGTCGTCTAAGAAAGAAAGTACCTGAATCTCCTGGTTGCGTCAGAACGCCACGACTGCCCACATTGTCTAAAATGTTCATGGAGCCAGGGCTCGTTCAAATGGCATCAGCCGAACTGATAGGGCTGCTAAGGATGTCACAGCGAATACCCCGGTGATGTGACGGCCATATGGGGATATGCAAGTAGACCCCTGTGAGACCAAGCTCTGTAAAGAACTCTCACTGTAGCCCCGCTGTAATAATCAATCTCACAATTTACTTTCAGAAATATCTATCCTTGAGAAACTAATCAACCCATAGGAGATTCAGCCACTGACCGACCGAAACCCCCTTTATGGACACTACGAAGAAAACTGAATAACTTCCTTTACTACTTTGTTCTGGAGGAACAGGAACAACCGTCCCGTGTTCCAGGAAGCCTTGAAGGGGATCTTGCACCCATATCACCTTAGGCTGCTCAATATACAGCGAGCCTTAGAAAGAATCAAGAAAGGTAGAAGAGGATTCAAAGTTGATTAGACATTCTCTCTTCCCCCCCCCTTCCACAAGAAATCTAATATGTCGACAGACCCCACGCGAATGACACATGGGAGGTCGGGGAACGAGCTGGACGAGAGGTGCAAGTTCTGTATAAAAGAAAGAACTGACCTGAGAAAACTCCAGATTTGCGGTGCAAGAAAGAAGAGGAGAAGAAAACGGCCAACCAGGACCATACAGATCTGAAAACAGGGTCGTGACGGCTAGGAGTAAAAACAACTCCACAAAAGTTGCTCCCCAATACCAATGGCTCTTAAAGTAAAGACACCCTAAGGGAAAAGTAGAAACTGAATACAGTGCCCCAAGATAAAGTATATGTACCTGGATGTCTGAAAGATAAGACACCTATTCCAAAAGAGAAACTTCAGGGAGGATTCAAACTGACATACAGCCCTGGCTCCTCCCACTGAGAGCCACCTAGTTCCTGGTTGCAAGATGAAATGAACCCCCCGAATAACTATGCAAACAGGGAAAAAAAGGGGGGCTGCGAATCATACATCAGGAGAAGACGGTAGCCTCATAAGTCTGTATAGTATCCTGTAAAACTCAGGACCGTGCATCACTCCTGAAACAAATAAAACCTAGTCCTGCCCGTTGGAAAAGGCAAGGCGCCACCCGGCTACCCCACTCCCTCCGTAGAGTACAGCCCAACAGGAAACCTAGCACTCTAGGACGATAAATTATTTCTATAGCGCTAGCAGACACCAGCAGCGTGGCCCCAAGGCGCAAAGAAGAGGAAAACAGACAAACTGTAAAAACCTCACCATACAGGGGCCCCAGGAGAGAGGAGGATAGATCCGAACCAAGATCCGGTTATCCCCCCTGCCGCTGATATCCCTCAGCGGCAATTTGACTGCTGCCACCACAGTGCAGGAACAAGCCGCAACCTAGGAGCCAAGCACGCAATGGTTCTCCCTCTCCCTCAGGCAATTCAGGATGACTCCCATGCTAGAAAAAGTAGAGAGGCCCAAACAACAGCCTCGGGAGAGAGTCCAACTGCTGCATTATTGGTAACTGCAACCCTCAGATGCGGCTATGTCCAGAAACAGGGAGACCGCGGTATGCGCTGTGTGAAGTGAGATGCCAAAACAGACTCAAAGAACGCCGCAGCGCTCCCGCCAGTGTTGGAGCACAAGCGCGAGCCTCCGGCTCGCTGACAGGCACTGGTTCTACAAACAGTGATCATCTGGTCAACTGAAACACAGCCGCGGTACACGCTGTGCAAATGGCAGCCTCAGTGAACAGGTTGCTTTGCAGAATCAGATTCTTCCAAGGCAGAACTACTAAACGAATACTTCTGCTCAGTCTTCACCTGTGAAGCACCAGGAGCTGGTCCACAGCCAGAAAGACCCGTTTCAAGATTTTGAGTTTACGCCCAGTAGCGTCTACTACGAACTATCAAGACTCAAAGTAAACAAAGCCATGGGACCGGACAACCTACACCTCAGGGTGCTTAGGGAATTAAGTGAAGTCCTGGCGGAACCATTATCCGTGCTTTTCAATCTTTCCCTACGCCAACGTAATCCCACTCCACAAAAAGGGCTGCAGGACAGAGACAGCAAACTACAGACCAGTGAGTCTCACGTCTATAGTGTGCAAGCTCATGGAAACACTGATCAAACGGAATCTTGACACAATCCTAGATGAGGAAAACCTACGTGATCCCCACCAACACGGATTCACCCAGGGTAGATCCTGCCAATCTAATCTAATCAGCTTTTTTGACTGGGTTACTAGACAACTGGATGCCGGAGAGTCACTGGACATGGTATATTTGGACTTCAGTAAAGATTTTGATAGCGTCCCACACCGAAGGTTATTGAACAAGCTGAGATCGATAGGATTAGGGGACACTCTAACTACATGGGTTGGGAATTGGCTGAACGGTAGACTTCAGAGGGTGGTGGTAAACGGTACCCCATCCAAAACGTCAGATGTGATCAGTGGAGTGCTGCAGGGCTCGGTCTTGGGCCCGATTCTTTTCAACTTGTTCATAAGAGATATGACGCAAGGACTTAGAGGAAGGGTATCACTGTTCGCCAATGACGCCAAACTTTGCAACATAGTAGGTAAAAGCATTTTACCTGATAATATGACGCAGGACCTACTGCTACTGGAACGATGGTCAGCAACTTGGCAGCTAGGCTTCAATGCTAAAAAATGTAAGGTAATGCACCTGGGTAAGAGAAACCCACGCAGAACTTATGTACTAAATGGTGAGACCTTGGTCAGGACCACTGCGGAACGTGATCTAGGGGTGATCATTAGTGATGACATGAAGGCTGCCAATCAAGTGGAGAAGGCTTCCTCCAGGGCAAGACAAATGATGGGTCATATCCGTAGGGGTTTTGTCAGCAGAAGACCTGAAGTCATGATGCCGTTATACAGATCCTTGGTGAGGCCTCATTTGGAGTATTGTGTTCAATTCTGGAGACCACACTACCGGAAGGATGTGCTGAGTATCGAGTCAGTCCAGCGAATGGCCACCAGGATGGTCTTGGGGCTCAAGGATCTCACGTATGAAGAAAGACTGAATAAATTGCGGCTGTACTCACTTGAGGAACGAAGAGAGAGAGGAGACATGATTGAAATGTTTAAGTACATCACGGGACGTATCGAGTCGGAAGATGACATCTTCTGTCTCATGGGACCCTCGACCACCAGAGGGCATCCGCTGAAAATCAGGGGAGGGAAGTTTCATAGCGACTCCAGAAAGTACTTCTTCACCGAAAGAGTGGTGGATCATTGGAACAAACTCCCACTGCAGGTGATTGAGGCCAGCAGCGTGTCAGATTTTAAGAGAAAATGGGATACTCAAGTAGGATCTCTAAGGGAGTGAATTCAGGGGGGTGGGTATTTGGAATGGGCAGACTTGGTGGGCTATAGCCCTTTTCTGCCATCATTTTCTATGTTTCTATGTTGCCACTACGAGGACTCTCCCGCCCACGCATGAGAACAAGCTCGCGCCTCCCGCACACGGGAAGGCACCAGCTTGTTCAACTGTGCCCAAAACACATATCTGGAGCCCTCCATCGAAACATTTCCACACATTCCAAAAGTCTGAGAAATAAATCATCTATTTGTTGAACTACGCGACCGCACAGCTGCAGTTTCCACAGAAATACCAAACCAACAACAAAACCCGCAGTTCTAAGACAACTTCAAACTAAACTCACAGCTCCAATACCATCAGAAAATATAACCCGCAGTCGCAATATAAAAAGAAATACTCACAACCTGATGGACAGAGCTGGCAGACGTCGGTAGACACCGGTTGAGCACCACTGACAGGGCACAATCATATATAGCAAAAGTGGTCTCTGTTGCTTTTTTTTTTGTAAGGGAAAGAAGAAAAAATAGAGACCCAGATAGACCCTCTATCACTGGAGGGTGGGTGAGGCAGGGACCTGAGGGGGCCCAGGTGTGACCCCTAAAACCGGCACCATTCAGCCGGACACCCCTGTCTCACTGAAGAGAAAAAAACTCAACAGGAGAAAAGCATATTACAGCCACAGCCAGAATCCAGGAGCTAGTTGAATAGCGACCATCACTTGCTGGGAGATAGAGCATACTGGAGATGCAGGAGGCGTGCCAGCCAATAAGATCACCTGTCAATCAGTTTCTCTATCTCCACCTGCTGGTAGATGTGTGCGATCCCATTGGTCTCTGGATTCATCTGCTGCTGTTGCTAAGGAAAATGGGAGTTACAAAAAACAGTGAGATACACAAAGAGAGCCGTGTGCGCATGTGATTGATGAAGAGGCATTAAAGTGCTAAATGAAAACCCATGGTGTCCATGTTGACGAGTTGTGAATTATTACAATGAACATTTGTGCATACAAAATTGAAAAGTGAATGGGAAGTCAAAAAAAGTGTGAAGTGGCTGGGAAGTTACAAAAAGGTACTGATTACATACAAAGATGTAATGATACAGTCTTTGGCAGATGTGGAGAAAAGTCTTGAAACCAAATACAAGATAAAACGGAAAACAATCAAATATCGTAAATACAAAAAAATGTGTCAACACTAGTGTGTGTTGTATACTTAATAAAAAGCTAAGCTAACAAGCACAATGAGTATAGTAGAGCTAGCGAAACACAACTTTAAACCCGTATCTCCAACCATATCTTAAGCCAGCCTAAAAAAACTGAGAAATAAACTGGGAATTAAACAAGGGAAACTAAACAATAAGGCTTGACTTCCAGGAAGACAACAGCCAGACTGCTTAAACTTGGAAGGGTACTACAATGCTAAGATACTAGAGAAAAAAACTGAGCTAAAAGTAAGCAGAATGCATAGATCAATCATAACCTCCTCATGGTGAGACGCCGATGAAAAACTAAAGACTAGGAACTTGGGGCCGGTGTAAAGCCAGAGACATCGAGTAACAAGGAGCTCACGAACCGCCTTTAAATGCTCAGTGCACGGAGCCTTAACTGTCAAAAAGCATAATGCAAACAGGAGAAACTAGGGAACAGACAAGGATACCAAGGGCTGGATTCACTAACCCTCCAGTCCGATCAGTGTGTGACTAGAGACAGGCCGACCGATTCCCCAACCATCTATGCAAATGGGGCGATCAGAGGCACGCCCCCAATAGACTGCACAGATCACTGTAACCCTGACAGTAGTGACAGGAAAAGCAGCCTCCTGTCACAGCTGTCAGGGCATCTGCTGGCTTTTTAAATCGCCTTTAGTGAATTCAGGGATACTAGGTATAAGGTCTAGGTCAGAAAAAGATTACAATCAGGAAAAATAGCCTGATTTAAAAAAAAATTAACCCCCCCCTCCTGACAAGTGCCCCTTCTACTCTCCCTCCCTGAACCAAAAAAAAAAAAAAAAAAATCGACCCGATGCGAGGGTCCCACTCCCAACTGGCCCAGTGCACCACCCTCCAACCGGCCCAACGCACCCCGACCGGCCCACCCCTGGTCGGGCCTGGCCCGGTCAGCTTGGACCCAACCCCCTTACTCCCTGTACCTTGCAAATATAGTTAGGAGCAGGAGGGGTGCCTGGTCCCTCCTGTTCTTTAGGCGTCACCTCCAGTTATTTTCGGGAGCAGGAGGAAGCGCAAAGTCCTCCTGCTTCTGTTGCTCTGCCAGGTCCGCAATACAATACGAGCCTTAGGCCACACTCCGGTGCATCATGTGATGCACAGGGAGGGGCCTAAGGCCCTGATTGGCTGAGGGGCCTCGGGCGCCTCAGCCAATCAGGGACTTCCTTAGGGAGAAATCTAAGGAATGTTTGTTTATGGCCAATCAGGGACTTCCTTAGAATCCTCCCTATGGAAGTCCCTGATTGGCTGAGGTGCCCCAGGCCCCTCAGCCAATCAGGGCCTTAGGCCCCTACCCCTTGCACCCCTCCTGCTCTCAACTATATTTTCAAGGTATGGGGAGGAAGGGGGGTGAGTCCAGGCAGGCAGGCAGGCCCGACCAGGGGTGGGCCAGTCGGGGGTGCGGTGGGCCGGTCGGGGGAGCACCCCTCTTACTTCCAACTTTTACGTATGGGGAGGGGGGGGGTCGGGCAATTTATGACTATCCTGCTCTCTGCCGCCCTTCCCCGTAGTGCAGCCCCGTTTTAAAACCACGGACTCGCACAGCGGGGAAGGGCGGCAGAGAGCAGGATAGTCAGAGGAGCCAGTAGTCAAGGCAGTTTTAGAGAGGAGGAGAGTTGGGGGAACCAGGGCAGGCAGAGAGCAGGAGAGTCGGAGCAGAAGAGCAGGAAGAGTCGGGGGAGCTAGAGAGAGTTGGGGTAGGCAGAGAGAGCAGGGGAGCCAGAAAGAAGAGTGGGGGCAAAGCTGTTTTTTACACAAGCAACTGGTCCTCACCAGTCACTTGTTCTTGAACAGCCAGCCAGTCGGTGTGTAGGGAAAAAAGTTTTGTGAATCGCGTCCTTCCTGCTTTGCATGCTTTGCTTTCCCCTCATTTGCATGCACGGATCGGGATGGGATCGCTACACAGGTTAGTGAATCGGGTCGGAGGGACATCAGGTCACAAACCGATCGGTACAAGATCGGTTTGCTTAGTGAATCTAGCCCTAAGTCTAAATGAAATTAAATAACCACTTCCCAAATGTGAAAGCTGAAATGATGAGTGCAAAATTGCAGTGCTGAGAACAGTACTGAGGCAATGAAAAAACGCCGCAGGAAAGGCAATGAAAAAACGCTGCAGGAAGATGAAAGTATAAGTAAAAAGAAGATAGTGAAGTGGATCATTCCCATTGGTCTAAATTCAAGTGCAGCTTTGCTTAGGGAAATCAGAACAGAAAAAGAACTTATTAATAGGGACATGAGACCGTGAGAGGCAACGTGAAGGGTCACTATCGAAAGATTAGGTTACTTACCTCAGCTAATCTTCTTTCTTGTAAATAGACTCTGGAATCTTCACCAGCGAGTTTGTGTATCCTCTCTAGCTCTGAGCTGCAGGCACTCCAAATTAAACCTTTAGCCCCTCCCTAGGTATATACATCCTGTCACGTGCCTTAAAATTCCAGTCTGTACAAAAGCCAGGGAGACCTAAGAGAGGGGTACAGGGACTCCCTGCTCCATGTCAATTCTGCTCAGGAGAAACAAAACAGAACAATTAGTGGCCAACAGCCAAACATTGCATAACTTTAAATTGGAACAATGTCAAAGAATAGTATAATATTGAAAAAGAAACACAGCCTGAGTGCACAGACGGGGTTACCACTCAGGGATCCCACATAGAAGGGACCAGAAGGGAGTCTCATGGAGGCTGGGAAAGACAGACATTCACTTACCAGGTACTGTCAGGCGGCCTGCAAATCGGACAGAAGAGATGGGCGCGTGTGAAGATTCCAGAGTCTATTTACAAGAAAGAAGATTAGCAGAGATAAGTAACCTAATCTTTCGTTCTTGTACAATAAACTCTGGAATCTTCAACAGCGGGACGTATCAAAGCAGTCCCAGCACATCAGGTAGGGCCTGATAAGCCTGCCACCAAGACAGAAGCCCCCAAAACAGCATCTTGTTTAGCCGCCACATCAAGTCTGTAAACCTTGGTAAAGGCAGGAATCCAGGCCCAAGTGGCCGCTCTGCAAATCGTCTCAGGAAAAACAGCGGAAGACTCGGCCGAAGAGAAAGCCATTCCTCTGGTAGAGAGAGCCCTCACCATTTAGAGGTGGAAGCCATGGAAGCAGGCCGACCCTGCCAGGACAATCAGATGGTCCGAAAGACGGTAGTAATCGGAGGCCGCCAGGTATCTCAGAAGGAGACACCAGACATCCATAGAACGCACCATCCGGCCTGGAACATAGATCGAAGGCAGGCAACTGAACTTTTTGACTGACAAGGAACAGGGAAACCACCTTTGAGAGAAAGGCCATCTGAACGGCAGAAAACCACAGAATCTGAGATGCGGAAAAAGGAACTCGGCCCTAAAAAGCCTGAAATGCAGACTCTGTACATGCGGAAGGGACCGCTACAAGAAATACGGTCCTGATGGAAAGATGTTTCAGAGAGATCTGATCCAGGGGTTCGTAGGGCGGACTAGCCATTGAAAGCTGAACCAAAGACAAATCCCACAAGGGATAAGGCTTCCTGAAAGGAGGTCGCAGCCTCCCCGCCCCCCACAAGAAGCGTACAACGTCCGGAGAGATGCCAGAGAACCCCTGAGAGCAGCGGGATCCCAACACGAAAGTCCCGCAACTAGACATGGAGCGAAGACAATGCCAACCTGCAGGAAGTCAAGGGCATGAGCAACGGAGGGGCCAAGGAATCTACCCGAGCCCTCGCACAGCAAACCTGGAAACACCTCCAGGGCTGGGCAAAGCTAGACACAGCAGAATTCCAGTCACTCCAAAGGAGTGTAGAGATAACCACAGAAAAATAGTCCCGAGCGGGCAAAGCCACGCGCTCAAGAGCCAAGCCATAAGCCCCAAAGCAGACCAAAACTCGGAGCGCTATGGGTCCTGCGAAAACCACCTCTGGGGACAGAGAAGCTGCAGCCCCCGGTCCCCGTGCAACCATGTATATCATGTTCTCCAAGGCCAACTGGGGCCACCTGGAGCACCAGGCCCAACCAGAGCAACCAGCCCCTTGCTGCCGACCTGTCTGCGTTGGCTGAAGAATCTGACCGCCTTCTGGAGCCAGGCGGATAATAATAACAACAATAATTTTATTCTTATATACCGCCAAAGCCATAGTAGTTCGAGGTGGTTTACAATGAGAAGAGCTGGACAATCAGCGAAATAATTACAATGAAAGTCGCCGAATACATGTAGGTAATCAGAGAAAGGGAGAAAGTCAGAGTATTAGACACAAAGTAGGGTCATCGAGTACATGTAGGTAGAATACAGAGATAAGGCTATACGAGTTCTTAGGTTACAAATCAGTTAAACAAGTTTATTTTGACTAGTTTTCTAAAGCTAAGGTAGGATGAGGAGTGCTTAATGATGTTACCCAGCCAATTTCGAATGCCATCCTGGACAAGGACCCATCTCCTGGATCCAGAATCAGACAACTGAGAAAGTCTGCCTAAACGGTGTCCATGTCGACCACTTGGGCCGCGAACAAGGTCACCTGATACTTCCCCCCTCCAAGAAAAGAACATCTGAGCCACCAGACTCAGCAGGGGACAATGTGCGATCCCCCTAGACGGTTGCAGTCAGAGAACACCGAACCGCCCTCTGATGAAGAAAGTTGAACCCGCAAGAGGAACAGCCGGAGTGAACAAAGTTCCAGGTGATGGATGGAACATCTGCGCTCCAGCGGCATCCACCGGCCCTGCGCCAGGACAGTTTTGCAAATTGCCCCTCAACCGGACAGGCTCGAGTCCATCATCAGGGTCACCCAGGCCACTCAGAGGAAGCCCTCTGTCTAGCGTCACAGGAGGTAGCCATCACCATCATAATAATAATAATAACAACAGTTTATATACCGCAGAACCGTGAAGTTCTATGCAGTTTACAATGATTAGAAATGTTACAGATTGAATGGAATAAACAAAGCATGTTGCTGTGGACTGCTGCCAAACTAGACAGCTTTACACCCAGCAAAGCCTGCCGGGAGTTCCATCGATCCAGGAGAGACAGCTTTAGAGTTTGGAGTTGCACTCTGGTCCACAGAAACACAGCCATCGTCGCAACCATGAGACCCAGGACTTGCAAGAACAGCTAGGCCATCGATGCCGGGCCCGAATGGTACTCCTTAGCTCGAGCGTCCTGTAGTCTGGAAGAAACACCAGGTACATGCTCATATGGAACCGGAGTCCCAGATATTCCAATGCCTGCATTGGTACTCGATGGCTCTACTTCAAGTTGAGCACCCGAGACGCTCCAGCAACTGCACCACCTGGTGAAACGCCCAGCGGCCCTCCTCCATTGAGGGGCCCCTGAACAACCAGTCATCTAGGGACGGAAGGTCCAACACGCCCTACAAGAACAGGTGGGTAGCCACCACACTGATCGTCATGGAAGAACATACCTCCGTTGTCAGCCCAAAGGCAGAGCTGCAAATCAAAACTGCCGGCTGGGTACATGAACCCGCAGAAATCTCCTGTGCTCCTGAAAAATCAGGATGAGGAGGTAAGCTTCAGTGAGATCCAGAGAAGCCAAGAATTCCCCAGGGGCTACCACCGCCAAAGCTGAACGCACTGTTCCCATCCGGAAACGGGGTACATGAAGAAAGGTAAGCATGGACTCGAGTTCCAGAAAAGGCCTCCAATCTTCGGAACCTTTTGTTGGAATAATGAGAAACATCGAGTATCTCACAAAGCCCAAGTCTTCTTGTGGAACCGGGTCCATCACTGTCAGATCCAGCAATCTTTGAACAGTGGCCCGCAAGCGCTGGACGTGATTCAGATTTCCCGTGACAAGAACAGGGAGAAATATGACAAGAGGTTGGAAAAAAATTTAAAGCGGAGACCTGGTCTGAACACTTCAAGGACCCACAGGTCCGAAATCATCTTCTGCAAGGCCGAGAGGCATCCCCCCAATCCGAGAAAGAGGAGCCAGAGCTCTGGCATCAGAACTCCCTCACGGGATGGGCAGGAGGACTGTTGTTGGAAAACTGATGACATGCCTGACCTCCAAAACGAGGTCTGGAAGGTGCTCCAAACTGGAATCCTGTAGATGGGGGTCCGGAGTACTGGAGAGGTCTCCTGTAAGAACAAAAAATCTTGGACGTCCAGATCCCCGGGCATTGTCCTCAGGCTCCTCACTACAGTTGGAGTTCTCTAGCAAAGTTTTGGGCATCACCATTGACTCCTCACTATCCTTCAACGACCACCTCAATTCCTTGATAAAAAAAAATGCTTTTGTAGCCTTCACATGCTGAGGAAAGTGAGGTCCTGCTTCCATCAAAAACACTTTGCCGTCCTCGTACAATCCATCATCCTCTCCAGATTGGATTATTGCAATTCTATCTACTTAAGCTTAACAAAGAAAAGTCTCCATAGACTCCAACTAGTCCAGAACACCGCGGCTAAGCTTATCTTCTCAAAAAGTAAATTTGACCATGTCTCACCACTCCTGTCCAAGCTCCACTGGCTTCCTGTTATCTCCAGGGTCCACTTTAAATGTGCCTGCCTAACCTTCAAGATCCTTCACGGCATCCTTCCTCCTCTTATTCCTCTATCCTGGAATTCCTCAAATCCAATTTCCACCAGATCAACTCAAAAACTAAAATTATCCTTCCCCTCCTTAAAAGGCATCTCCCATGTTGGTAAACTAGGGTCTTCCCTCACCTTCAGAATCACTCAGCTCTGGAATAATCTTACTTCCCCTCTTCGTAACTTGAGCTCCCTTCAACTATTCCGTAAGCATCTGAAAACTTGGCTCTTCTCCAAAATGTAACCTCTCCCCCTCTCTGGTATTCTAAGCCCTAACCTCTCTTTATACTTATTTCTATAATTCCATTGGAGTTCCGTTCTATCCCAACCCCTGTAAACTGTGCCGAGCTCCACATTGTGGAGATGATGCGGTATATAAACCCAAGATTTAGTTTAGTTTAGTTGCGACCCATGAAGCACCATAGGCTTACGGCCCTGCCCATTAGCCAGGCCAGCCAAATCTTGGCCAGACTAGACCAAACTTCTGCAAGGAAACCGGCTCAGCACAGCTGAAGAAGAAACCCTGGACTACCGGTGAATCCACATCATTCGCCGGGCAGAGACCGAAGCTCCAAGTTTAGCAAAAACCTTCACCATGCAAGGAGGGTATCCACCAAACAAGTCACCATGGAGCCTAGGAAATCAAAGTCCCGAAGGACAACCCCCTCAGGATCCTGGCAGAGCTTGGAGCGTCATGCACTGGCAACAAAGGAGGAGGTCACTTTAGCTCACATTCCCACCGCTGCAGAATCTAAAAGGCATTTGAGAACAAAATCCACCCGCCTGTCCTGAACCTCTTGCAGGACAATCCCTCCAACAGAGGGCAAGAACGTGTGATTAATGACTTGTGCCACAGCCAAAACCACCGTTGGCAAAGCTATACGCTTTTAAAATCCGGTCCAAGTGCGCTAAGACCCCGGCACAATTAAGGGGATCCTCCTGGAACTCCCAAGTCACTAAGAGCATCCTATCCCAGACCAGAAAGGAAGCGGGCAGCGTGCGCTGATCACTCAAGAAGGAACATTCTGCCAGCAGCCGGAGGTCCAAAATCAGGTTAAGGACCCTGAGCACTCAGAAAGGAGGGCAGGTCTCCGGACAGACCAGAAGAACCTACGCTCAGCCAAGACAACCCCAAGTACTAGGGGCCCGCCATCAATGGATCCCGAAGATCTGCCAGAAAAGCCACACTAATGGACGCTGCAGAAAGACCTGTGACAGCCAAGGGACAGAGACTGGGGCAGGAGCAATGGCAGAACCACCAGTCTGCTCTCCGGTGTCACTGAAAGTAAAACCCAAAGGCATGCTGGCATCCAGAGGGAGGGCAGGTCCAATCTGCAGCAGTGGATTCAACGTGGAAGAAGCAGGCACAGCCTCTTTGAACCAGAAAAGCCTGACCCCTTATCTGACACTTGCAAGTGGGAAATAGACACCAGCAGCGAAAGTTGTGCTGCTTGCCGCAGTATTGGTGCTCTAGCCAAAGAATAAGACATTCTCCCCCGAAGCTGTGCTCGTGGTTCTAAGCCACATGGTGTGTACCCATTTGAGGGGGACTGGACACGCCAAGGGCAGCAAATTGATACAATCTTCTTTTTAACATTTGTTGAGGACTTTCATTTGCAGAGTATCCAGAGAGGGAATGAGTTCCTCCACATAAAGTAAACTGTGCTATAAAGAGACTTAACAAGTGCCTGATTTCTGGAATGCTTGTCCATGGCTGAGTCCTGCGGCCTGTCCAGGATTGGCTCAACGCACCTTGGCTTTTCTTCGTTTGCCAGCACTAAAAGACCGATTGCCTGATTTATTATTGCCACCGTGATTGTCGGCCTGCGATGAAATTCAAGAGATTGGACTTTACAAGTTTTGGGGGTTTTTTCCTTTGCAAATGTGGACTTGTTGATTTGCATTTTAACCTCTTTATGGACTTATGCAATGTTAGTTTATGCTTTGCCTGACTGCATCTTTTAAGTGCCACAGGGAAAAAGGAAACTTGTTATGCATTTTCATCCTATTTGCACCATTCTGAGCCTGAAATATTCTAGCTTGCAGTTGAATAGTTTTGATAATTTATTCTCCTAGAGGGGTAGCTGCCTAATAGGAAAAAGCCATTAAAGATCATATGTACTGTTGATGTAAGAATTTTTCCAGATATTTCTATGCTTAATGCTTTTTGTTTGTTTTCTTTTACTTTGAGGTATTATTGTTATACACATGTTTATTGTGAGTCCTAATGAAGCTGGCGTCATATTAGATTAGGGGTGGTAGTGATGATTGCCTTCTCAATCTTACCAAGCTTGATTTCCATTTTCCTGGATGTGAAAAACTTTGTGGATACAACAACAAACCTTATCTAATCTAATCTTCATTTTATATACCGAATCTACTCCCTAAGGAGCTCAACTCGGTTTACAGTTCGTTAAAAAATGAAACATAACAAGTAAAAACTGTGGGATAAATTTTACAGATAAAGAGTGGGAAACTATTTGTACTGAGGTGGGTAGAACATCAGTTTGTGCATTAATACAAGAAAATGCATATAAAGTGTTAAGTCACTGGTATTATACTCCAGAACGACTTCATAAGATGTATCTTCAGACGTCAGACAGTTGTTGGCAATGTCATACTGCTGTGGGATCTTTTTATCATATATGGTGGACCTGTTCTGTATTGGCACCCTGTTGGACTGCAGTGGTACGCTCTTTATCCCAATTGCCTGTAACAAATATGCCTCAATGTTGTTTATTGGGGCTTTCCACTATCTGTGCTACCAGTTGGCAAACCCGCTTATTGAGATTGGGGCTGGCGGCGTTTAAATGTCTCATAGCTGCCTACTGGAAACAGTCCCTGGTACCTGATGTGAATGAATGGAGGGCGAAGTTATGTTTGATGGGGAAGATGGAATTATATGTGGCTAAACGTAGAGGGTATTATCAGAAATCATTACATACCTGGTCTGTTCTTGCGCAGTAACTGGACATTTAGGGGGATGAAGAGGCTTTGATCCTATAGTGCTTCTAAGCAGAGGGGGGAATTTGGGTGTTCATGGGGGTGACAGCTTTGTTAATGTTACTTCAGCATTTTCTGTATAGCGGCATTGTTTCGCCGCCAGTTATTCTGTGTTCTTAAGGTTGTATAATTTTGCTAAATATTAAAAAAAAACCAACTGTGGGATAAAATCAGAAATTGGTTAGATTAGATCAGGGGTCTCAAAGTCCCTCCTTGAGGGCCGCAATCCAGTCGGGTTTTCAGGATTTCCCCAATGAATATGCATGAGATCTATGTGCATGCACTGCTTTCAATGCATATTCATTGGGGAAATCCTGAAAACCCGACTGGATTGCGGCCCTCAAGGAGGGACTTTGAGATCCCTGGATTAGATGGATGGAAAAAGTTAGAAAAAGTATGTTGAATTGCTTAAAATTATTATACGACAGCTATAATCAAATTAACTATTGTGAAAACCAGATTTTTAAACTTTTACGAAATTGAAATAATTGATCTACCAGTCTTAGAGAATCTGGAAGTCCATTCCAAATTCTCACCAATTTAAAAGTAAAAGAGTGGGCAGACTTGATGGGCTGTAGCCCTTTTCTGCCGTCATCTTCTATGTTTCTATGTAAGATTTACTAAGCTTCCCTGATCTAAAGAGGTGAAGCCTCTTTAGGCTTCAAGAGGGGCGAAGCCTCCTTAGGCTTTGAAAGGGTAATGAGAATGAATCAGGGGAGAATCGGGAGTAAGATCTGCATGAAAATGTAGGTGGAAGAAGACACAAGCATATATTGTAGGCAAAGACCCCCTGAGAACCTCAAATAGTTATATTTCTAAGAGAGACATTGTACATATGAATTCAAACTTCTAAGTTGTCATTTTCCTATCTGCCAGTAAGAGAGAGATTCACCTTTGCTCCAGAAACCAGCAGTCAGATCTCCTGACTGTGACATCACTGTTTTGGGACTTTTCAGAACAGTACAGTACATGATAAGAAGTCCTCCTAAGAAGTACTACTGAAGGACAGTGTAACTCAGGAAGATGGGGGCTTGCTCTCTGAAGTTAATAGCCTTAGTATTGGGAATGCTTTTATCAGGGAAATATAGAAAGGTCAGTTTTGGCACCAGATGACGTCACGTTTCAGCATGGCTCCATGATAAGTGTATAGACCATTCAACCAATGGAATTGACATATGTGACAAACCAATGAGAAGTGAGTAACTAGGAGGTACCCTAGGCTGACACAATTTTAGGCAAGAATTTGGGATGAGTACAGAGAACCACTTTTGTCATGGTGGAAAACTGTGAAAGGTGGATCCACAACCAAAGCTTGTAACTCACTGACTCTTCGAGCAATTAGGAAGACTACTTTCCAAGTAAGGTACTTGAGATGAGCCTTATCAACTGGTTCAAATGGGGGCTTCATCAATTGAGCCAGGACAACATTGAGATCCCAGACCACTTAAGGCGGTTTGAACGGTGGATGAACATTAAAAAGTCCTTTCATAAAGCAGGAAACCACAGGGTGTGCAGACAGAGGTTTCCTATCAAGAGGCTGATGAAAAGCAGCAATCGCACTAAGATGGACTCGGATAGATGTAGACTGGAGTCCAGACTGTGATAAGTGAAGTAAATAATCCAAAACAGCAGCCAAGGAGGTAGACAATGGCTCCATATGGCGAGTGGAACACCAAGCAGAAAATCTAGTCCATTTCTGGCCGTAACACTGCCTAGTGGACGGCTTTCTGGAAGCTACCAAAATATCCTGGACAGACTGAGAGAACTGTAAAGAGTCTGTTAGGTGGAAAGGTACCAAGCTGTTAAGTGTAGAGACTGCAGGTTGGGATGTAGCAAAGACCCTTGACTCTGAGTAAGCAGAGAGGGAAAAACTGGTAGAAGCAGAGGCTCCCTGGTAGAAGGGAGTACCACGATTGTCTGGGCCACCGAGGAGCTATCAAAATCATGGTGGCATGTTACATCTTGAGCTTGACAAGAGTCTTGAGAATCAGCGGGAATGGAGGAAAGGCATATAGAAATCGGTCTGTCCATTCCAGAAGTAACGCATCTGCCTCGAGGCGATGAGGAGAATATATCCTGGAGCAGAACTGAGGCAGCTTGTTGTTGAGGGAAGACGCAAAGAGGTCTATCTGAGGGGTCACCCATTGAGCAAACATCTGACGTAGAGGCGAGAAATTGAGTGTCCATTCGTGAGGTTGCAGAAGACGACTCAATTTGTCCGCCAGGTAGTTGAGCTGACCTTAGAAACATAGAAGTTACCGACCCGATTTCTCAACAACTTACAGTCACTCCTTTGTTGAAACAATCTCGCCACTGGTGAACACTCTCCCAATCTTTCCAGAGGTTTGCTGTTTCACACTCTCCCCATCAGAAAGTCCTCACAACCGACTCGTCAACCTACGCATGGGGAGCCCATCTAGATGGTCTCCGCACTCAAGGCCATTGGTCTCATAGAAACATAGAAGATGACGGCAGAAAAGGGCTACAGCCCATCAAGTCTGCCCACTCTGCTTACCCACCCCCTGTCTAAGCCCTAATGATCCAGTTTCCTTATTTTAACCCTCGTAGGGATCCCACATAGGTATCCCATTTATTCTTAAAGTCTGGCACGCTGTTTGCCTCGATCACCTGTTCTGGAAGCTTGTTCCAATGATCAACCACTCTCTCTGAAGAAATACTTTCTGGTGTCGCCATGAAATTTTCTGCCCCTGAGTTTGAGCGGGTGCCCTCTTGTGGCCGAGGGTCCCCTGAGAAAGAAAATATCATCTTACACTTCGACATGTCCCGTGAGGTACTTAAATGTTTTGATCATGTGGGATCCCTACGAGGGCCAAGATAAGGAAATTGGGTCATTAGGGCATAGACAGGGGGTGGGTAAGCAGAGTGGGCACACTTGATGGGCTGTAGCCCTTTTCTGCCGTCATCTTCAATGTTTCTATGTTTCTATGAGACCAATGGCCTTGAGTGCGGAGACCATCTAGATGGGCTCCCCATGCGTAGGTTGACGAGTCGGTTGTGAGGACTTTCTGATGGGGAGAGTGTGAAACAGCAAACCTCTGGAAAGATTGGGAGAGCGTTCACCAGTGGCGAGATTGTTTCAACAAAGGAGTGACTGTAAGTTGTTGAGAAATCGGGTCGGTAACTTGTTGCCACTGGGATGCCAGGGTCTACTGAGGTATACGAAGGTAAAGTCTGGCAAAAGGAGTCATGTGTACAGTAGAAGCCATGTGACCTAGTAAAATCATCATTTGCCTCGCTGAAACTGACATGAGATGAGACACCTGATGGTAAAGGCGAATGAGAGCAGCCTGACGAGGTTGAGGCAGGAATGTTTTGAGCTGTACTATGTCCAAAATGGCCCTGATGAATTGGAGAGACTGCGACGGGTTCAGTTGGGATTTTGGAAAGTTGACTTCGAACCCCAGACTTTGGAGGAACATAATAGTCTGTTGGGTCGCTGCAATAACCTCTTGTTGAGAGGGGGCTTTGATAAGCCAGTCGTCCAGGTAATGGAAAACTTGAAGACCCTGGGTATGGAGGGCGGCAGCCACTACCAGACACTTCATGAAGACTCTGGGGTATGAGGTGAGGCCAAAAGGAAGAACTCTGTACTGCAGATGAAGGTTCCCCACCCTGAACCTTAGGAATTTGCGAGAGGCTGGATGAATGGGGATATGAGTGTAAGCCTCTTTGAGATCCAGAGAGCATAGCCAATCTCCCTGATTCATCAGGGAGTATAGAGTTGGTAAAGAAAGCATCTGAAACTTCTCTTTGACTAGAAATTTGTTGAGGGCTCTGAGGTCTAGAATGGGTCGCAAATCCCCCGTCTTCTTGGGAACTAGAAAATAACGGGAATAAAAACCCTTGTCCCATTGATGTAAAGGGACTTCTTCGACAGCTCGAAAGCGCAGAAGAGCCTGAGCTTCCTGAAGAAGAAGGGGAAGTTGCGACAAATTTGAAGGACACTCTCTTGGAGGACAATCTGGAGGTACCTGAAGAAAATGTAGATTACCCTTCCCGAAGGATGGTAAGAACCCAGAGATCTGAGGTGATCAGTTGCCACTGGGGATAAAAATGGTGAAGATGACCTCCGATGGGCAGAAGAGAATTCTGATGTAGGGAGATTGGCATGCTCAGACTGGGAACATCAAGAAGACTGAGCAGGTTTAGTTGCAGCAGGTGGTTGAGATTTCTGCTGCCGTTGTTATGGTGGCCTTCTAGGTGGAGGCCTAGAGAAAGCCGGCGTCGTTTTTTGAGGATAACGACGTGGTGGTTGTTTGTATGGCCGAGCAGGAGGAGTCTTAGGCTTCGGCCGAATCAACGAAGCAAAGGAGCGCTCATGTTCAGAGAGGCACTTCGTAGCAGCTTCAATGGATTCATCAAACAGTTCACATTCCTGGCAAGGCAAGTTGGCAAGGCGGTCCTGCAAATTGGGGTCCATATCAACAATGCGGAGCCAGGCTAGGCAACGCATGGCTATTGCAAAGGCAGAGACCCTGGAAGAGAGCTCAAAGGCATCGTATGTGGCTTGTAGCATGAAGAGGCGAAGTTGAGACAGAGTTGTGATAATCTGCTTGAATTCCGGAAGACACTGTTCCTCAAGAGCCGGGTAGAATTTAGGCATCAATTTGAGGAAGTAGTTGAAATAAGTAGTGAAAGTGTAGTTATAATCCAGAATTCGGTTAGCCATCATAGAATTTTGATATAACCTACGTCCAAACTTGTCCATGGTACGGCCCTCTCTGCCTGGAGGGACCGCTGCATAGATTTTTGATGGATGAGATTTCTTTAAAGAGGATTTCACAACCAAAGACTGCTGGGATAATTGAGATTTTTCAAAGCCTTTGCAAGGTACTGTGCGATATCTGGATTCCAGCTTGGATGGAATAGCAGTAATGGAATAAGGAGTTTCCATATAGAGAATGACACGGTGGCGGTTACCTGTGGCTAGCCACGTTTAGCCGCAGGTAACCCGCCGGAACGGGGAAAGAAAAATAACAGTCGCTGCGGGGACGGGGACAAGGCCATTCACCGCCCATGGAGCGGTGAATGGTCTTGTCTCCGCAGTGAGGCATTAAGGATCGCGCGGTCCCCGCAGCCACCGCCCGCCCGTAGCGTTTAGCCAGCTCCCTTACTCCACCTCACCTTATATTCTGAGTTTGCCGGCTTCCTTTTTCCTGAGCTACATGCGTTCAAAAAGCCGTGCACGCGCGGCTGCGCGAGTCCATCAATCTTCTCCTCTGACGCAACCGGAAACAGGAAGTTGCAGGAGAGGAGAAGCTTGATGGGCTCGTGCAGCCGCGCGTGTGCGTCTTTTTAAACGCGTGTGGCTCAGGAAAAAGGAAGCCGGCAAACTCAGAATATAAGGTGAGGTGGAGGGAGGGAGCTGGCTAAACGCTGCGATCGCGTAGGTGGGGGCTGCTAGACCGTGCGATCGCGTTTGTTCCCGGCTCATACTAGGAAGGAGGGAGTGAAAGGTAAAAAAATTCTGGGCCAAGGGGATGAAGAGGGAAAGAAAAAAACCCACAGCAGGAAAGAAAGGGGAAGACAGGCAGGTGAGCCAGATGCTGGAAGCAGGGGGGGGGAGAAGAAAGAGGGAAAGAAGCTAGATGGGGTTGAAAAGAAGAGACACACTGGTATGGAAGAGGAAGATAGGGGAAATCTGGACAGAGGAAGGTAACAGAAAGAGGGGAAATTATGTGCATGGGGCATAGGGACAGACATAAAGGGGACATGCCATGGGGATGGTATATGGACATAGGGGGGGGGGCAATGGCAGATACATAGGAGAGATATTAGAAATGGGGAAAATAGGAACACAGAAGCGAGGTGGTTTGTGGGAATGGGACAGAGACAGAGCTCGCAGGCTCCAGCGGCTTGCACAAATTACATTGTAACGTGCCACGTTAAGAGGGAGGGAGGTAGATAGATAGGCCACAAGAGAGGAGCTGAAGGGTAGTAGAAAGGAACAGATGGTAAAGGAGGGAGGGAAGGGTGGTGGTGGTGGTGGAAAGGAATAGAATAGACACTGAAAGATGGTAGAGAGGAACAGACCCTGAAGGGAAATGTGGAAAATAGAGTGGGAAGAAGACAGATGCCAGACTATGGGGGAGCGGAGGGAAGAAGATGGGTGCTAGACCAATTGGGGGAGGGTGAAGGGAGAGGCACAGTAACAGCAAATGGAAGACGCAGAGAGAAGACACACAGTGGATGGAAGGAATTGAATGAGAAGAAAGCAGAAACCAGATAACAAAGGTAGAAAAAAAGATTATATTTATTTATTTATTTTTTGCTTTAGGATAAAGTAGTATATTAGTTGTGTTGATAAAAATTTATAAACAAAGCCCTGCCAGCTGAACATCTCTTTCTCTAGTTCAGCAGCAGGAACTTTGATTTATAAGAAAGGAATAAGCTAAATATTGACAGTACTAAGGCTTATATGGATGCTGCGGGGACGGTGATGGGGCGGTGAATGGGATGGCAGTGGCGGTGACGGGGCGGTGAAAGGGAATGGCGGTGACGGGGCGGTGAAGGGAATGGTGGTGACGGGGCGGTGCAGAGGATGGTGGGCCGGGGACGGGGACAGATTTTTTCCCCGTGTCATTCTCTATTTCCATATTCCTGATGAAAGTTTGCTTCAAAACTGGAGTCATAGGAAGGCCCAAGATTTACTTGGGTGGATGAGGCAACTCCATATCCGCCAAGTATTCAGGAGTGTATTTGGAATCAGAATGGAGATCCAGCTGCAAAGCTTTCCCCATGTTGAAAATTATCCTGGCAAAAGAGGCAGACTTCGAGGTTGAGGCACTGCAGAAGTAGGAGGAAGAAGCCTCTCTGGAATACTGAGATAGAGACTCCGAGTCCAGGCGCACAGTGATGGAGGAAGCTGCACTACCTGCATGAGGAGGAGTCAGTGAGTGTTTGCGCTTCAAAACCCTTGATGGTGAAGTTCCCGGGGTTCGTGGAACAGAGTGGGTCGAGGCAGGAGGAAAAAACTCCCTCGGAGGCGGTCTCGATGGAGGAGTCCTCAACCTCGACAGACTTCGAAAAGAAGCAACCGGTGTAAAGCTTTTCGAGACTTGTGTTTAGATTTGGAAGAAGTCTCAGGAGCCTTGCATAAACGAGGCATAGAAGTCTCAGTTTCCAAAGAAGGCGAAGGCTTCTTTAGTGGCGATGCTTCGGTCGAGGAGACTGTGTCCGAGTAGGTGAGGAGTAACTGGATGAGAACCGGCAAGACTTCCGAGGCTTGCCTCAAGGTGCTTCCACCAGGATCTCAGACTGCTGCTCAGGCTGGCTCAGAGGAATCTGGGTCGAGGACGGGAGGAGTTGAGCCATGACCGAGGAAATCTGCGTGGTCAGAATGGCTTTTAACACGTCCTCAAACATGGGCACCAAGGCAAAGGGATCAGGTCTTGAAGGTGCAGCAGTGCGCTCCAAGGAGGGCGACCTCGAGGTTGAGTATTCCTGATGCTTGGAGGCACACTTAGCTGGAGGTCTCGAAGAGACTGGCAGGACCGTAGGCACGGCCTGGGATGCCTTGAGTCTCTGGAGGCTTCTTAGGAATGGTACCTGAAGGAGACAGGAGACTTACCCGTCGAGGTCTTCAGAGGAGGTGCCGCCAAGGCCGAAGGAGTCGAGGCCTTGGTGGAGGCAGAGGCTGAAGTCGAGGCTGAGGCCGACCCCGAAGCCGAGGCTTTGTCAGCCGGCTGGTCCATCGTGCCAAAAAGTTGGAGGAGCTTGGCACAGTGCTGACGAAGTGCCCGAGGTTCGAAGGGTAGCACAGCGCGAACAAGCGTCGGGACAGTGTGCAGGACCCAAGCAGACAATACACCGATTATGAGGATCAGTGATTGAAAGGGTCTTGTTGCACTGGCTACACTTTTTGAACCCGGTTAGAGGACAGGACATAGAAAAAATAAAGGCCGACATATAGAACGAGGTGAGCGACCAGGCCTAGGCCAAAAGGCCGCTGGCCAGAAGAAATATAAAAATAAAATAAGTATTAAATTTTTTTTTTTTTTAACAAAAGAAAAAACGGAGAGAAACGCAAGCACAGTGACTTAATAAAAATAAAAAAGCCGCGTTGAGAGAAGGCAACAAAGGCTGCAGAGCTGAAGTACAGATGACTTCTTGGCTCCACAGAAAACGTTGAACTGAGGTTCCTCACAGGAGACACGCGCGCCCTAACTCGGGCGGGAAGGCACTCGCGCATGTGCAGTGCAGCACTCAGAAGCTGTTACAAATATCTAAGGGCAAAAAATATACTTTTAAAAGTTCCAAAAAAAAAAAAAAAAATCTAAGATGGCCCCCATGGGTGCCGATTTTGCCTTAAAACGGCCCGGGAAAATCACTGGAAACCCGGAAAAACAGTGATTTTTCAGGTGGGGGAGGGGCTAGGGCATGCAGGGAAACCACCAAAAAAACCTTTTTAGGACCCCCCCCCCCCCAAAATCACCAAACTTGTGAGAACCCAGAGACATGTGCTGCAATAGAAATGAATGGCAGCCAGCTAACACAGAGCAAGCAGAGAGATATCTCAGGAGCTGATAAAAACTGGATTTCAGATCTTCTGACCACCTTACCTTCTCAATCACCCCAGACAGGGACTTTCTGGACATCACAGCAAAATTAGGGAAGATATGTGATCCGGTTCCGATCCCGGCGTACCTCCACGTAACCGCAGCAGCCTGCGCTCTACCCTGATGCGGATGAATCAAGGGTGAGGTGGCTCCCGATCCCGGAGACCCGATCTGACCTGCAGGCTGTCTAAGGGGTTTACTGCAGTTCTGCTAACAGTGCCCCCTCAGAAGCAGATGAAGTAAATACTAAAGTCTGCGATCTCTCGCCAAAGGATGTCCCTGAAGGGTGAATCCACAGCACAAGGGCAACCCACACCAAATGACAAAATAAAAGAACTAGAAATGTAAAATGAAGCACGAGCAGAAAAGATAAATCAGCAGTCAGAACTGCAGGAACAGACTGGAATTCTAAGGCATGTGATAGGATGTATATACCTAGGGAGGGAGGGGCTAAAAGTTTGTTTTGGAGTACCTGCAGCTCAGAGCTAGAGAGGATACACAAACCCTCTGGTGAAGATTCCAGAGTCTATAGTACAAGAAACTACAATTACTATAATTTATGGGACATTTTTTTTTTTTTAATTATTTATCATTTCAAATTATCATTACATCACAATGATAAGGAAAAACTGAAATACAATGCAATCAGTACATACTGATAAGCAAAAGTTAACAAAAGATAATATTACATTCAAGATAGTTCACAACAGGAGAAGGAGAAAAGAAAAAGAAACCAATCCCTTGGGGCAGGGACATTAACCTAAATTAAAATTCTAAGACAAAAAGAGAGCAGTACAACCTTCCATCAATTAACCCCACATTCATCCTGATTCAATCCGGGTGCGTAGAGACACCTTTACCTTCCAAAAAGAAACCAAACATTTACAGGGAAATCTTAACTGAAAAACTGCCCCTAACGAAATCACTTTCGTACGGTATGATAGAAATTATTTTCTTCTAGATTGTGTCCATTTTGAGACATCAGGAAACATATATATTCATCCTCCCAAATAGGATACTAATTTCAAATTAAAGTACAATTTCAGTAACATATCCTTATCCTGACGAAAAACAAAAGAGACTAATAAAGTAGCCTGACCCTCTATTTCAATATCAGATGATTGTAATATCTCAGTTAGATCCATCTGATCTCCACCTCTCCCTAATTCTCCTTCTTTAATTGAACTTTTCTTTAAGTAATAAATTTTTTGTATTGGTGGAAGATCAGATTCTGATATCTTTAGTGTAGTCATCATGAAATTCCTAAAAGTTTCCCGGGGTGACATAAACTTGGCTATTGGAAAATTTAAAAGTCTCAAGTTCAAACTTTTCTGTTGATTCTCCAGGTTTTCAATCTTCCTCAGTAATAACATTTTGTCTGAAATTTGTTTAGTCATCAAATTTTTAGTTTCAATTGTTGTTTTCTCTAAGTTCTTTATCTCTAATTGTTGCTGCTGTAATGATGTCTCCAAAAGGGCTATCTTAGAAGTTGAATTTAATGTTATTGAAACAAAGTTTGCACATACCGAGTGCAGGTTCTCCAACGCCATCCAG
The DNA here is from genome assembly GCF_902459505.1 of Geotrypetes seraphini. Lineage (NCBI taxonomy): Eukaryota > Metazoa > Chordata > Amphibia > Gymnophiona > Dermophiidae > Geotrypetes > Geotrypetes seraphini. The sequence goes on along the minus strand of NC_047090.1, from coordinate 193,040,437 downwards.
ATAGAGTCAAGTGTAACCGCCTGAGGTCTCACAAGTGGCTTGAGGGGGAAATAACCGCCAGCTTCTCCTCAGCGTTTCCTCCAGGTGCCAAATCCTGGGTTCCCTCATCCTCCCTACCACTTGCAAATCGAGATGAAATGCCCCCAGAATGCTGCGACTCCCCGGCAGGAGTCTGCGTCGGCGTTGATGTTAGCACTTCCGGTTCAGCGTCGGATCTCAGCGGCTTCTCCAATTCGGGGAGCCTCCCAACAGCGACCGGTCTTCCAACACTTCTCCAGGCATTGGGGGCATATGTGGTTCTCTTGGGCTCAGCGTCAAGTCGCTGTCCAAGCTGAGTCCATCTCCAAACTCAGCAGCGGATCCGCCCATATTGGTTGGTTGGACTGTAAACGATGTCATTACAGTCTGTCGCATAATGGAGCTAACAGAGGTAGGTGGGGGTAATCCCCTCTGTTTCCCATGTCTTTTGGGCATTAATTAATGTAAGAAAAAGTATTTAATCCGAAAAAGTTACCCCATAGACGGAGAGCACTCCAATATGTGCTCTGCTCAGGACGCCATCTTTTCTCTTCTCATTTATGGGACATTTACAATTACTTTAATTTAATTATTTTTGTTTGTTTCATTAGCCAAAGTCAAAACACATGACAGAGATGTGCTTTTCACAGTGGTGGCATAGTACCGGCATACCCGAACCAGTCCCTGATTTCTGCTCGCTAAAAGCCAACACCACACTTGGAGAATCACTTGTTGATGATTAAGAATTGACCGAAGTGCTCATTTAAATAGAAACATAGAAACATAGAAAGATGACAGCAGAAAAGGGCCACAGCCCATCAAGTCTGCCCACTCTATTGACCCACCCCATTAAGTCTGAATGCTAATGACCTAGTTCCTTAACTCGACCCTCGTAGGGATCCCACATGGATATCCCATTTATTCTTGAAGTCGAGCACGCTGGTGGCCTTGATCACCTGCACCGGAAGTCTGTTCCAGTGATCTACTACCCTTTCTGTGAAGAAATACTTCCTGGTGTCACCACTAAATTTTCCTCCTCTGAGTTTGAGCGGGTGCCCCCTTGTGACCGAGGGTCCCTTGGGAAAGAATATATCGTTTTCCACCTCGACACGACCCGTGACGTACTTAAATGTCTCAATCATGTCACCCCTTTCCCTGCGCTCCTCTAGGGTATAGAGCTGCAGTTTGCCCAGTCTTTCTTCGTATGAGAGACCCTTGAGCCCCGAGACCATCCTAGTGGCCATCCTCTGGACCGACTCAGCTCGAAGCACATCTTTCCGATAATGTGGCCTCCAGAATTGCACACAGTATTCCAGATGGGGTCTCACCATGGTTCTATAGAGTGGCATAATGACTTCAGGTTTACGGCTGACGAAGCTTCTATTAATACATCCCATCGTTTGCCTTGCCTTTGATGAGGCCTTCTCTACTTGTTTGGCAGCCTTCATGTCTGCACTGATGATTACCCCCAAGTCCCTTTCCTCTGAAGTCCTAGCTAGCGTTTCTCCATTCAAGGAGTATGTTCTGCATGGATTTCCTCTGCCGAGATGCATGACCTTACATTTTTTAGCGTTGAAGCCTAGCTGCCATGTCGAGGACCAGTTTTCTAACGTGATCAGATCTTGTGTCATACTATCCTGGAGGTTACTTTCACTTACTATGTTACACAGTTTGGCATCGTCGGCAAACAGTGCTACTTTACCCTGAAGCCCCCGGGTCAGGTCCCCTATGAATATGTTGAAAAGGGATGGTCCCAGGACTGAGCCCTGCGGCACTCCACTAGTCACCTCTGATGTCTCAGAGAGGGTGCCGTTGACCACCACCCTCTGAAGTCTTCCACTCAGCCAATCCCTGACCCATGCAGTTAGTTTCTCACCCAAACCCATCGATTTCATCTTGTTTAATAGTCTACGGTGTGGGACACTGTCGAAAGCTTTACTGAAATCCAAGTACACTATGTCCAGAGACTCTCCCAGGTCTAGCTTTCCTGTCACCCAATCGAAGAAGCTTATAAGATTGGATTGGCATGACCTGCCTCTGGTGAATCCATGTTGACAGGGATCCCTTAGATTCCCTTCATCCATTATCGTGTCTAATTTACCTTTAAGTAGAGTTTCCATGAGTTTACACACTATTGATGTGAGACTCGCTGGTCTGTAATTCGCAGCCTCTGCTCTGCAACCCTTTTTGTGCAGAGGAACGACATTAGCTGTTTTCCAGTCCAGGGGGACTCTCCCCGTACTTAGGGAGAGATTGAAGAGCATGGCTAACGGTTCCGCCAGAACATCGCATAGCTCTCTGAGCACTCTTGGGTGCAAATTGTCCGGTCCCATGGCTTTGTTCACCTTGAGTCTTGAAAGTTCTCTGTAAACATCAGCTGGTGTGAACTCAAAATTCAGAAATATTGATGAGACCATTTGTATAGTAGAATCGGACACTGCTAGAAAGCTCAGAAAAGATCATGGTATGCCATTTTGATAATCCGCCATTAAAATACATGAACACTGAACCAGCTGGAACTGGATTAGCATTTGCGTTAAAAGCAACGTTAAGTTGTGAACATCTCCCCCTAACTGGTGTAAAATATATGAAGTCATTTTAAAAAATGGAAAGGAACTCCATTAAGACAGGAAAGATACATTCACAGCCTATAAAATAAAGAGACTTAGAGTATTAAAGTAATGGTGTCTGCAGTAGAGGTCTGCACGAGAACGGGGATTGCGGGGTTTCCCGCAGGAATCCCCCCCTAACCCAGGAACTCCCACGGGGACCCCCCTCTAGGCAATGGGACTCCCACAGGGATGGAAGGCTTTGGAAGCAGGGTTGGTCCATGGACCATGGACAGGTCAGCCTTAGTAAAAGAGGGGGTTTATAAGTGAATTACCTGAACAGAAAACAAAAAAAGGATTCCACAAGGAAAACAGCAAAAGAAACTGTGGAATTGAAAGCGTGTGCTGCTTTTTATGGGGATGGGTGGGATTTCTGTCCCAGCACTATGGCGGAAGAGAGTTGATCTGACCTACATGTGCATTTGAAAGGAAGCTGTGGAGTGCCACAGGAGCAATCCTTTCTTACAGAGTGTTGCAGTGGAGCTAAGTGAAGAAAGTGTGGGGCAGTAGGAGACAGTGGTTCTCTGTTTCTTCGTTCACTGCAAAACTAGTTCACTCAATTTCGTCAAAATGAGGTGGATTCAGGACTGAAGCGGAGCCCTCACCTCGGTGCGCCGGTACAGCGTGGCCTCCCCGTAGGCCCCGTGGCCCAGCACGCGGATGGGGATGTAGTGCAGCTCCTCCTGCTCGGCGCCGTACGCGGCCCGCGCGCCCCCCGCCTCGCTGTCTCCGCTGCAGCCGAAGTCCGAGCTGACGGAGGCGCAGTGCCGTTCGTACTCGCGCAGAGACATCCTCGAGCCCTCGCGCCCACTGCCCGCGCGCCCCGGAACTGAAAGGCAGCGCGCGCGCGCACGCGCAGAGACCGTTAAGGACGACGCCAGGAAGTCGGCTTCTCGGATTGGCTTAGTTCGCTTTTGGTTGCTTTTTGGGGCGGGGGTCGAGGGACTAGTCGATTGTTCCACTCGGCTGTGAGTGGCGCTCGAATTTCTTCCGTCTTAGGGCTGTGTTTTCTAGTCTTCATGGTTGCTGTTTCTGATGCACCGTCATTCGGGATATCCTGAAACCCCGAGTCTCCAGGAAAGGGTTGAGAACCACTGCCTTAGAAGGAGCAATGGTAGGGACAGTTGGCTCTTTTGGCAGCTGGGAGCGAAGCAGCAAGAATCCTAAAATGTACAAGTTCTCGGTTACCTAGCCTTAAGAACAGACGTAAAGACGTAACTTGTTCTTAAGCCGGGGGATTACCTGGACCGGCTCTGGTGCTCACAAATGGAGAAAGTGTCTCTACTGTCCATGTGGGGGCCCACCTAGGAAGTAACAATCATCATACAGTTGGGTTTGATAGAAACAGCCAAAGTGAAGGATGGCCACACAAAACTCAAAAAGTTCTGAATTTCAAATGTACAGACTGTACTAGCATGGAGGCATTCCTGAAGAAAGAGTTAATTGGATGGGAAGAACAGTGGGCCAACTTGAAAGATGCAAAAAAAAGAGCTATTGCCCTTTCAGAGTAATAAATAAAAATAAGAGAAAAAGAATCGGTTCTCCAAACTCGTAACGGAAAATATTAAGGTTTGTGTTAATCTATAATAATAAAATGCTAAGCACACATGCGCACTCTTACTACCGTGTTCCCTAATCTGTAGGTCTGTGATCAGCAGGAGTGCGCATGCGCGCTTACAACGGATCTCTCTCTCACAGACCTCAAGGTGATGTGCGGGCTTGCCGGCTCCAGCTGCCTTACACTTACTTGATGAACAAAGTTTATTTTATGCAGACGGGGATCGAGAGATGAGCCGCGATGACGATTTTGAACTAAAAAATAAACTTTGCAAAACAACTAAGGAAGCCATTCCAAAAGCGTCACACCCTTCCTCAACGCACCTGAACCCCCATTGCTCCTCCCATCCCTGCCCACCATCTGACCGGCTCACTTAGTCCCTTGCCACCCGCCCCGTCGCGTGGTCCCGACAAACCTGCTGACTCCAGCAGCGTCCACAGCACTCTACACACACTGCTTCAGGGCCTTCTACTGCCCTGATTTGCTCTGCCGCGTCTCTGATGATTTCATCAGGGACGTGCCAGAGTACACTACCACTTTGACCTACCCCACAGAAATATGATGGCAGATACAGGCCAATTCTTCTACAGTCACTCTTTATTCCGGGAGCAGAGGGTTATTTCCATCTACCCGCTAGGATTTTGTAGGAAGCCTCAAACTTCAGAAACTTAAACCTATCCCTCCTCTTCAAGTTTAATAAGTTTGTTATACCTCCAAATCAAGCTTCAATGCAGTTTATGTCTAATAATTAAACTTAAAATAAGAGAGGTATAACATAAGTCACAATATAACAATAAGACTTTAAAACCTAACAGTATTTTGTACATATTAATACAGAGACAAACAACAAGGAAGAAAACAGAAAAGGATAGGGACAGGGGGAAGAACTACATTGTATCAAAGTACAGAACAGAGAAGGGAAGATTGGCATCAGTTTTCCTTCCTACAAGCCAAGCTTTAGGAGCTAGTCGTTTCTGCTCGTGTTTTATGTAATTTCAGCCTTTGTGTTCACAGTTTTTGCCCTTGTGTTGTGGAGGTTCCCTGCGGGGACAGTTCTGATTGCAGGAGATCACAGACCTTTGGAAAAAGTCTGCTTCTGGAGGTTTCCCTGCTTGGCAGTAAACTTTCTGGACAGGCTGCATATCAGACTGGGGCTCCCCAGGTTCTTCAGCTAGTGGGTCAAGCGCAGACTGTGTAGGGTTCTGTGGAGGCTGTGAAGCAACGTAGCAATTGCAGCCAAAAAATAGACCCAGCTAGTCAAAGCCATGTGCTCAACAGCCATGTCATAAGACCAAAGCAGTCCATATCCTGCATCGCAATCGGACCCTGTGTGAGGAGGCAAGAATGACAAGGTAGCTGAAGCCTCCGATCCTGCAGGAGCCAAACCAAGTCGGCATACCACAGCTGCCTCTGTCAATCGGGTGTGGCCCACTATCCATCTCAACAGACACCTTATCATGGGCCACGGAGGGAAGACAAAAGTGGGAGTGTGTGGTGCAGTGGTTAGAGCTATAGCCTTGGTATCCCTAAGGTTGTGAGTTTGAATCCCGAGCTGCTCCTTGTGACCCTGGGTAAGTCACTTAATCCCCATTGCTCCAGGTACATTAGATAGAGTGGGAGCCCACAGGGAAAGTTAGGGAATAAAGCAATGTTACTTACCGTAACAGTTGTTATCCAGGGACAGCAGGCAGCTATTCTCACTAATGGGTGATGTGATCCAACAGAGCCCCATTGCGGACGCCTCACAAGCATTTTTGCTTGAAGAAACTCGAAGTTTCGAGTCGCCAGCACCGCGCATGCGTGAGTGCCTTCCCACCCAGACCAGGGCATGTCTCCTCAGTTCAGATAGCTAGCAGAGAAGCCAACCAAGGGGAGGTGGGTGGGATGTGAGAATAGCTGCCTGCTGTCCCTGGATAACAACTGTTACAAGTAACATTGCTTTATCTCAGGACAAGCAGGCAGGTATTCTCACTAATGGGTGACCTCCAAGCTAACCACAATGGGATGGTGGGAGAGTTGGCAACTTAGGAGAATAAATTTTGTAATACTGTTTGGCCAAACTGTCCATCCCGTCTGGAGAAGGTATCCAGACAATAATGAGAAGTGAAGGTGTGAACCGAGGACCAAATGGCAGCCTTACAAATCTCCTCAATTGGGAGGGAGAAACACTCTGAGTTGGGTAGTATCCAGAACAGCTCCGATGAAGGGAAGAGTCTGGGAAGGTTATAGATGGGATTTCGGGAAGTTTATCTCGAACCCCAGATGTTGTAGTAGCCAAATCGTCTTCTGGGTCGCGAGGATGACTCCCTGAGACGTGGGATCCTTGATGAGCCAGTGGTCCAAGGAGGGGAACACCTAGAGGCCGTGGTTCCTGAGCACTGCGGCCACCACTACCAGGCACTTGGTGAAGACTCTGGGTAACAAGGCTAGGCCGAAGGGGAGCACTCGGTGATGAAGATGTCCCACCCTGAATCTGAGGTATTGACGTGAGGCCAGATGAATGGGAATGTGGGTGTAGGCCTCCTTGAGATCCAAAGAGCATAACCAGTTGTTCTGCTCGAGGAGGGGATACAGGGATGCCAGGGTCAACATGCAAAACTTTTCTTTGACCAGAAACTTGTTGAGGGCTCTGAGATCCAAAATGGGGCGCAGATCCGAAATGATGGAGGTAATCAGTGGAGTGCCGCAGGGCTCAGTCCTGGGCCCGATCCTATTCAACATCTTTATATGAGACTTGGCAGAAGGGCTGCGAGGTAAAATAACATTATTCGCCGATGACGCCAAACTAAGCAATGTAGTGGGCAAAAGCACAACAGACAAATTCAATGTCCGACAACTTGATGCACGACCTACTCCTACTGGAGCGCTGGTCTAGGTCCTGGCAACTCAATGCCAAAAAATGCAAAGTCATGCACCTGGGCAGCCAAAATCCATGCAAGACTTACACCCTTAATGGTGATCCTAACAAGAACTGTAGCAGAACGAGACTTGATTGAAGTTTCAAGCTTGCTATGCTGCACCACGCATGTGCATGCCTTCTCCCTCTACTAGAGGGCGCATCCCCACCTCGTGGTCCTCAGTTCTGTTTCTTCCGCGGAGCCAGAAGCCCTGTTGTGTTTTTGCTCCGTGCTATATTGCCTTCTGTCACCGCGGCTGGGTGTTTTTTCTTGGTCGCTGTGAGTTTTTTTGTTTTACCTTCGATCGTCTAATAGTTATCCGTCAAAAAAAAAATCTTTCGTTTCAGGCTCTGGGGGCTCCCGGTAGCCGCGGCCGCGGGACCTCGTTCATTCGCAGCCTTGTTTTTTGTTCATGTCCCGGCCTCTGTCGGGCTTTAAGAAGTGCACCCAGTGCGATCGGTTGCTTTCTATCACCGATCCCCACCAGTGGTGCTTTGTCTGCCTGGGTGTGGATTACCCTACGGACTCCTGCCCTCGGTGAAGAGACAGCACTTAAAGCCTAAGACAATGAATATTATGAGTCTCAGGTGGTGTTTCTGAGGGACATTAAGCAGTGCTAATATAGTATAAAACATATGAATGAGAACAGAAAGTGGGAACAAGGAAGAGTTGTCCCAGTGCTATATTAGTATTACAGGGTTGTACATTTTAGCTATAATACAAAGTTGAAGTAGTGGAAGCCAGGGTATCGCTCATAACGGGAATGTACCCACTATATTTTGCTCCATATTCACCCATGATTTCTTCCTATCCCATTTCCAATTAACTAAATATCACAATTGAGCTGCTTGATAATATTGAAAAATGTGGCACTGCCATTTCTCCCAGTTTCCTAGTTGGTACAACATTGCACCAGATACCCTTGGGGTTTTATATTTCCAAATATATGCAAATATCTTATGCTCCAAATTGAGAAAAAATTTTTTTGGGGGAAGAGGAATTGGTAGAGCTGAAAATAGCTAGAGCAACCTTGGAAGTACTACCATCGTAACTGTTTGCACTCTACCTAGCCCTGAAAAGTTAAGATTTTTCTACCTCTCAATATCGTGACAAATCGCTTGTCCTGGGATAAAAACAATTAATCAATTAAGTTAACCAAGAAATAGCCCGGCATGGAATATCTCAAAAAATATAAGATGGACATGGATCCAGAGAGCAATTACTTCGACTTAGTCTATGGCATAAGGTCCTAACCTGGCTTTCTGTTGTATATGCAAATTCTTTCCAATATCTGTCCAATGGGATAACATTTGTTTGTTTCCAAATCGGAAAGTAAAACCTCATTTTCTACTTTAGGGAAAGGGGCTCTATTTTTAATTTTATCATTTAAAAACTTTGCAAGTTCCTCTGTATTAGGTACACTATTCTCACGGTTATTCTTATCGATAGTTTTCCTATGGTCTTTAGGAACATCAATTAAAAAAGGAGAGAACGCATACATCTACCTTTTATAGCAAGGATGCCCAATGTGGCGCAGTGGTTAAAGCTACAGCCTCAGCACTCTGAAGTTGTGGGTTCAAACCCACGCTGTTCCTTGTGATCCTGGGCAAGTCACTTAATCCCCCCATTGCCCCCGGTACATTAGGTAGATTGTGAGCCCCCCGGGGACAGGGAAAAATGCTTGAGTACCTGAATAAATTCATGTAAACCGTTCTGAACTCCCCTGGGAGAACGGTATAGAAAAATTGAATTAAAAAAAAAAAAACTTCGGCCCTCGCCAGGTTTTCAGGATTTCCCAAATGAATATGCATAGTGTTGGTATACCAAATGAATATGCATACAATGGAAGCAGTGCAGGCAAATAGATCCTGAAAACCCAAATGGGCCCTCGAGGGCCAGAGCTCGGCACCCTTATTCTATAGGCATGCTATGTTTCGTCATGCATGCATGCCTTACTATTTTGCAAAGTTGTGTCATACTATATTAACCATGCTTTGTAAAACTATGGTTGCCATACTTTTTGCCAAACCATATTCACCATGCTTTGTCAGCTGTTTTGCCATCTTTGTCTGTTTACCATAATTCATGTAAACCGTTCTGAACTCCCCTGGGAGAACGGTATAGAAAAATTGAATTTAAAAAAAAAAAACTTCGGCCCTCGCCAGGTTTTCAGGATTTCCCAAATGAATATGCATAGTGTTGGTATACCAAATGAATATGCATACAATGGAAGCAGTGCAGGCAAATAGATCCTGAAAACCCAAATGGGCCCTCGAGGGCCAGAGCTCGGCACCCTTATTCTATAGGCATGCTATGTTTTGAGGTTGTGTGTGCAGCTCACGCTGCTCCTTTGACCTTGGGCAAATCACCTGCTCCCTCACTGCCCCAAGTACATTAGATAGACTGTGAGCCCACCAGGACAGACAGGGAATTGTTCGAGTACCTGGACAAATTCATGTAAACCAGGAATCTCAAAGTCCCTCCTTGAGGGCCACAATCCAGTCAGGTTTTCAGGATTTCTCCAATGAATATGCATTGAAAGCAGTGCATGCACATAGATCTCATGCATATTCATTGGGGAAATCCTGAAAAGCCACTGGATTGCAGTCCTCAAGGAGGGACTTTGAGACCCCTGATGTAAACTGTTCTGAGCTCCCCTGGGAGAACGGTATAGAAACTAACTCACTAAAATAAAATACATCTGTGTTCTGGATTGGTTTAGTGCAGGGGTGTCAAAGTCCCTCCTCGAGGGCCGCAATCCAGTCGGGTTTTCAGGATTTCCCCAATAAATATGCATGAGATCTATTAGCATACAATGAAAGCAATGCATGCAAATAGATCTCATGCATATTCATTGGGGAAATCCTGAAAACCCGACTGGATTGCAGCCCTCGAGGAGGGACTTTGACACCCCTGGTTTAGTGGATAAAAAAGGAATATCAATTCATCTTGGAATTACTTGAAATTCCACTTTGTTCTAACAAGATGCGCTACTATGGAACAACTTCCCTTTCTATTAAGAGATGAAGACTAGGTTCAAGGCTAGGACTAAACTCTCTGAGTCGACTTATGGTTCATTTGAAGGGACCACAGGGACTTGCCATTATCTTGCTACTACCTTTTTATTTATTACTGGGTTTTCTTTATCTTTTGTTTTAATAATTATTTTATTTGGCTTGTATTTTTCTTTTCATAATTAGCTGCTGTACAAAACTGACAACTTTTTTTTTTTTTTTTTTAAAGGATAGATTAGTTCAGGGGTGGGCAACTCCAGTCCTCGAGGGCCAGAATCCAGTCAGGTTTTCAGGATTTCCCCAATGAATATGCATGAGATCTATTTGCATGCACTGCTTTCAATGCATATTCATTGGGGAAATCCTGTTTCCGGCCCTCAAGAACCGGAGTTGCCCACCCCTCACCTAATCCATCTTTTCAAAAATTTGTCCCCGTCACCGCCCCATCCTCCGACTACTATCCCCGCTGCATCCATACAAGCCTCAGTGTACTGCAATATTTAATTTATTCCTTCCTTATAAATCAAAGTTCTGACTGCTGAACTAGAGAAAGAAATGTTAAGCTGGCAGGGCTTTGTTTATAAATTTTTATCAACACAACTAATATACTACTTTATCCTAAAGCAAAAAAAAAAAAAAAAGGAAATAAATAGAATTTTTTTTCTACCTTTGTTGTCTGGTTTCTGATTTCCTCATCATCTCATTCAATTCCTTCCATCCACTGTCTGTCTTCTCTCAGCGTCTTCCATTTGCTCTATTACTGTGCCTCTCCCTTCACCCCCCCCCCCCCAATTGGTCTGGCACCCATCTTCTTCCCTCCACTGCGCCCATAGTCTGGCATCTCTGTCTTCTTCCTTTCCAGCGTCTTCTCCACACTCTGCCATCCCCATGTCCCTTCAGCGTCTTCTCCCCACTCTGCCTTCCCCATTTTTTCCCTTCAGCGTCTTCTCCCCACTCTGCCTTCCCCATTTTTTCCCTTCAGCGTCTTCTCCCCACTCTGCCTTCCCCAATCCCCATTTCCCTTCAGCGTCTTCTCTCCACTCTGCCTTCCCAAATCCCCATTTCACAGCGTCTTCCCCCCACTCTGCCTTCCCCATTTCCCTTCAGCGTCTTGTCCCCACTGTGCCTTCCCCAATCCCCATTTCCCTTTAGCGTCTTCTCCCCATAGCCTTCCCCATTTTTCCCTTCAGCATCTTCTCCCCACTCTACCTTCCCCATATTTTCCCTTCAACATCTTCTCCCCACTTTGCCTTCCCCAATTTTTCCCTTCAGTGTTTCTCCCCACTCTGCCTTCCCCAATCCCCTTCAGCGTCTTCTCCCCACCCTGCCTTCCCCAATCCCCTTCAGCGTCTTCTCCTCACTCTGCCTTCCCCAATCCCCATTTCCCTTCAGCGTCTTCTCCTCACTCTGCCTTCCCCAATTCTCATTTCCCTTCAGCATCTTCTGCCCACTCTGCGTTACCCATTTTTTCCCTTATGATTTGTACCATCTCCAAAACAAGATTTCCAATAGTTCTCTCATCCGATCCCACTTCTGCCACTAATCCTCTTCTTCCTACCCTCCTAATGTACTTCCCTTTTATGTCCTTTTTTGTTCAAAAATTGTATTTCCTCCCCCCTTTCCTATTGTTTCCCGTGGTTTTAAAACCAATTACCCTTGTAGGTCTGATTAATATATTATGTATAAGTGATTTCTTTAAAATCATATTTTTTTATCTTTTGTACAACGCTTTGTAATTTGGAAAAGCATTTAATCAAATAATTTGAATAAACTTGAAAACTTGAATAAACTTGAAACTTCAGTGTCTTCTCCCCACCACCCTTCAGCACCCCTTGCACAGCCCGAGAATCTCCCTCCCCCTTACCTTCGCGGCATGTTAGTAAAGTGACTTGTTGAAGTCGGCCAAGCCTGCCTGCAGTCGCGTATGTGAAGTTGCGTCAGAGAAGCTTCCTCCGCCCACACAGGCTCGGCTGCCTTCAACAAGTTACTTTACTAACGCGGCGCCAAGGTAAGGGGGAGGGAGGGAGATAGATTCGGTAAGGAAGGAGGGGTCCACGCGCATTCCCTCCCTTAACTATGGGGATAAGGCCATTCACCGCTCCACTGGGCGGTGGATGGCCTTGTCCCCGTAGTGAGCACTCCCCCCTGTTTCGGTGGGTTAGCCATAGGTTACAGCCACTGAGTCATTCTCTACTACAGACCCCAACATCTGGCCCTTCTCCCAGGCAGAGCTGTCTCAGGACAACTGGGAACCTCTTGACACAAGGAAGCCTTGAAAAAATATCAGATAAAATCCTCAAAATAAAAAAAATCTAGTGCAGAGCAGATGAAAAAACATCTCAACTTGTTGTAGAAGTTAAGACTGAGGAGAGTGAGTGCTGCCCAGAGAGAAGAAAATGATTGATGTCTTCTACAAGCAACTCGCAAGTTGAGGTGCTTAACCCATCCATAAGGAATCATATGCTGTTTGCACAGGAAGCAGTTTTAGCAACTGTAGATAAACTTTCCTTATTCTCAAACTCAATATAATCAATATAATTCAAAAGGAAAATTTCTTCTGAAAATTTATTTTTGAACAGTTGACCAATGTAATTCCAATATTTACAGCTTTAGTGTATGATTGTGAATGTAATCATCTCTCAGAAAGCATCAGGAAACCATGAGGCCATCTCTTATTCTTCTATACCACTGCAGAGGATAGAAGCTGAAAGCTGTACATATCTTTCTTATATCCTGTTTCATAGTGCTGTATGACTGAACTACCTGAGGACCAGAGAAAAGCTAGAGCCTGAAGAAGTGTATACTTCTTCTCCCCACCCTTAAAAAAGCATATCCTGCATTTAGCACTGCTGCTGACCTGGAAGCACCTGAGTGGACTCAGCAATTTTTATAAAATATGGCCAATGGCAGTCCAAGTTGCCCAAATTCTCACCAGGGTCAGCAGGTAAAGTCCCCTAAATGAGTGAAGTGTCTGTGGCGAGAACAGGAACAAACAAAAGAGGAGGCAGAAAGAAAGGTTAGAAAATAAACAAAGGAGGGTGCCATTGTAACTCACTTTGGGTGCCTTGCATATTAAGCAGGGTGGGATGAACAAATTGTACGCCCATCTCCAAACAGCTCCCAAACTTCCCTTCAAAACTCATAACACAGCAGCTGCTTAATCTGTTCTTCCTGCGCTGCCCCATCCCACCCTCCATCACAAGCATCTTAGGCAAGTTGTATTGTGTCTGGGCTCCAGCCCTCTCTGCCATCTTTATGTCCATGCATTGGTCCAATCATTCAATGAGTTTCTTTGCCTTGAAGAAGTGACGGAGGTAGAAGACCTGCCACGTAGCCAGTCCAATCAGGCAGCACATAGAGAAGAAACTGAAGTACAGAACTCGCAGATGTGTTGACTCTGAAACAAAAATATTTAATTGTACCATTTCCAACCTGCTCTTACAAATATTTCAACAATTCAAATGAAAAACAATACAATAAAAATACAAGGCATTTCATAAAAACGCACAATAAAAAATCTCCAATATGTAAATTGAAAACCAACTAAAAACCTCTACTATCCCAGTTCAAACTTAGATTTTAAACTCTCTGGACAGGGGAATACTTACTATAGCTGACTAACTCACCTTCAGCAACTACTAAAAACGGTATCGGCTAAACCCAAATCTCTAATCTAAAATATTAAATTGCAACATCAAGCTGCTGCTGCTGCAGCTTTCTTAGTGAAGTCAAGCAGTTCCACTTCACTTATTTCAAAGACAAATCTGCCTACTTTAGGTCAAATGTGCTAGATAACTTTCTTAAATAATACAGTCCTACACGATTTACATTTTAGCATACTTAAAATTTGACAACACAACATAATTGTTTATTAAAACAAATCCTACATATCAGAAAATAACATCAAAAGGCATGAATCAAATCCTTGACTACGCACACAGCTTCACATCTTGATCACATTCGCACTCAATTACATAAATGCGTCGACAAACAAATAGGTTTGATATACCACTTTTTTGAAACAATTCACCAAAGACAGTGTTACAGCAGGTATAAGAAGACAATAAAAAACGAAGCAAACTATCTTCACATATATCTTAATTGTTTTAGCAATGTATTTATGATTTGTCATGTGGTGCATTTATAAGATTCGCTGATTGTCCAGGTTTTTTTGATGTAAACCGCCTAGCACTCATTGGTATGGCGGTATATAAAAATAAAAGTTTATTATTATTATAATGAAATATAAGAAGATATACATAAAACAATAATACAATGTCAATGTGAGACATATAGAACAGCCCCAGAATCTCCCTCCTGTTGTATACACTTTTTATACTTGATTGCACTAAGGCACTTTCTACAACGGAAGGGAGGCTCTGGGTCTATACTATATGTCTCACATTATGACAGGACAAAGGTGAATTTATACATGATACTTAAGTGGGAATTATAAAAACTTAAGAGATAGAGAGGGTATGGCAACAGATATGGGTGCTTTACAAGTTGGCAGGGTAGGACTTAAACGCAGCTTCAAAAAAGAAGTGCAGTCCTCCCTTGCATGGATATTTGATTACGGCACTGCTCTACACATAGCTACTATAACTTTTACAGATCATGCTGTTTTCATCAGACAATCACAGTCCAGATGTCTAGGTAACAGGGCAGCTATAAAAAGCGTGGGCTTTTTGGGTTTTATACATTTTCTACATCAACCATGAATAAGACTCATAATCTGACGTTGAAGAGCATGTTCGTGTGTCAGTGATGAGTGAGGAAGGATTTTTGTGCCACCAGATTGCCAGCAAAGTCATCATGGTAGTAAAGATTGTACAAAAGAAGAAAGCAACAGGTTCAGCGGTAGACAAGGCTCAGTCTGGTCATCCAAGTGCATCATCATCACGCCAAGACCCTGCAATTCAACGCATTTCATTGACCTCACCTCAGCTACTGCGTGAGTGGTCAGACAAGTGTCATTTCAGCATCAGGTCATCAACAGTTCATCACTAGTGCCTGCAGTTTGGTCTGTGGGGCTGAAAAGCACACAAGCCACTGATGACTGACATCTACTGTAAAGGCACAACTGGATTGAGTGGGCGCAGAAGCACTCAAGCTGGACATGTGAAATGTGGGACAAGGTGCCTTTCAATGATGAAAGCACCTTGTGCCTGTTTGGTAACCAGGCCCACACCTACATGAGGTTTCCTGTAGAGGAGTTCAAGCCTGAATGCCTCAACCTCACTGTGAAGCATCCTTTGAATATCATGATTTAGGGCTGCATCGCTACCCGTGTCATCGGATGTCTGCACACCGTCAATGGTATGGTTAATGTGACCAAGTGCATGGCGCTAGGTGATCAACTGGAAGTGTCAGATCATCAAGTCCATCAACTGGTCTGCCTATTTGAATCAAATCGAGAACTTCTGGCAATATCAAACATCAAAACATGAGTTGACTGAGTCACTCATTGCAGCCTGGAAACACATTTGAGATGATGATCATCTCAAACTGGTTCACTCAATGCCAACCCGGTGCAGACAGGTAATCAAGAATAGAGGGTGGCCCGCCAAATATTGAAAGCAAAAAGAGACTGCAGAGAGGAATGTACAAGGTGCAGGAATCTTTATTAAAAGTCAATAAAATATTGTAATCCAGAAAATGGCTCTCATTTACACAGAGAATGGACCCAAGCTAATCGGAACTAATGAAGGAATAGTTAAGCATACATACCAAATTATCCTATGCTTTACTAATAGAAAACCATATGGAGTACAACGGTGTTATGTAAAATACTTTTATTTTCTCTTTTTCCTCTAAGAATTTTAAGGACTTTACATAACACCGTTGGTACTCCATATGTACTCCGATTAGCTTTTCTCCCAATTTTTCATTATGCAACTCTTCGCTTAAATTCATATCCTAATAACAACAGTATTCCAGTAACACCAGTACTTACACACGTCACCACCTAACACTGCTATTGCACGTTCCTCACACATCTTTTCCGCATCTGTTTCTGATGAATATTTCTCATATGTTTTTTTCTATGCTCACACCATTGATATTTCTTCTCACCAAATGGCTCACTAATCATGGGTGGTGCACACTCTTCAGCCACCATATTTCACTACTTTCCTCCCTCATTTTCCAATAAGACCCCTGAAGGAGTGTTTCATCAAAACACAGACCGTGTTGGGTCCCTTTCTCCATATAAATGAGAGCCATTTTCTGGATTACAATATTTTATTGAACATAAGCAGTGCCTCTGCTGGGTCAGACCAGAGGTCCATCATGCCCAGCAGTCTGCTCACGCAGTAGCCCATCAGGTCCAGGGCAGGTATAGTAATCTTCTATCTATACCCTTCTATCCCCTTTTTCCTTCAGAAAATTATCTAATCCTTTCTTGAACCCCAATAATGTATGTACTTTGTCCTCCCACACTCTCTGAAAGCGCATTCCAGGTGTCCACCACCCTTTGGGTGAAGAACTTCATAGCATTGGTTCTGAATCGATCCTCTCTTAATTTTTCCGAATGCCCTCTCGTTCTTGTAGTTCTTGAAAGATTGAAGAATCTGTCCCTCTCCACTTTCTCTATGCCCTTCATGATCTTGTAAGTCTCTATCATGTCCCCTCCAAGTCTACATTTTTCTAGGGAAAAGAGCCCCAATTTCTCCAGTCTTTCAGTGTATGAAAGGTTTTCCATACCTTTTATCAAATGTGTCGCTCTCTTCTGAACCCTCTCGAGTATCGCCATATCCTTCTTAAGGTATGGTGACCAATATTGGACGCAGTACTCCAGATGTGGGCGCACCACCGCCCGATACAACGGCAGGGTAACTTCTTTCGTTCTGGTTGTAATACCTTTCTTGATTATACATACCTAGCATTCTATTCGCCTTCTTAGCGGCCACTGTGCACTGTGCCAATGGCTTCATTGTCTTGTCCACTATTACCCCCAAGTCCCTTTCTTGGGTACTCTTGCCCAATAACAGCCCTCCCATTGTATAGCTGTACTTCGGGTTTCTGTTTCCTACATGCAAGACTTTACATTTCTCTACAATGAACTTCATCTGCCATCTCGTCGCCCACTCCCCTAGTT
The DNA here is from genome assembly GCF_902459505.1 of Geotrypetes seraphini. NCBI lineage: Eukaryota > Metazoa > Chordata > Amphibia > Gymnophiona > Dermophiidae > Geotrypetes > Geotrypetes seraphini. The sequence goes on along the minus strand of NC_047090.1, from coordinate 193,023,242 downwards.
TGTTCAGGTCCCTTTGTAAATCTTCACAGTCCTCTTTAGTCCTAGCCCTACTAAATAGTTTGGCATCGTCTGCAAATTTTATTACTTTGCACTTCATCCCTGTTTCTAGATCATTTATAAATACATTGAACAGCAGTGGTCCAAGCACCGACCCCTGCGGAACACCACTTGTGACCCTCATCCAGTCCAAGTAGTGGCCCTTCACTCTTACCCTCTGCTTTCTACCTGCCAACCAATTCTTGATCCATCTGTGTATGTCTCCTTCCATCCCATGGTTCTTCAGTTTCCGAGTAGGCATTCATGGGGTATCTTATCAAAGGCTTTTTGGAAATCTAAGTATACGATGTCTATGAGGTCCCCTTTGTCCATCCGTTTGTTAATTTCTTCGAAGAAATGCAATAAGTTCGTCAGGCACGATCTTCCCTTGCAGAAGCCATGTTGTTTTATCATATGTTTATTCCTTTCTAGATGCTCATCGATGCTGTCTTTTATTAGCGCTTCTGCCATTTTCCCCGGAACCGAGGTCAGACTTACAGGTCTGTAGTTCCCCAGGTCACCTCTTGATCCCTTTTTAAAGATGGCCGTAACATTGGCTATCTTCCAATCCTCCGGGATCACGTCTGTTTTCAGGGATAGATTACAAATTTGCTGTAGTAGTTCTGCTATTTCCTCCTTTAGTTCTTTCAGTACCTTAGGGTGGATTCCGTCCGGGCCCGGGGATTTGTCAGTTTTTAATCTATCTGCTTGTGTACGTCTTCAAGGCTTACCCCCATGGATGTTAATTTTTCTGCTTGGTCTCCTTTGAAGATTTGTTCAGGTTCTGGTACATTGGATGTGTCCTCTTTTGTAAATACTGACGAAAATTACATGTTCAGTCTTTCCTTCTTTCTCCTCCTTCACCACTCTTTCCTATCTCCGTCATCCAGCGGTCCCACCTCCTCCCTTGCCGGCTGCTTCCCTTTAACATATCTGAAGAACGGTTTGAAATTTCGTGCATCCCTGGCTAGCCTCTCTTCGTATTCTCTTTTTGCTTTTCTAACCACGAGGTGACATTCTTTTTGATGCTTCCTGTGCTCTTTCCAGTTCTCTTCGGTTTTGTCCTTTTTCTATTTCCTGAATGAATTCTTATTATCTCCTATCGCTTTCTTCACTTCTTTAGTTATCCATGCCGGGTCTTTTGTTCGGTTCTTTTTGCACCCTTTTCTGAATCTAGGGATATACAGATTTTGCGCCTCGCTCACCGTGTCCTTTAATAAAGACCAGGCTTGCTCTACAGTCTGCCATTTCTTTGAGCTGTTCCTAAGTTTCTTCCTTACCATTACCCTCATCGCTTCGTAGTTTCCTTTCTTGAAGTTAATAATGGTCGCTGTGGTTCTCTTTCCCTTCGGTATTCCTACTTCAATTTTGAACTTGATCATATTGTGATCGTTGATTCCCAATGGTCCCACTACTTCCACTTCCTTTGCAGGAGCTCTTAGCCCATTAAGGATTAGATCCAGAGTGGCATTCCCTCTCGTCGGTTCTCTGACAAGCTGCTCCATGAAGCAGTCCTGTATAGCCTCCAGGAATCTGGTCTCTCTAGCGCATTTTGAGTTTCCAAGACTCCAGTCTATCCCGTGATAGTTGAAGTCTCCCATAACAATCGTGTTACCGCTTTTGCATTCTCGCTTCATCTTGGCTTCCATTTCTTCATCGTTAGCTTCGGTTTGCCCAGATGGACAATAGTAAAGGCCCATCTTTATCTCGAGCTCTTTCCTTCCCGTATATTTTAACCCATAGTGATTCCAATTTGTTGGTCGTCGCTACTGTGTCCACTCTGGTCGAGTGTATGCTTTCTTTTATGTATAGGGATATTCCTCCTTCTTTCTCATCGGACCTGTCTTCGCGATAGAGTTTGTACCCCGGCAGTGCTATGTCCCATTTGTTTTCTTCATTCCACCATGTTTCAGAGACCCCAATGATGGCCAGGTTCTCTTTATTGGCCATGACTTCTAATTTTCCCATTTTGTTCCTTAGGCTCCTTGCATTAGTATACATGCAATTTAGGTCCTGGTATTTTTTTAGTCTTTATTTCCTTTCCCTGTGCTATGATCTTTATTTTCTTCTCCTGTGCTACAATCTTCTTATCCTCCTCTTCTGGATCAGTCAACTCCTGTGTTTTGCCCATTGTGTCTTCCCAGCATTTTTTCCACTCAGTATCCTCATGGATACCTTCTTCCGAATAGTCGATACTTGGTCGACTGTCGGCTTTCCCCTTCTTCTTAGTTTAAAGCCTGTTCTATTTCTCTCTTGACGTTGTTTGCTTGAAGTCTAGTTCCCGCCGCGCTCAGGTATAGTCCATCTCTCCTGAAGAGCTTGCTCTTGCCCCAAAACATTGTCCAGTTCCTCACGAAGTGAAACCCCTCTTCCTCATACCATCTCCTCATCCATGCATTTATTGATTGTAGTTCTGTCTGCCTCTTCACATCTGCCCTCAGTACTGGTAGGATCTCTGAAAACGCTATCTTCTGAGTCATCTTCAACTTCCTTCCCATAATCTTGAACTGTTTGTTCTATTAGTGCATTTCTGCTGACATCATTTGTCCCGATGTGGATCATCACTGTAGTCTCTTCCGTCTCTGCTCCTTCTAGGATCTTTTCAATTTTGTCCACGCTCCTGGGAAGCAGGTCACTAGTCTAACCTCTCTCCCACCTGCTATGTGGCTATCTACTTGCCTTAGGATTGAGTCTCCCACTAGGATCGCAGACTTTCCCTTCAGTTTTCGATCCGGTCACAGGTCTATGTCTTTGGAGTGCTTCGCTGCTTCTTCTGGGCATCGACAAGACCTTTCCTCCCCTTCTTGCGGGATTCCTCTGTGAGTTTCTTCCTTGGAGTCATCTTCCACTTGTTCTCCCGTCCATGTTGGTGTATCTTCATCTTTCCTCTGATGTTTGTGTTCTTCCACCCTCCTGTAGGCCTCCTCAATGAACTCCGAGTTCCCCGACTTCTTCCTCAATGTGTCTCTCTCTCACGAAGTCCTCAGCTGTCCTGAATGGGTCTTCTGTGCTGTAAAATCCTTCCAGTTCCTGTACCCTGTCCTTCAGTTGCCTAACTTTCTTCTTCAAGCTTTTCAGCTCCTGACACCGACCGCATACATATGACTGCCTCCCCGAGGGGAGGTAGCCATACATATGACAGACTGTGCAGAACACTGGAAAGCTCATCTTCTGGATTCCCTCTGCTTCCATTGCTGTCCGCCTTTATGGAGTGCTCTATTTCATTTCACTGGTACCTTTTTGCTTGTGTGGGTGTGAGTGTGTGTTCTCTTCTGTGCCTACTTGTGCCTCTTCTGTGCCTGCTTGTGTGAGTGTGTGTTCTCTTCTGTGCCTGCTTGTTGCCCTTCTTGAGGCCCTTGGCAAAGACTCTCTCGCTAAGGCGAGCACCTTTGCCGCTCGCTTTCACCGCGTGCCGAACGGCTGCGCATCGTTGGCTCCTCCCCTTTTAAGGGGGAGTTCAGCTTCAGTGTGCTGCTGACGTCTGAGGGGTGGGCGGAGTTATCTCTCGCCTCTGCCCCTCTCAGTCTCTTGTCTGCCTCTCTCTCCGCTCTCGTGCTCCCGACTCTCCTCAGCCGCCTCCGATTCTCCCTACAGCGATCTCCTTGCCATTGGCTCCTCCCCTTTTAAGGGGGAGTACGACTTTGGTGTGTGGCTGACGTCAGAGGAGTGGGCAGAGTTCTCTCTCGCCTCTGCCCTTCTCAGTCTCCTGCCTGCCTCTCTCTCCGCTCTCTCTCGTGCTCCCGACTCTCCTCGGCTGCCTCTGATTCTCCCTACAATAAAAATTCCTGCACCTTGTATATTCCTCTCTGCAGTCTCTTTTTGCTTTTGGTGTTCACCTCTCACTGCAGATTTGTTGGATTTCTCTTTGTTTTGCCTTGTGGACCACCAAATACTGAGTCATCATGGACACACAAAACGGTCTTTTTCAAGGCTTCCACAATCAGCTCCTGGTTTAGTCTTTGCAGTCAAAACTGTAGATTTCCATCTCTGTCCTTCGCAGATGTAGTCAATTTGATTTCGATACATGCCATTTGGAGAGATCCATGTATACTGGCGACGTTTGTGGTGTTGGAAATGCGTATTCATGACCGACAGTTGGTTTGTTTTGCAAAATTGTACCAAGTTATCACCAGCTTCATTTCTTTCTCCTAAGTCCTGCTTTCCAACTACTGCATCTTCAGACGTACTTCCTTCTTTTGCATTGAAGTTCCCCATAATGATCAGTAAATCTTGTTTCGGCATTTGATCTATTACATTTTGAAGTAGAACAATTCTACATCCTCATCTTCTGTGTCTGTTGGAGCAAACACTTGAATCAAGATGACATTGATCGGCTTTCCCTGCAGAAGGACTGACATGACTATTATATTACTTTACATTAGTGATTTCTATTCCATTACCTTGCGGTTCAAGGCGGATTACATCCAAACTAAAACAAGAATTACATTTCAACTTTGAAGTAATAGATTAAACGATGAGATAAAATTTAAGAGAGAATTATGGGTTTTAGATAATGTTTGGTAACTAGAAAAAGACTTATTACTGATAACATTGTACATTAGTATCATCTTTGAAAGCTTATTATTGAGGATAAATGCCACACCATTTTTCCTGTTTCATGACTAGAAAGTACAGTTTCTTACCGTAACAGGTGTTATCTAGGGACAGCAGGCAGCTATTCTCACATATGGGTGACGTCATCCGACGGAGCCCGGATGCGGACACCTCACAAGCAGACTTGCTTGAAGAAACTCAAAGTTTCAAGTTACCCGCACCGCGCATGCGCGAGTGCCTTCCCGCCCAGCGTAGGGCACGTCTCCTCAGTTCAGATAGCTAGCAGAGAAGCCAACCAGAGGAGGTGAGTGGGTTGTGAGAATAGCTGCCTGTTGTCCCTGGATAACACCTGTTAAGGTAAGTAACTGTGATTTATCCCAGGACAAGCAGGCAGGTATTCTCACATGTGGGTGACCTCCAAGCTAACCAGAATGGGATGGTGGGAGTGTTGGTAATTTAGGAGAATAAATTTTATAATACTGTTTGGCCAAAGTATCCAGACAATAGTGAGAAGTGAAGATATGAACCGAGGACCAAGTAACAGCTCTACAAATTTCCTCAATAGGTGTAAATCTGAGGAGAACTACTGAAGCTGCCATAGCTCTGACCTTATGGGCTGTGACTTTACTGTGAAGGGGTAATCCACCCTGGGCATAGCAGAATGAGATACAAGCCGCCATCCAGTTGGAGATGGTACGCTTAGAAATAGGATGGCCCAACTTATTGGGATCGAAGGAGACAAAAAGTTGAGGAGCAGTTCTGTGTGGTTTGGTGCATTCCAAATAGAAGGCCAAAGCACGTTTACAATCCAGAGTATGAAGAGCAACTTCTCCAGGATGAGAATGAGGCTTTGGAAAAAACACTGGAAGAACAATGGATTGGTTGAGATGAAATTCCGAGACCACTTTAGGGAGGAATTTAGGTTTGTCATGATGGAACACTGTGACTGGTGGGTCAGCAACTAAAGCTTGCAGCTCACTGATTCATCGCGCAGAAGTGAGGGCTATGAGAAACACCACTTTCTAAGTGAGATACTTCAGATGAGCTTTATCAATTGGTTCAAATGGAGGCTTCATTAGTTGAGTAAGGACAACATTCAGGTCCCAAACCACAGGAGGCGGTTTGAGAGGAGGTTTGACATTGAAAAGTCCTTTCATGAATGTGGAAACCACCGGATGAGCAGAGAGGGGTTTCCCTTCAACAGGCTGATGGAAAGCCGCAATTACACTGAGATGGACTCAGATAGATCTAGACTTGAGGCCAGAATTGGATAAATGCAACAGGTAGTCCAAAACAGAAGATAAGGAGGAATGCTGAGGCTCCTTATGATGAGAAAATACCAGGTAGAAAATCTAATCCACTTTTGGTGATAGCATTGTCTAATGGTAGGCTTCCTAGAAGCTTCTAAAACATCTCTTACAGATTGAGAAAACTGAAGAGGAGTTATGTTGAGAGGTACCAAACTGTCAGGTGTAGAGACTGCAGGTTGGGATGAAGCAGAGATCCTTGACTCTGTGTAAGCAGAGAAGGAAAAACTGGTAGAAGATATGGCTCCCTGCTGCTGAGTTGAAGTAGAAGGGAGTACCAAGGTTGTCTCGGTCACCGAGGAGCAATGAGAATCATGGTGGCATTATCGTTCTTCAACTTGACCAGAGCCTTGAGAATGAGAGGGAATGCACAGTAAAATTTGACCATTCCAGAAGAAAAGCATTTGCCTCGAGGCGATGAGGACAGTATGTCCTGGAGCAGAATTGAGGCAGTTTGTAGTTGTGGGGAGCTGCAAAGAGGTCTATCTGAGGCGTTTCCCACAGTGAAAAAATGTGATGAAGAGGGGCGGAATGGAGTGCCCATTCGTGAGGCTACAGGAGACGACTCAAGTTGTCCGCCAAGCAATTCTTCGCCCCTTGAATGTAGACAGCTTTGAGGAAGGTGTTGTGGCGGATTGTCCAGTCCCAAACGTTTAGAGCTTCTTGACAAAGGGAGGCAAACCCCGTTCCTCCTTGTTTGTTGACATAATACATGGCGACTTGGTTTTCCGTCCAAATGAGGACTACTTGGTCATGAAGCAGATGTTGAAAACCATTAAGAGCTTTGAGGATCGCTCTGAGTTCCAACAGATTGATATGACACTGACGATCCGTACTGGTCCAAAGGCCTTGAGTATGGAGACCATCGAGATGAGTGCCCCAAGCGTAGGTCGAAGAGTCTGTCGTGAAGACCTTCTGATGGGGGGGCGTTTGAAAAAGCAAACCTCTGGAAAGATTGGAAGAGAGCATCCACCAACGGCGAGACTTCAATGAAGGAGTGACTGAGATTTGTTGAGGAAGGTCGCAAACTTGCGTCCATTGAGATGCCAAGGTCCAATGAGGAATCCTGAGGTGAAGTCTGGCAAAAGGAGTCATGTGTACTGTGGAGGCCATGTGACCCAGAAGTACCATCATGTGTCTCGCTGAGATGGAAGAAAGCAATGTTACTTACCGTAACAGTTGTTATCCAGGGACAGCAGGCAGCTATTCTCACTAGTGGGTGATGTCATCCGACAGAGCCCCGATACGGACATCTTGCAAGCATGTCTTGCTTGAAGAAACTCAGAAGCTTCGAGATGCCCGCACCGCACATGCGCCAGTGCCTTCCCGCCCGATGATCCGGGCGTGTCTCCTCAGTTCAGGTAGCTAGCAGAGAAGCCAACCCAGGGGAGGTGGGTGGGACGTGAGAATAGCTGCCTGCTGTCCCTGGATAACAACTGTTACGGTAAGTAACATTGCTTTATCCCAGGACAAGCAGGCAGGTATTCTCACTAGTGGGTGACCTCCAAGCTAACCTCAATGGGATGGAGGGAGAGTTGGCAACTTAGAATAAATTTTGCAACACTGTTTGGCCAAACTGTCCATCCCTTCTGGAGAAAGTATCCAGACAATAATGAGAGGTGAATGTATGAACCGAGGACCAAGTGGCAGCCTTACAAATCTCCTCAATCGGTGTCGATCTGAGGAAGGCTACAGAGGCTGCCATCGCTCTGACCCTATGGGCTGTGACCCTACAGGGAAGGGGTAATCCAGCCTGGGCATAGCAGAAAGAGATACAAGCTGCCATCCAGTTGGAGATGGTGCGCTTCGATACAGGTCATCCCAACTTATTTGGATCAAAGGAGACGAAAAGTTGAGGAGCAGCTCTGTGTGGTTTGGTGCGATCCAAGTAGAAAGCCAAAGCACGTTTACAGTCCAGAGTGTGTAGAGCTGATTCTCCAGGATGAGAATGAGGCTTTGGAAAAAACACTGGAAGCACAATGGATTGGTTGAGATGAAATTCAGAGACCACTTTAGGTAGGAATTTCGGATGAGTGCGGAGGACCACCTTGTCATGATGGAATACTGTGAAAGGTGGGTCCGCCACCAAGGCCTGAAGCTCACTGACCCTGCGAGCAGATGTGAGGGCCACCAGAAAAACCACTTTCCAAGTGAGAAACTTTAGTGGAGCCTTGCTCAGAGGCTCAAAAGGAGGTTTCATAAGCTGAGAAAGGACAACATTTAGATCCCAAACCACTGGAGGCAGTTTGAGAGGAGGATTGACATGAAAAAGTCCTTTCATAAATCTGGAAACCACAGGATGAGCAGAGAGAGGTTTCCCTTGTAGAGGCTGATGGAAAGCCGCAATAGCACTCAGGTGGACTCGTATAGATGTTGACTTGAGACCAGACTGAGACAAATGTAGACAAATGTAGAAGATGAGACAAATGTAGAAGATAGTCCAATACAGAGGATAGGGAGGCTCGCTGAGGCTCCTTAGAATTGGAAATACACCATGAAGAAAATCTAGTCCATTTTTGGGAGTAGCATTGACGAGTAGCCGGCTTCCTGGAAGCCTCCAAGACATCCCTCACCGCTTGGGAAAACTGGTGAGGAGTTACGTTGAGAGGAACCAAGCTGTCAGGTGGAGAGACTGCAGGTTGGGATGAAGCAGAGACCCCTGATGCTGAGTAAGCAGTGAAGGAAACACTGGAAGTAGGTACGGTTCCCTGCTGCTGAGTTGAAGTAGAAGGGAGAACCAAGGTTGCCTGGGCCACCGAGGAGCGATCAGAATCATGGTGGCATGGTCTGACTTCAGCTTGACCAGAGTCTTCTGAATGAAAGGAAATGGTGGAAACGCATACAGAAAGCGATTCCCCCAATCCAGCAGAAAAGCATCCGTCTCAAGGCGATGAGGATCGTAGATCCTGGAGCAAAACTGAGGCAGCTTGAAATTGTGGGGAGCCGCAAAGAGGTCTATCTGAGGCGTTCCCCACTGAGCAAAGATCTGATGAAGGGGCTTGGAATGGAGTGTCCATTTAAGGCTGGAGAAGACGACTCAGATTGTCTGCCAAGACATTGTCCTTCCCCTGAATGTAGACAGCCTTGAGGAAGGCGTTGTGGCGAACCGCCCAATCCCAGACTCTGAGAGCTTCCTGGCAGAGGGAGGCCGAGCCTGTGCCCCCCTGCTTGTTGACATAGTACATGGCGACTTGGTTGTCTGTGCGAATGAGGACCACCATGTCGTGAAGCAGATGTTGAAAAGCTTGAAGAGCATTGAAGATGGCTCTGAGCTCCAGAAGATTGATTTGATGGAGTCGGTCCGCACTGGTCCAGAATCCCTGAGTGCGAAGCCCATCCAGAGGAGCCCCCCAGGCATAGGTCGAGGAATCGGTTGTGAGGACCTTTTGGTGGGGAGGAGAGTGAAACAGCAAACCTCTGGATAGATTCGAAGAGGTCATCCACCAAAGTAGAGACTGCCGAAGAGCAGGAGTGACTGTGATGTGTCGAGTCCACGGATCCGACACCTGAGTCCACTGAGATGCCAGGGTCCACTGAGGAATTCTGAGGTGGAGTCTGGCAAACGGCGTCACATGAACTGTAGAGGTCATGTGGCCCAGGAGGACCATCATGTGTCTCGCTGAGATGGTTTGGCGAGAAGACACAGACTGGCAGAGATGAAGAAGAGCAGCCAGGCGCTGAGGAGGAAGGAATGCTCTGAAGCGTGTGTTATCCAGGACAGCCCCGATAAAGGGGAGCGACTGGGTCGGCTGTAGATGAGACTTGGGAAAGTTGATCTCGAATCCCAAGCTCTGCAGGAACCGAATCGTTGACAGGGTCGCCGAGATGACCCCTGAGGCCGAGGGAGCCTTGATCAGCCAGTCGTCGAGGTAGGGAAATACCTGAAGACCTTGGTTCCGGAGTGCCGCGGCCACCACCACCAGACACTTTGTGAAGACTCTGGGGGACGAAGACAGGCCGAATGGAAGCACTCGATACTGCAGATGTAGATGTCCCACCCGAAATCTGAGGAACTTGCGAGAGGCCGGATGAATGGGAATATGAGTGTAGGCCTCCTTGAGATCCAGAGAGCATAACCAGTCGTTCTGCTCGAGGAGGGGGTAGAGAGAAGCAAGTGTCAACATGCGAAACCTCTCTTTGACCAGGAATTTGTTGAGGACCCTGAGGTCCAAAATGGGTCGCAGGTCGCCCGTCTTCAGAACAAAGAAGTACCGGGAGTAAAATCCCTGGTTCAATTGGTCCGTCGGGACCGGCTCTACGGCACGAAGCCGGAGCAAAGCCTGAGCTTCCTGAAGAAGAAGGGCGGTCTGAGTCAAGTTGGAAGGAAAATCTCTTGGAGGGTGGTCCGGAGGGACCCGATGGAAATGAAGAGAGTATCCGTCCTTGATGATAGTAAGGACCTAGAGGTCGGTTGTTATGGCCTCCCAGCGATGATAAAAATGATGGAGGCGCCCTCCGATGGGAAAAACAGGGGGAGGCAGAACGAGGTTGGTTATGCCCTCGACGAAACAGTCAAAAAGGCTGAGTGGCCTTAGGGACAGCAGGCGACTGAGACTTCGGCTGACCCTTCTGAGGAGGCTATTGCTTCGCCGGTTGCCTCGCAGGTGGAGCTTGTCTCGGTTGATAACGCCGCTGATAAATCAACGGTGGACGAGAGGGTCGAGACTGTTGAGGCTTAGGCTTCGGCCGAAGAATAGACTGGAAGGACTTTTCATGATCAGACAATTTCTTCGTGACAGTCTCGATGGATTCGTCAAAAAGATCCGCCCCAGCGCATAGCCAGGCGGTCCTGAAGATTCGGGTCCATGTCAATGGTCCGCAACCAGGCCAGTCGGCGCATCGCCACCGAGCAGGCTGCTGCTCGGGCCGAGAGCTCGAACGCATCATAGGCAGATTGCATCAACTGAAGACGAAGCTGGGACAGCGAAGCCACCACTTCCTCAAACTCAAATCGAGCCTGGGTCTCGATGTATGGTGTGAATTTCCGAAGCACAGGCAGAAAGAATTCCAAGTAGGCTGCAAAGTGGAAATTGTAATTCAGGACTCGAGACGTCATCATCGAATTCTGATAGATGCGTCGACCAAACTTATCCATGGTTCTGCCCTCGCGGCCCGGAGGCACTGAAGCATAGACCTGGCCAGGATGAGACCGCTTGAGCGAGGATTCGACCAGGAGGGACTGGTGAGAAAGCTGAGGACCCTCGAAGCCCTTATGATGCACCGTGCAGTACCGAGCATCCAATTTCCCAGGAACCGCAGGGATAGAGTAGGGAGACTCGAAACACCTCATGAAAGTCTGGTCGAGGAGCTTGTGCAGAGGAAGGCGCAAGGACTCGGCCGGAGGACGAGGCAAGTGCATGGTATCGAGGTACTCCTTGGAGTATCGAGACCCAGCATCGAGGGTAATGTCCATGTCATCCGCCATCTGTCTGAGAAATGAGGAGAAAGACAGTTGGTCCGCCGTCGCCGGTTTACGAGAAGGACTGGAAGAAAACGAGGCTTCGGGTTCCACAGAGGCTTGTGAGCAACAAGGCGAGTAGAAAACCTCGGGGTCCTCGAGCTCCGGATCTGGAGGCGGAGACCCAGCCGAAGCAGCATACCCCATCCGAGGCAACTTCTTCTGAGGCGAGACGGTCGAGTGTAGAGAGGAATGCCTCGAAGAGTGTCTGGATCGATGTCCCTCTCGATGCCTTGAAGGGGACCGAGCCCGTCTGTGAGAAACCTGGTCAGACGCCTCCAAGGAGCAGATCGGACTCGATGCCGTTGATCGCAGAGGCGGAAGAGTCGAAGCCTCCCCCAACGACGCCCAAGCTTGATATGGGGTTCGGAAGAACTCGTCCTGCTTCCTGCTATGCCCAGGACTGGGAGGCCTCGAAGGTGGACGCCACACTGTGTCATGGGGCGGGGTAATAGGTTCCAAGGGAGGTAAGTCGCTAAGCGAAGCTTTCCTCGAGGGAATGGACTCCAAAGGAGGCATATCATGAAGAGAGGCCTTCCTCGAGGGAACCGGTTCCAAAGGAGGCATAGCACTAACCGAGGACTTCCTCGAGGACCCGGACACCGCACGCCGCTCCTCCTCGCCGAGCAACGAGGTTGTGCGGCGCGGCGGAGGAGGAGGGGGCGGTCCGCCCCTCGGAACCGGAACGTCACCCTGGATCGAGGCAATCAGCCAGGGTCCCATGGTTTGCATGAGTTCCATGAACTGAGCCTTCAGAAGGGACTTCAACGAAGCCGATATGGAGGGATTCGCACCAAAAGGGGGCCCTTCCGCACGGTCTCCGCGCTCTTTCGGTGCCGCAGGCTTCGGCACTTTAAGCACCACCAGTGGAACTGTAGGGGTCGATACCTGCTCCGAGGAGACGGATGAAGGCACCGGCGCCGAAGTCGAGGCCAAAACTGGCGTGAACGATGCCGGTTTCAGGAAGCCCGAAGCAGCCGGGGAGGCATCAGGCTTCGCCGATGGGGTCGAAGCACCAGTCGATGTCGAAGCTGAAGGATCCAACGAAGCTTCCATCTTGAACATGGACTCCCACAGCAGACAGCGGCGCTTAAACGCCCCCGCCGTCAAAGTGGAGCAAGGCCGGCACGATTTCGGGAAGTGATCCGGTCCCAGACACTGTAAGCAGCGTCGATGAGGGTCCGTGAGCGAAATCGCGCGCTGGCACTTGCTACACTTTTTAAAACTGGTAATCGGCCGGGACATAGGCCGGAAAAGTTCTGCCGCAAGGTCGAAGGCGCGGGGCCTCAGCCACGCGGCCGACCCGGTGTCGGAAGAAAAAAATTTTTTTTATTTTTTTTTATAAAAGAAAACAAAGAAAGAAACAAATGCACAGGAGAGTCAAAAGAACTCAACCCGCGGCAAAACAGAAGGCAAAAAACGAGATTTAATGGGCGCGAAATTGAAGATAGACTTCTCGGCTCCGCGGAAGAAAAAGAACTGAAGAGACACGCCCGGACCATCGGGCGGGAAGCCACTGGCGCATGCGCGGTGCGGGCATCTCGAAACTTCTGAGTTTCTTCAAGCAAGACATGCTTGCAAGATGTCCGTATCGGGGCTCTGTCGGATGACATCACCCACTAGTGAGAATACCTGCCTGCTTGTCCTGGGATAACGGGAAGATACTGTATGACAAAGTTGAAGAAGAGCTTCCATTCGTTGTTGTGGAAGGAATGCTCTGAGTTGGACAGTGTCCAGAACAGCTCCAATGAACTGTAGTTTCTGTGAGGGCTGAAGTTGAGATTTGGGAAAAGTTGATTTCGAATCCCAGACTTTGTAGGAACCAGGTAGGCTGTTGGGTCGCTACAATAACCCCTTGAGACGTGGAATCTTTGATGAGCCAGTCATCTAGGTAGGGAAATACCTGAAGACCATGATTCCTTAGAGCTGCTGCTACCACTACCAGGCACTTGGTGAACACTCTGGGAGACCAGGCCAAGAAGAAAGGGTAGTACTCTGTATTGAAAATGCAGATTCCCCACCCAAAATTTGAGGTACTGACGGGAGGCCGGATGAATGGGGATATGAGTGTAGGCCTGCTTGAGATCCAAGAGCATAACCAGTCGTTACGCTCGAGAAGGGGATAAAGGGATGCCAGGGACAACATGCGAAACTTTTCTTTGACTAGAAATTTGTTGAGAGCCCTGAGATCCAGAATGGGTCGCAGATCGCCCATCTTCTTTGGAACAAGGAAGTAACGGGAGTAAAATTCCCTGTTCTGCTGCTCCAAGGGAACTGGTTCGATGGCATGGAGACAAAGCAGAGCATGAGCTTCCTGAAGAAGAAGGGCGGTCTGGGATAGATTGGAAGGATACTCTCTTGGAGGAAGCTCTGGTGGAATCTGAGAGAAATGAAGAGTATCCTTCCCTGATGATGGAAAGTACCCAGAGGTTGGATGTAATTATCGTAAAAATGATGGAGACGACCTCCTATAGGGGGAAAATGAGACAGTCAGAACGGTGGAGGTTATGCTCTATTGTAAACAGTCAAAAAGGCTGAGTAGCCTTAGGTGTAGCAGAAGGTTGAGGTTTCTGTTTTTTCCAAGGCTGCTGTTTCTTTAGAGGAGGGCGATTGTAAGGAGCCATCCTCAGAGTAGAACGCCGCTGATAAGATAGGAACGGGGCGTGCAGGTTTTGCAGGAGCTGGCTTTGGCTTGGGTCTGACAATAGAAGCAAAGGATTTCTCATGTCAATTTCTTTGTGGCTGCCTCGATGGATTCATCAAAGAGGTCATTGCCGTCACAAGGGATATTAGCCAAGCGGTCTTGAAGATTAGGGTCCATGTCAAATGGTACAAAGCCAAGCAAGACGACGCATAGCCACAGAACAAGCAGCTGCCCAGGCAGACAACTCGAAGGCATCGTAAGAAGACTGCAGGAGATGTAATCTGAGTTGGGATAAAGAAGCCAGGACTTCTTGAAATTCAAAATGCTTTTGAGTATTCAGATAAGTCAAAAACTTTGGCAATAGAGAAATAAGGAATTCAAAATAAGTAATGAATTGAAAATTATAATTGAGGACTTTAGAGGACATCATGGCATTTTGATAGATGCGACATCCGAATTTGTTCATAATTTTCCTTCCCTTCCAGAAGGAACGGTGGCATAAACCTTGGAAGGATGGAACCTCTTCAAGGAGGACTCGACAAGCAGGGATTGATGAGATAACTGAGTTGTCAAACCCTTTGCGATACACAGTTTTATACCTAGAGTCCAATTTTCCTGGAACAGCTGGTATGGAAAAAGGTGTTTCCATGCATCGACCAAAAGTCTGATTCAAAAGCTTATGAAGTGGAAGCTTAAGAGATTCTGCCGGAGGTTGAGGAAGATGCATGACTTCTAGATACTCCTTAGAGTATTTGGAGCCAGTATCTAATTGAAGATCCAAGTCCACAGCCATCTGACGAAGAAAAGATGAGAAAGACAGCTGATCTGCTAATGCTTTGCCTCGAGGACGTCGAGGCAGCCTGTGTCGAAGATGAAGCTTTGGCAGGAAAAAAAGGCATCAAAGGAGTAAGCTGAGTTGGATGAGGCAATCGAAACCGGGACATCCTCGAGGTCCGGCATTGGAGTCGGTGGTCTAGTCGAGGTTGGAGTAGATCGAGGCTTAGTGGAAGAAGGTCTTTCTTTAGATGAAGAACTATGCCTGGAAAGATGCCTTGAAGAAGGCCTCGATCGTCGATGAGAACTATGCCTGGAAGGATGCCTCGAAGAAGGCCTCGATCGTCGATGAGACTTCGCCTCGGAGATGGAAGCAGCCGATGGTATCAACGAATGTATGGGACTGGAGGCTGTACATCGAAGCTCCAGAGGCTTAGTGGAGGAACCTCGATGCACTCCCAAAGACTCTGCTCCTTGTATATAGTGTGAGGATTCCTTCCGAGGCACTTGCAAAGAATCTGCTCCTTGCTGTACGTGCACTGATGCCAGACCAGACACTCGCAGAGACTGCTCCCTGCAAAGTGTGTAAGGTCAGCCTGAGGTAGTGGAAACGGCTTGACCTCGCGGGAGACTGCTGAATGCCCAGGCTGGATGAGAGGAAGAAGCTTCAGTCCCATATTAGTAAGGAACTGAATGAATTGCTTCTCCAACATGGTCTGGAAAGAAGCCAGCAAGGATGGATCCACGTCTGAAACCGGTCCACCTGCCTTGGCTGGAGGTTCCTTCGAGGTAGTGTGAGTGTTTTGACTTGGAAGTCTTAGGCACTTTAATCACCACCGCTGGAACTGACTGCTGAGCTATCTGACCTGAGGAAACAGGAGAAGATACAGCAGATGTCGTCTAAGAAAGAGCCGCTGCAAACGACGGTCTGATGAGGCTCGAGGTGGAAGCAGTAGAAGCAGGAGTAACATTGGTAGGAGTCGAGGCCGAGGTCGCCTTTGAAATCGAGGGATCAGTAGAAGATTCCATCTCGAAGAGCTTGTCCACCAAAATACGACGACAATTGAAAGCTCGAGGCTGAAGCGTAGCACAGCGCAGGCACGACCTAGGTGATGTTTCAGCCCAAGGCACTTGAGGCAGCGACAGTATGAGTCCGTAAGAGAGATCGCGCCCTGGCACTTGCTACACTTCTTGAAGCCCGTGACAGGCCGGGACATAGATGTGAAAATAGCCGCCCTAAGATCGAAGCCCTCGGACTGCAGCCAAGTGGCCTGTCCCGGAAAATGGATGGAAGAGGAAAAATTTTTTTTTTATATAAACTGAAAATAAAATAAAGAAAAAAAGAACAGCGATTTGTGAGGAAAAAAGTTGCAAACCGCGGTTCAGAGAAGGCACAAGTAACGAAGTTAATGCAGAGAGTCAAAGACGGACTTCTCAGCTCCACGGAAAACTGAGAACTGAGGAGACGCGCCCTACGCTGGGCTGGAAGGCACTCGCGCATGCGCGGTGCGGGTGACTCAAAACTTCAAGTTTCTTCAAGCAAATCTGCTTGTGAGGCATCCGGATCCAGCTCTGTCGATGATGTCACCCATATGTGAGAATATCTGCCTGCTTGTCCTGGGATAATAGCAGATCCAATGTTCGTTTGATTGAAAATGGCCCTGTCCTGTTCATTTGAGCTCACTGATCCCTTTCAAATCGATTTTGATTTTTTCTATTTGATTATTAACAATTTCCAGTTTTCCTTGATTCATGCTTCATACGTTCCATGTTCCTATGTTGAGAATATTTTTACAGTTTCTGATCTCCTTTTTCTGTCCAGCAACATCAGCATCAGGACGCCCTGGCAGCTTTGATCCGTCAGCTTCATACTGGGCATACTCTGGGAGACAGTCAGCTCTTCACTAGTAGTATGGTGCGTGTTTTATGACCTAGGGGACCATCTTTCAGCACTTTATGTTGAGTTTTCTTAACAGAGTATAGAAGTAGATTGCCAGGCCTTTCTTCTGCACAGTATAAATTTGATGTTGCCACTGTTGCATGAAACACAATCTTCCACCTCCAACACTGCTCATCTGCTGTTGTCCAGATGGGTGGTACATCGTTAGTCTGACATCTCCGCTTTGGGAGGCCCTGCTGGTAGTGAAACAGCATAGCTTTCAGCTTCTCAGATGTGCACAAGCCCCAGTGGCACATCAAGCCCATGTACCATGACTTAAAAACATGGCTCTTCAAAAAATAAATAATAAAAAAATAAAAATTCCTGGCTACGAGCCTAACTCAGCTCATGACTATGAAGCAAATATACCAATCCATGAATTTGCTGCTCCAAAAATCTAAACCAGGAATGTGGACATTTACCTGCACTGTGTATTAGATGTTTATGTTGCTAAAACTGCTTTTGTAATGTTTTGTGATGCATTAACCAATGTTGCAACCCACCTCAACTTCGGCATTTGGAACCTAGGGCAATACCAGGTGGACTTTACAGTCTATGACCCAGAAATATCAAAGAAGAGACAAATTAATTTAATCATGTATTTTTAATTGGGTACAACTAATGGGTAGACTGGATGCACCTTTCAGGTCTTTATCTGCCCTCATTTACTATGTTACTATGTAAATGAAGCTTCTACTGTAGCCCATACAATATCTCTTATACGGGTCATCTGTGTGAGACTTGCATTGTTGCTTTTCTTTGTGCAGTCCCCATTCAGTGAAGGCAGCGTGCATATGCCCCACTTACTACAAAACTAAAATGCTTTATTCTTTTTATGACCCAAGTTGTTTGGGATTCTTTGGCCGTTTCTAGATGCACAGTGAGAATTGTTAATCTTGGCATCAAAGTTCCAGGCTGCACTTTAAGAAATGGCCCAGTACAAAACTGCATCCCAGCATTACTGGTACAATGCAGTGGTAGCTAGGCATCAGCAGCACAGATGAATAAAGCTATAATACAACAAGAACAAGCCCTTAAGACATGCAAAAGGGGAAAGGGAAGACCTCCTCACCATTAGTATCACGCATCTCTTCTTCCCTCTTCTTCATATAAGCAAAATCATTGACGATGGATTCTGAAAGATCCTCCAGACGCCTTAGCTCCACCTCCAAGGGTTTCAGCTTCTCCACCTTTGCCAGCTAAGCAAGAGAACAGCAAAAGCTTTACCACTGTTAGATATCTAAGTCTTTGCACTCCCCAGCTCCCAGCTTGAAGAAGCAGACAATAGAAAGTCACAATGGCAGAGGACACCTTAAAACTCACATCACACATCAATCCCACTGGCACATGAACTCATGGATTCATACTACATTCCAGAGTGAAGAGAAGAAAGACCTTCTGTTAATGCCATTGCCCAAGAGATGCGAACGCTACCATTTCAGCAATCTCGTGCTCGAAGTCAGTGGTTTCCAACCCTGTCCTGGAGGACCACCAGGCCAGTCAGGTTTTCAGGCTAGCCCTAATGAATATTCATGAGAGAGATCTGCATATAATGGAGGTGCCAGGCATGCAAATCTGCTCCATGCATATTCATTAGGGCTAGCCTGAAAACCCAACAGGGTTGGGAACCACTGCTCTAAGTGATGAAACAAACAAACAAAAAAATGTAGAGTAGAGGTAGACCAAAGAATTTCCAGTGTGCAGAGATGAAAACCTCTTGGATTGATGAGGAATTTGTTTAAATTGATGGAGCACCAACTCAATTTGTGGCACAGTGGTTAAAGCTAAAGCCTCAGCACCCTGAGGTTGTGGGTTCAAACCTATGCTGCTCCTTGTGACCCTGGGCAAGTCACTTAATCCCCCCATTGCCCCAGGTACATTAGATAGATTGTGAACCCACCAGAACAGACAGGGAAAAATGCTTGCATACCTGAATAAATTCATGTAAACTGTTCTGAGCTCCTCTGGGAGAACGGTATAGAAAAGTGAATAAATAAATAAATAAATGTAAAAAGTCCATGGTGTTCCCAGAAAGCCTTTCAGTCTCTGATGGCTCATATTACTGAACAGCTATGATGCTCTTCAGACAAGTACAAGCACTACACACAGAAGATATGCGCTTCTATCTGCCCAGTCACAGCAAGCTTAGGGATTCAAACTAGAGAGCTGCACGGGGACGACGGAAATCCCGCGGGACCTGCGGGTTCCCCCTTCGGGTCACGGGGATCCCGTGGGGACGCCTCCGAGGGTCACGGGGCTGGATGTACTCAGTCGCGCGACTCTCCTTCTCCCTACCTGCTCTGCTTGCAGCACAGAGCCAAACAGAAGTCTTCCCGACGTCAGCGCTGACGTCGGAGGGTAGGGAGGGCTTAAACAAAGCCCTCCCTCAGCCCTCCCTCCTCGGGGACAACGGGACAAGCGATCATTTCCTGTTCCTACCTGTTGCGCAAAAAAAAAAGCCTCCCTCCTTCTTTTCCCCTGGTCCCCTGCTCTTACCACCCTGCTGCTGCTGCTAAAGCCGACAGAAAGTCTTCTTTCCAACGTCGCTGGCCCAGAACGTCCTCTCCAATGTCAGAATTGACGTCAGAAAGAAGACTTCCTGTCGGCTTTAGCAGAAGTGCGGTAAGAGCAGAGGAAAGGAATGAGGGAGGCTTTTTTTTTGTTTGCACGGCAGGGAGGGAGAGAGGTAGGCAGGCAAGCAGGCTGGCTTTGGCCAGGGAGGGAGGGAGGGAGAGAGGTAGACAGGCTGGCTTCGGGGGTGGGGGTGGGACAAAGTGTGGAAGCCAGTGAGAGGGACATGAGAAGGAGGCATTGGGGGCACTAAAGACATGGGAAGGAGGCACTGGGGGCACTAAAGACATAGGAAGGAAAGAGGGAGGAAATAGAAAGGGACAATTCTTGGGCCTGAGTGCAGAAAGAATGAAATGAAAGAAAGGATACACAGATAGAAGGAAACGCAACCAGAGACTCATGAAATCACCAGACAGCAAAGGTAGGAAAAATGATTTTATTTTCAATTTAGTGATCAAAACGTGTCAGTTTTGAGATTTATATCTGCTATCTATATTTTGCACTATATTTGTCTATTTTTCTATAGTTACTGAGGTAACCGAGCTCGCGGAGATGGGGCAAAAACGGTGTTTTTAAATTTTAGTCCTAGTAGTTTGCCGGTCCACAAAATAGTTCTTTTATTTCTGCCGGTCCACAGGTGTAAAAAGGTTGAAAAACACTGCTCTAAAGGGTCCAGTCCAGTCCTGTCCAGACTTTAACAGACCACAACTCCAATATCAGTCTCTTCTAATGGAGTCAGCGATGAAAAAG